>NW_024870987.1:0-532500 GCF_019054845.1 Dipodomys spectabilis
CCATGTAATTGTAACCCCTCTGTACAGTGTGTTCACAAAAAAGAAAAAGAAAAAAAAAAAAAAAAGAAACAATACCAAGAAAGAAAAAAAAAAAAAAGAATTGGGTAACTGACTCCTGTAACAGGAGAATCAACTCAGGAGTGAAATATCAGTGCATAAGTCTCTTTAAAACCTCCAAATCTTTGTTTCTTTGCACGAGAAAACTTTTAAAACAAAGTTATTTCCTTTTATTCTATGCTGGCCTTCAAATGGCATATTGTTTCCTTTTGTTATACTCTCAACTAGAAGTTTACAGACAAGTTTTATATAAGTAAAGACACACTTGAAAAAGTCAGGGACAGAGTTTCCTTCAGGCCTTGGATTCTTTTCTTGTACCATCAAAAGGACAGCACAATTTACCTTGAACTTTGTCATTTCTCTATGTTCAATTCCTCTCTTGGGATCAGTTTCCACTTGCAAGAACAGTTCCTTCCACTTACTTCCAGTAACAATCTATGGTGCTGCTCCAGGTAAAATGAATGTTTTCTGGCTTCATTGAAATAGCACAAGTATATCTTTGGACATGAGGTAACATGTGCTTCAGAGATAATTTCATAAGGTGAAAATATGGAATTTGCATGGTTTATAAAACCTTATTCATGTACATAAGGCCATATAAGAGGATGTTAAGTGAAATGGAACCCAAGATAGGGACACAACTTGCTTTTTCTTTCTTGCTATTTTTTAATGTATCGAACATGTAGTATTTGATTTTATTGTTTCTCTTCTATTTTCTTCCTCCATGGTATAACCACTGTTTTCACTATATTTATTGTCATCGACCTGCATCTTGCATATACATTTTTCTAATGCGGGGAGGGGAAGGGAAATAACAAAATGCTTAAACAAGTATACAGTATGACCTATTGTAACAATGAGTTGTCCATAGCACTATATAGAAAATTAGCTTTACAACTTGAGGAGGGGAGAACAGAGATGGGTTGGTGGGGAGGAAAAGGATTGTAGGAGAAAAACAAAAGAGGAGGTAACAATGCTTGCCAGATAATGTACTCATTAACTTTTTTTTATGTAACTCTAACCCCTCTTTAAACCATTTTTACAATAAAAAAAAACATGAAAAAAACATCCTGGACTACTTTAAGTTCAAATTTCCTAAGGGCTCTGTAATTAAGAACAATTTTATGTGGGAAGAATATTCTAAGAAACATTTTTGTGAGTGTGTGTGTTGTGCATTATTTCCCAAGTGTACATAAGTTAGCAGTAGAAGAAACAATAGGAATAATAGGAGAAAAAGAAGTTTTGTGCTTAATTATAATGGTTCAATACACTATAGAAGACTCTTCATATAATACTACTTTGAAACAATAAATCCAAGGCCAGTATGTAGATCTATGGGAGTGATATAGGGAAAGCATTACTACTAAGTGAAACATGAAGGATGAGGCCACTCTTGTTTTCTACTAGATCTAAATCATGGTAGCTAATCATGCAAATTTGTAAAAAGTAGAAAAGAAGAGTAATTCTGGTTCCAAAACAAGTCACATATAAGAGCATGGACTTAACTGGAATAAAAGGCAATGTTGAGAGAGCAGGAAATATAGTAGCAATGATCTGGTGGATAAGATCACATTTCTTCTTCTTTTTTAGTTTGTTTATTTTTTATGGTTGTGGGTCTTGAACTCTGGGCCTGGGCGATGTCCCTCCCCTCTTCAGCTCAAAGCTAGAACTCTACTATTTGAGCCACAGTGCCAATTCCAGTTTTCTGGTGGTTAATTGGAGTTAAGTGCCTCAGAAAACTTTCGTACTGGTGCTTGATCTGAACTGCAATCCTCAGATCTCAACCTCCTGAGTAACTAGGATTATAGGTTTGAGCCACCAGTACCAGGCTTAAGATCACATTTCTAGCAGTGTACACTCAGGATGTGTAATGTGTATGTTCATCTATCTTTGTATGAATTGTTGAGTTAAAAATGTAGGCTACACGTTAGACTTTACATTCACAAAAATGTTTGCAGTTTAAAACCATACTCCTGGAAAAAATAAAAACTAAGAATGTAAAAGAGGTTGGAAAGTTCATTTTACATCCAGCCTCGGCAGAACAGTCTTTGCAACACTACCTATAATTAACCAGCCAAAAGCTGCATTGGATGAATGGCTCAAGTGATGGGATACTAGTTATGAGCAAGAGTGCTGAATAATAGCCTGAGGTTTTTGCATACATACATACAAACATTTACATGTACACAGAAGCACTTATATGTGCAAACACACATATGAAACAACTCTCACAATGTGTAGAAAAGTTAGAAAATAATAGAAAATATGTCCTGTTTAAGACTAGAATCAAGTGATAATTTTTAATATTAGAAAGTCGTCAAGTGAACTTTCCCCCCAAAAGCATGAGACTATTATTTAGGTAGTGACCAGAGATAGTAAAAGAGCCAAGTAATAATTATTAAAGGGATCGGATCCATGGAAGAATGAATCAGAGACCCCTGCAGGTGCATCTGAAAATGTTCATATCCTGTGTCAAATGTTAGAACAGATTGAGCAGTCAGTCGTGGATAAGATCATCGGAGAAGTTCAGAATTGCTAGTATGTTTCTCGATTAAATAAACCAACAAACTATGGCAGGGCAATGCGATACAAGTCTGGAATTCTAGCACTCAGCCGAATACAGGAGATTAGAGAGTGGATTAAATAGTAATACCTTCCCTAGACTAGGTAGTATAATTTTGCCTCAATAAAACAAACCAAAGAACAAGAAAGGAATTCACAGTTGGAAGTTTGGGCTAATTTTGTCATGTTTTGAGAAGACAAGTTTCCTATTGAAATACAACTCATATATCGTCCTCAGTCATGTTTTAAATGCTCTCTTCATTACAGAATACTTCTAGATGCAAAATAGGTCATGATTCTGAACCAAAAATTTGAAAAATTTAGCATCATTCTGTTGGATTCCAAAGAAATAATGAAGGAATACAAAAGCTTAAGCCAGGAGAAACAGCAAAGTTATCTAATGTAAGACTTTGTAGACCTTACTAAATTAGAATTTAGATTTAAAATAAATATCTTTTCCTTGTAATTTCATATTCAATAGGATACTGCAAAATACTTTTTAAGTAGAAGTTTTAATTTAAAAATTCACAAATGATTCTGGCATTCTATTTGTCTAGAATATTCTTTCAAGAGAGTTGTAATTAGGACTTAGTTTATAGATAATTCCAACAGTAGATGTATATCATGATAATGTGAATAATCTAGAAAAAGTTGACAATAAATGGGATGCTATTAATTAATAAATTTAGAAAAAGAGAAATGTTTTGAGACTTTTGTGTTTGAAATCATTTTTCTTCTACCTGTACATGACATACGAAGAAATTTCCTTAATTATATACCTCTGTATACAATGAGAAAAATGCTAGGTTTGGGGTTTGTTTTCATTTTGTTTTTGTGGTTTTGTTTGTCCTAGGGCTTGACGTCTGGGCCTGGACACTGTCTTGAGCCTGTATTTTGCTCAAAGATACAGGTCTACCACTAGAACCTCAGTGCTACTTGTGTCTGGCTTTTCCTGAGCAGTTTATTGGAGATAAGAATCTAAGGAACCCTCCTGCATGGGTAGGCTTTGAACCATAATACACAGATCTTTCCCTCTTGAATATCTATGGTAGACGAAAAGATAAGTATAAATAATATTTTCAAGTTTTCTGATCTCAAGAATACCACTTGAGGGAAAAACAGTGTAGCAAAGTTTAGTGTAGTGTTCTTTCAACAATAAAAAGGGCATGACATTAGCAGAATTGTAGAATTTTTTCACAATAGTGATAAGCTAGTCATGCTGCGAATTTATGGAATTTTAAGGGGCAGCTTACAAGGTGGAAACTGTTGGGCTAGAATGACTTTACTGCATAAAATGTTGGGATTGATTGTCATTGAAATAATAGCTTACTATGATGAACAAATGTTTACTCTAGAGGAATTAATTATTATAGATACTTCATAGTTTTATCTTCTACCAGAATGTGGCTAGTTTCTCTGTTGACCTTTAAATATGTAATGCCCCATTGGAAACTGCATCTCTTGCAGAATTAAATAAAATGCATACAGTCACTGTTTTAAATGTCTCTGTTATGGCATACTCAGAATTTGAAAATGAGTGGTTAGTAGAACACATATATTCTCTCCTCTTAACAAACATTCAGTTTTAAAAATTAGGAGTTTCCAGAGAATTGAACTATTTTCTATTATTTATCTTTCGATTAATATTTTAATGTTAACACTGTGCATGCATCCATATTAAAATTTTGAACAAATAAAGAAACAAAAAAACTAAACCATATCAGGTAGCTTGACTATGTGCTTATAACAAATTATGGAATAGATTTTTGAAGCATTGCTAATTCCTAACCAGTATGAATTAACTTCCTCTCTCCCCACTCACTGCAAACAAATATTTAAGAGTTTGGACAGAACATTTTCAAGTAATATACAGTAAATGTTACTACAATGTCATAAGTATATCAAAAATTCCCTTGAAAGTAAAAGCTCTACTTTCTATTGAAATATTAGTTATTTAATTCTAGGAAACTTTTAGAAAAATAGACTGTATATCTTTGAAATGTAAAAGGTCAAAAATAGTAGCAAAAAATTTTAGAGGGAGTCCGTCTTCAGAAATATATGTACATGTACATATCTATATATCTATATATCTATATACATATTAATGTTATGTGTAGAATGACATTTTTAGAGATTGTCATCAGAAATATATACATATCTAATTTATGTGTAGAATGATGTACACTATAGTGAAACAAAAATCTTACAACATAATTAAAATAAAAAATACATCAAAAAGTGTCAGTGACTCACTCTTATAATTCGACCTATTCTGCGTAATGAGATCTTAGAAATGTGTTTGAAAGTGGCCCAGACAGAAAAGTACTTGTTAGATTCTTATCCCCAATTAACCACTAAAAACATGAATTAGCTCTGTGCCTCAAGTTGTAGATTGCTCTCCTTGAGGATAAAAAGGCTTAGGGATAATGCCCAGGCCTTTCAAAAAACAACAACAAAATGTATCACATTAAGTTCACAAAAGCATCTTTTACCTGCTGTGAACATTTCTTAGAAACATGAATGCATGTCCCTGGAAAATGTTAAAGAAAAAGTATAGAATATTTACGTTTATGTTAAAGACATGACTATTTAGATTGTTTAAGATATTTAGGTAATGATTAGGAATTAAGAATAATGATGGGTAGGTAATATATTGGGACTGGCTTGTTATTCTATTTTATGATAGTAATAGAATGATATTTATAATGATTATATTAAATTACTCTTTCTTTATATTTGAATTATAATAAATGATAAACATTTTTAAATGTTTCCAATGGAAAGGAATATCAATTCTTATGTAATTTCAAAGCAATTGAGAAAATTATTCCAAGGCTGGTTTGCTCTAAGATTATATTTCTTTTCTTGTTCTAAATTTCATATGTTCATAGAAATTAAAATTCCAAAAATTCAATGGATGTTGGCATTCAGAAACATCTTCATAGATACTAATATTGGAGTCCCTTAAGTGGAATTGTTTTATTTCATTTGTTACTTCACAAATAAATCAAGATGATTGTGTATTTTGTTTCTTTTCACTGCTATTGGCTCTTATCTTGAGAATATTTTTCCCTAGCAAAGTAGAGAAAAACAATTGGATTGACCAAGTAACATATGGCTTTCATAAGATGCAGATGCATAGATTTGTGTCTTTTGTCACTTGCCAAAAGTTTCTTCCAGAAAAGGTTATCAATTATTTATAGGTTTTGCTTTATTCCTAGGTATTCCAGTTATCACATACACTTTTTGATTGAGTTATCTCTGAATAAACTTAAAATAAACAATTAAAAATACTTAAAATGAACAGAAATCATATTATTGTTTTAAATGTTGCAGTTTACAAAGTTTTTAAGCAAACACAGAAAATATCTTTTTACGTATTCTACATTTTGTGTCAAGTATTTTAACAATAGATTTTTTTTTGGCTGACATGTAATTCACCTGAAATATATTATCTCCTTTTATTGAATGCATTTTATTGCTTTGGAAGTGAATTGTACAATCATAGGTTTTCCAAGCCTAAAATTTTCACAAATTTGCTTTTCTTCAAATAGAAATGCTGTAAGTTTTAGAACAGACATTAAAGTAGATATAATATTCATTTACAGGAATTTGTCCAGCATACATCCTCTATAGTGATCCTTTTCAAATTTGTTTTTGGGGATTATTTCCAGGATCTCACACAAAGTATTCAAGTGCACTCTCAATGAACTACATTCTCTGTGGAATCAAGTTTTTTTTTTTACTTCTCTTTAATACGTACATAGATGTGTAATGGATAGAACCTATTCAATTCTCTTTGACCTTTTGAAAACTTGCTTGCTTTAATGATTGAAGTATTATACAAATTCATTTGCTATGTATATCAACTTCTCCACAAGTGCATTACTATATTTTGTGTCATCTTTTTATATTATAGTCCTACTAGTGGGTTTTCTCTTTATTTATTCTTGTATACTAACGAGGAACCTATTTCATATGCTCCTAATATTTACATATGTTCTTTAAAGAAATATCCTATTTTGGAAAAAGTTATATAGAATTAGAAGATATAAAAATACTTAGACTGAGAATCATTGCAGCATTAACATTGTATCATTAACAAATATGTGTCTTCTATCTGTTAGATATGTTTTCACTTCTGTTATATTGTACTTCGAATTATGAAAGATTATAAGTTGATATTATCCAGTTTATTCTTGCTTTTCTTTACCCACTAAATGCTTTCCATGTCATATGTTAGAAACATTTACTGATCCAATACCATGAATTTTTATGTTTATGTTTTATATGTTTTTACATCTCACATTTAGTTTGATAATCATCTTTGATTTAAAAATTTTAAATTTTTGTATAAGGATTGAGGTAGTAGTCTAAGAAATTTTTTTTAAATCGAGGGAGGCAATAGTGCCACTACACCCATTTAAGATTCTATTTTTATTTCATAAAGTCATGGCATCCTTTTCAAAATCTATTGACCACAAAACTGAGATGTTTTATTGTGAAAAATACCATACAGAGGGGTTACAATTACACGACAGTATTAAGCAAAGCATGCTATTTGCAGAGGAGTATATAAAAGGTGTAATTTCTTATAAAATTGAATTTTAATCCAATTAAATGAATACCAGGAATCTATCACTTGGAAGATGTGAGCGGAAGTCAAAGGGAAGGAATAAAGGGAGTTGTGGAGGAAGAGAGTGAAGGCATGATATTCAATGCAGATAGTATGAAACTAGAAAACATGAAAGTGGGGTGAGGTTTGGAAGGGTATAAGAAAGTTATTAAAGATTCATTGTACTTATAAACTGATTTGGGAATGGAACTTTTGAACAACTATTTAATAAAAATATAATTAAAAACAATGGAGACATCTGATCGTAAACTGCATTCTCTTAAACCATGAATCAATATAATAGTTTCCTCCTCAGAAATTTTCTTTGCAGGTATTTTCATCATAATGTCAAAAAACTGACCAATGCAATAAATATCAATATATCACATTGCAGATTGTAAATAGACACAATATAAAAATCACAGTAAAATTGTTAGAATTTATCACATGATAAAATAACAGGTAGAAAGTATCAAATGCTGAATGATAGTTTTTCCAAGTACTTTACCTATGGTATCTAACTTAATCCTCACAATAATCCCATAAAGTGGAACTACTTCCATTTTTAATTCTCAGATGATGTTATTGACATTTTCAGAATTGGAATTACTAGTACAGCATTGCACACATGGTAAGTGCTAGCCTGAGGACCATCTCCCACTGTATCAAATAACCTCATTTTATTTTATGACTAAAATACCAGCACTTAGTCTACTAATTCTATGAAAATTTCCCAGAATTATTGTGTACACTCTAATTATATTTGACTTTATCTTTGTTAGAAAATAGGTAGCTGTAATATGAAAACTCCAAGTTCATAATCAATTTATACATCCCTGGTGAAAGGAACTGCTAATGTATAACATTCTTGATTTCTAGCTCCAAATAGTAGAAATCATATTCTATTCCTACACTCAACACTGTACTGCCTGGGGACCCCATTTCTGTTTAACACAGTCATAACGAAAGAGTGTCCTGCCCAATTGCTTATGGAAACAGACTGCAGGTGTTATGGACCAATCATTTCCACATTGTAGCTCACCTAGGTTGTTTACCATTAGAAGTATTTTGATTGCTTTTTATACCCAACATTCTGAGAGAAATATACTGCTTTAAAATGTTATTAAAGCAAGACTGATATAAAAATCACCTTTGACCCCAGATAAATATTTTACCTGTCATATACCCCAAAATGCCATCTGAACTATCATTAATGTTAGGAACAAGAGGTTAAAAATCATAGACACCAAGACCGAAGCATGAATTAAAGACTCTCCAACTTGTCAATACAATTGGTTGAAAAAGTCATCAATGCTACTGCATTTTTAAAATTTTCTTATGAAGATTCAATTATAAACTATTAACACTTAAAAATAACTCATTTTCTTGGGAGTAGGACACAAAGCACAAGATTAATCCTAATCATTTTAAAGGACCTTTATTTATACTACAAATTCACTCCCATAACTACGATGATACCAAAAATAACTGAAGTACAGAAACACAAAGGAAGTAATTTAACTGCATCATCTACATTCAAATGACTATGTTAATAGAAAACAAAGTTAAACTAATAATTAGCTTACCAAATTCACTTACATTCTTTTATTCTATTTCATTTAGTTTCATAAAAACTGGATTTTCATAAGATGATGCACAAAAGCCTGTATACCCACTTACATTTTCTGATCTTAACAATATTTATTTCAGAAATGTCTTTAGCTCTATAGTCAATGAACTGAAATAATACTAAAATATTCAAAGGGTTTTCAGAAATTGCAAGACTCGCTCTGGGATGTTATTTATATTGGAAAAGGTATTCAAAAAGCCTTATTTGTTAAGTTGCGACAGTTACTCCCACAAAAGGTCCATTAGGCCTTTGCATGTACAAAACAACTTCAGATACATCCACTATCTAGAGATGACACATGCTTTTTGTTTGTTTGTTTTTGAAAGGAATAGCTAACAAGCATATCAACAATACTGATTTTCAGTCAATATGATGGGATGTTCAAACTTGATAAATATTTGGTTGATTACCTCTTAGTGTGAATAGATATGATCTTACAAAGAAAGTTATTTTCAACAGAAAGCCAGAAAAAGTTTATCCACTTTGTGTTTCATGGGAATAACTAGAGAGCAATACCTATTTGGTCCAGTTGGTCAAACTCACTCCATGAGTGTATGTTAAAAGTATAACAAATTTAAGAGGTCAAATACATATTTTGTACCGACAGTCATCTTACAGCACTAATTTACTACCTAAATATGTCTGAATCTTCTCACTTAACATATAATAAGAGCTGAAAGCAGTCTCTTTTATCTAACTTAATATTGTAAATCCTTTTATTCTGATGATATTATTTGACAAATAAAATGTACAAAAGGGTGGTCCAACTGAAATGACATGACAGAATACTGATAAATAAAAACATTGCAACAAAGTTAGCTCTTTTCAGCCTCACCCTGTCCACATTGGCAAGCAACATTACAACAGCACATGCACACATATACTCATACACACATATGCACACATGTACACACACCGATACATGCATGCTAAATTCAGGGTTTATTGTACAAAAAAAGTTCAAATAAAAAATTAATGATTAGTACAAATGATAATTTGCCTTACTACAAATAATACACAATCCAGTCACCAGAGATGTTACATTTTACCTCCCTACCCACATGTGACCACTTAATTTATATTTAATTACTTAATTAACTAATTAGTTCAATCATTTGTTTGGTGCTAATACTAAAGCTTGAACTCAGGTGCCTGTCTCTGTCCCAGAATTTATTGTTTTGTTTTAGTTTTCTCAAGGATATCATTTTACTGCTTGTACCACAGCTCCAGTTATAGCTTTTTGGTTTCTTGCAAATCAGAATCTAATGGACTTTTTTTTTGTTTTCCTTTTTACAATACAAGAAAAGAATCCAAGGCTTGAAAGAAACTCTGCCCCTGATTTTTTGAGTGTGTCCTTTACTCATATAAAACTTGTCTATAAACTTCTAGTCTAGTTAAGGGTATTACAAAAGGAAAGAATATTCCATTTGAAGGCCAGCATAGGACAAAGAAAATAACTTCGTTTTAAAAGTGGTCTCTTGCAAAGGAAGAAAGGCATGGAGGTTTTAAAGTGTCTTATGGATGGATGTTTCACTCCTGAGATGATTCTCTTGTTGCAGGTGTCAGTTATGAATTCCTTTAGTCTGGTCCTGAGTTTTCCATAGCAATAAGGATTTCAAAAGAGCAGAATCCAGTGAGCATGATCAGTAAAAGGAGAGTCTTCTCAGACCAGTACTCCTATAAGAGGGTCCCAAAGAAATACCCTAGGTTTCTTTTGTTTGCTTGTTTGTTTAGTTTGTGCTGGTTCTGGGGCTTGAACTCAGAGTTTGGACCCTGTCCCTGTACAGTTGTCTTTCCTGCCCACCTGCCCCCAAAGCTAGTACTCTACTGACTGAGCCAATACTCCACTTTTGCCTTTTATGGTGTTTAATTACAGATAAGAGTTTGATCAACACTGTTGCCTGGGTTGGCTTTGAACTGAGATAGTAATAAATCCAAGTGACGTCAACTTCTGGACTTCTCTTTTGAACCAAGAAATATTAGATGAAGTTTATAATAAAGCTAATATTTGACAATTTTTAAAAGAAGAGAATATGTTCAGCAAAGAATCCATAACTTAAGTAACTCAGCAAAAGTAGGTGCACTGAATCATTTTGGAATTATTTTCTCTGCTTAGGAAGATTACTATTGACTTTGTCTTTCCTTTTGGGGAAACTTAAAGTCATTTTTGCACTTTTTCTGTTGGTCGTTTGGCTTGAACTTTGATCCTGGGCACTGTCCCTCAGCTCTTCAGCTGAAGTCGAGTGCTCTACCACTTTAGCTGCAGCACCACTTCCGGATTTCTGGTGGTTAATTGAAGATAAGTGCTTCATGGACTTCTCTGACCAGGCTGGCTTTGAACCAGAATCCTCTGGTCTCAACCTCTTGACTAGGTAGGATTACACGCATGAGCCACCAGCACCCGGCTACTATTTGTATTTAGTGCAGTTAATGACACTAAGTAGATAAGAATGGAAATCTGAATCAAATGATGTGACACTGCAGTTTTTAGAATAATTGAGGTAGCAATAAATATGTCTTCCTTTGCCATTTTGTTACATTAATGACTCAGGAGTTATGGGACCCTTACATTAGCAGCCTCTTCAATCTGTGTAGGTATATTTATTATCAGGAAATATTCATAGAGAAATAGAGAAAGACATATGTTTAGAAAGCACTGTATTTTCACAATTAAAAAATAATAAAAAAAAGAAAGCAAAGGAGACCAGGTATGCAAGAACAGCATAGAAAGAGATATATTTATCACACAGAGATTAAGAACCAGCCTAAGAGATTTAGAATGTTAAAGGCAATGAGGAATATGCCTAGTTGATAACTAGTTCTTCAATAACCAAAAATGCTTCCCTAGAATGGTTTCTGCTATACCTTAGTTACTATCATTTATTCCTTCCATCTGGAGTCATTTCTTCTCTTCTGTCACAACTGTTAATTAGCCTCTGCCATTTTGGTGACATGACTGGCCAAAAAGGTTTCCACATCTCATTTAGACTACCCATCTCATTGTGATTAGCAGTGAACACTCAAAAGCCTGGAATCTTTGAATTTCCTGAATTAATCTTCACCTGACATCTAAGCACATTCCTGGCATTAATTGCCATGACCTTATGAAGAAAACATTTTTTTTTCAACTCAGTATCCTAATATAGCTAAAGTGCATGAATTACGGGCTATTGTCAGGTATTAGTATGGAATGAGCAATTATATATTCCTAGTATGGGTTCTTTATTTTCATTTACTAAATGTTTCTTGTTGTTGTTGTTTTTCCAGTCCTGGGGCATAAACTCAGGGATAGGGAATTATTCCTCAGCTTTTTTTTCCCTCAAGGCCAATCCTCTACCACTTGAGGCACAGCACCATTTCCAGTGTTTCTTTTTCTGTTTATGTGGTTCTGAGATATTGAACCCAGGGTTTCATGCATGCTAGGCAATCACCATACCATGAAACCACTTTCCCATAGCCCTAAATGACTTTCTTAAGATGGCATTGCATTTTTATTCTTTAACTATGTATCAATTTTGGCCAGAATTTTTTTGCTAGAAAAGGACATTGAACACAATACTGAGTCCAGTAAGGCTAGATGGACAATGAATAACCGTCTTGGTCTAGCCAGGCACAGAAGGGCTTACCTCATGGAGGTGGTACAACAGACTGAGCAAGACATCTCCTGAACCACAGTACACCTCCAGGATGAGAGGGCCACCTTGGTTCCAGCCACATGGGGATGCTGGGCCACCTCCTCCAACACCCATTCAACAAATTCCTGTGAGAGAGAGAGATTGAAAGAATGTCAGAATTACACTTAAACCTGGTGCAGGTGGCTCATACCTATAATCTTAAGTACACAAGAGGCTGAAATATGAGATGATGGCTCATAGCAAACCCGGGCAGGAATGACTGTGAGACTGTTATCTCCAAAGAACCACTACAAAACTGGAAGTGGTGCTGTGACTCACGTGGTAGAGCCCTAGCCTTGAGCTGAGGAGCTCTGGGACAGTGCCCAGGCCCAGACTTCAAGCCCCATGACTGACAAGAAGTGGACTTCCCACCACAAGAAGTGGACTGAATAGCAACCATTGTCCTAGGGAGCATGGCAGAGAAGTCAGGCAGAGCTTCCTCTCAGCTGGGAGTCATGAATAGGTCACTCGGCTACTCTGTGCCTCATTTTCCCCAGCTGCAAAAGTGAACAAAGTGAAGGATCCCCTTCCTCATGGGGATAGGGTAATAATGAAAGAAAGCCATGTTTTGTTTAATAATCCCATGCCTGTCGCACCATTAACACACACCATCTGATCTCTTTCTGGGTATCTTCCTGTCATATGCTCACAGAATTGCTGAGAACTATATCTTAAGGCCCCTCCCTTTGTGCCTGGCTCTGCTCCAGAGATCCCTCTGTATTAATCCCGTGTTTCCTAACAACTGTCACATGAGGAAATTGAAGTCCAATGGTCGAGGCCCAACCCAGAGCTTCACCTGTGGTCAAGAATTGGCTGCCATGGACTGAGTTTGGGACAAACCAATGACGGAGCATGGCACCACATGTCTACAATTCCAATTACAGAGGACAAGGCCTGGTGGCGCATGCCTGTTACAGATAGGAGGATCATGATCCAGCCCAACCTGAGCATATATTAAGTCTCCATCTCAGAAATCCCCAAGACATAAAAGCTTGGCTCGAATGTTAGAAGACCTGACTGGCAAGCCTAAGGCCTTGAGGTCAAACCCTAATATACAAAAAATAACCAGAGGCCCAGTGCCGGAGGCTCATGCCTATAATCCTAGCTACTGAGGAGGCTGAGATCTGAAGATCACAGCTCAAGGTATAAAGTAGGGTTGGCCTCACCCTTCAGACATCATGATGAGAAGACCTGGAGTCTGAGCTTTGCTGTTGTACTCCATACTAGCAGGGCTCATATCCTTACTAAGTGTTGGCCATGCTCTCTTTCCCCCTGGGAAGCCACACTCCCAGGTCCTCCCAAGCTCCCACTGCCACCAACCAGGCCCAAGAGAGTACACAGCTCCAGGGAACAGAGATGCCTTGTTCTTGTAATTTAACAATGTTGAGTCCCCTTCAAGCCTCTCACCCTTCCAGGCCCCCAGACCTCAGCTGTGAAGCCCATGCACCCCCAAAGATAGCAGGTAGAAGTTACCAAAAGCATCCAGCCTCCTTGTTACAACCCACTTCTACATACACACACACACATACACATGCACACACATGCGCACGCGCACACACACACACACACACACACACACACATTCAGACTGATGACAGAACACTCTTCCTTGCAGCACCTGCAATTGGCCAACAGATCACTCACCTTAGTACAGTCAGGCTGTAGAAAGAGAAAGATAACCTCTCCTTGTCCCTCTCTGTCTCTCTATGTATGTCTCTCTGTCTCTCTGATCTCTCTGTCTCTCTTTGTTTCTCCCTGCCTCTGTCTCTCTGTCTCTGTCTCTGACTCTCTCTGTCTCTGTCTCTGTCTCTCTGTCTCTGTCTGTCTGTCTGTCTGTCTCTCTCTCTTTCTCTCTCTTTCTCTCTCTCTCTCTCTCTCTCACACACACACACACACACACAGCTGTGTATCTCCTGAGTTTGTTGGAGACCAGATGGACCGGGAGCACCAGCAGAAGCTGGTAGAGCTGGGAAATGTGATCAACTTGTGAGAACTATAGACAGTTGGGGGCGGGGGATAGGCCGATTGTATGTGTGTGTATGGGGGGGATCTTCCCAGATATTCACCTTCTATTCTGACCCCCAGCATCCTCACCTCCATACTGGGTTTTCTGGGACCCTCTTCAGTTGAAAAGGGTGACCAAGCACAGAAGACAAGGTTTCACACAGCAAGGGGGGGTCTATCTTCTGCATCCCTAGGCACCCCAGTGGCTCACATCTTTAATCCTAGCTACTCAGGAGGCTGAGAACTGGAAGATGAAATTTCAAAGCCAATGAAGGCAGCAAAGCCTGAGAGACATCATCTCCAATTAACTGGCAAAATGCCAGGCTACAGGTATAGCTGAAGTGGTAGAAAATCAGCTATGAACAACGAAGCCAAGTAAGAGCAAGCTGAGTTAAATGTGAGGAGAGGAGGTAGGGGAAACAGAGAACAAAACAATATACAAATCCCACCTAATTTTTGGTACCAACCAAACTGAAAAGAAAAATGAAGCTTTTTCATTTGTATAACTTTACATGAGCACATATGCTCTTAGGTACACTTCAGAGCTATGTTTTTAATAATATATATACATATATATTAATAATGCATATATATTTAAATAAACTAAGAAACCAGCCAATGAATTAGTGCCTTAACCATGGCATTATAAATTATTTATACTAAAAGTGTTTTCCAAGTTTCTTTTCTCAGAATCAATCTTTAAGTTTTTTCATGTGCCTGGCACCAGTGACTCATGCCTATAATCCTAGCTACTCAGGAGGCTGTGATCTGAGTTTGGTGGTTCAAAGTCAGCCCAGGCAGAAAAGTCCGTGAGACTCTTATCTCCAATAAACCACTAGAAAACCGAAGTGGCACTGTGACTCAAGCAGTAGATCGCTCACCTTGAGCTGAAGAGCACAGGGATAACCCCTGAGTTCAAGCCGCAGGACACCCCCCCCCCCAAAGAAAAGAAGTTTGTTCATGCAGATCGTAAAATTCTAACATTCTGAGCTTTAGGAAACTTTTCTGCCAGGGTCTTATGCTCATTAGGAAAGTACTCCACTACTGAGTACATCACAGTCCCATTATTTTCGTTTTTCATTTTACAATCCAGTTTATTCCCAAAATGCTTAGAAGTACCTACTGTCCTCACAGAAATGAGGTTTTATTCAGAAACCCTACCTTTTGTGCTATGAGGCCTCCACTAGTGTATTTCGTGGTAGGCACTGAGGAAAACTCATAGGACGCAAATGCAGAGAGTTTATAATTGGAGAAATAACTCTAAATAGAAATAAATTCAACTGTCCCGACCTTCTAGGGAGAAATGATGTCCTTATTTTCATTCTCACTCTTCATGGCAGATGGTCAAAATAGAAACACCAATGTGCTATGCTGAAATGTAAAAGTTTAGACCCCTTTTTTGAAAAACTCTCATGTTATAAAATCAATATGTATCAAATAAAGGTGAAGTGAACTTAAAAATATTAAAAATGCTAATGAAGCTCCCTGGCTTGGAATGTGTGCCATTTTTTGTCTGCAAGTCCTGGAATTTGAACCCGGGGTCTGGGTAACTCTATTGCACTGTCGGGGAAGGGGAAGCTCGCCCTGCTTCAAGACCAGTAAGTCAGGCCTATTCCCTAGGCCTGAATTCAAGCCCCAGACCTGGAAAACGCACTCCTTTATATACATTTTAAATACAGGATTGAACTTCCATACAGATGTTCAGTCTATATTATGTTTTGTGTGGTTATACATTATATTTTTTATTTTTTTCATTTATTTACCATTTATTTTATTGACTGTGATGCATCCTAACTATGTATTACATTGTTTACATCCTATCACATACCATCTAGATTTGTAGATGTGTTCTCGATCATGCCTGACTCCCAGAACTCTCCCAGAAAAGGAAAACCGGTTTCGCACTTGGCTTCTTACTCCAAGATTAAATTTTTGGCACTGCTGGGATCTGAACTCAGGGCCTAGCAGGTACAATTCATGAATAGGTGAGTGTGAGCACAACAGCCTCTAGCCAATGAAGCTGTGAGGTTGTTCCTAGGTGCTGAGATCGTGACCCAGGATTGGCCAAAACAGCGGTACAAGGATAGGCAGACAATAGTATACAAATAAATATATATTGGTAAAAAGCACCATAGCCGCCTATCTATGATTGAATGACATTACTACATTCCTACTAACTCTTAGATATTTATTATACCACAATTAAAGGAATGCTATTCTTTTCATGCTTGATAAAGCATGAAATTAAGATCAATCAGTGTCCTAGGGTTATTGCATCCAATTTTAGGCTTGACCAATGCACAAACTTCTCTTTCAAGTGATATTCCTATGCATAGGAATGAGTGTCTTGTGATCTCCTGCCATTGGTAGTTGTCAGGACCTGGATTTGAACCCAGGGCCTATGTTGATAGGTTGGGCTATGGCTTCCCTGCTAGCCCGCCAGCCCTCAGCAATGGCAGGTCAGGTGTACTTTGCACCCATGGCATTCAGACCCAGGATGGTCACCGTGCAAAGATAAAAAGAATAAATAAACCTCCATCCCTCTCCAGCTTGCCACTTTTTGTGCTATCCCACTCATTTTTTTCTTTCTGCAAGCCCTCTGGGCATAGGATTCCAGGATTGGGTATGGGTCCTGAGGCTGCACCTAGCCTGGGGTGATTGAAGCTGAGGCAGAGTTGCCACGACCTGAGTTCAAGCCTTAAAAAAGCCATAAAAAAGAAAACAAATTGATTATTTAACTAAATTAAAAAAAATAAAGCTCTCTGGTTTGGAATTTCTGCCAGTTTTCTTTCCTATACTGGGATTTGAACTCAGGAACTTGTAACAATGTGAGGGAAAGTGCAGATTTGCTACTACTTGAGTTCAAACCCGTGGCAAGCCAAAACTAAAAAATTAAGTCACTGAGCTTGGTAGGGGGAGTAGTTGTGGATATGGGAGGTAAAGGATGGTAGGGGGAAAACAAAGAAGAAGGTAACAATGCTCAATAGGAAATATACTCATGACCTTGCTCATGTAACTGTGACCATTCTGTACAACATTTTTACAATAAAAAACATACAAACAAGAAACCATGTAGCATTCCGAGAAGCACTTTGGGGGTAGGGGAGGATGTCTGAATAGATGTACAAAATTCTACACTGCTTTTTATTTAATGTTCAGTATGGAACTGAATAAACCTAACTGCTTCCATTAAAAGATTAATGGAATTGGGGCCAGTATTTCTACAATTGTTGGGATTTGATCTCACTGTCCAGGTAAACTCTTTTGTACCATGGGTGAAGGAAAAATTTACTGTCCTTGAAGAAAAGAAATTCAGGCTAGAGTTCCCATGGCCTGAATGAAGGCCCTGCAATGGAAAAAATATTTCTATACATGTGTAATATATGATATATACTTACATAAGTATGTTTATTACATGTTATGATTTTCATGATTGATTTTGTATTTGTTTTATTTTTTATTGTTTATTTTATTTATATTTTCATTCCCATATATATTTTGCACATCTATTATAAAATTATACACAATAATTTAGGACATTGACTCATTTATCATTAAAACTTTTTGTGTTGAAACATGATACATAATTAAATGGAGGCATTTGTCACAGTCTCTACCAAGAATGAGCTTTGTCTTATTTATCTTTGGACACCTTCCTATAGGGATGTCTTTAGATGATTTATACTGAGAAGCCTTTTCCTGAGGACAGGCAAGTTGTGGGATAAAATTGTAAGGGAGAGGCTAGAAATGTGGCTTTGTGCTAAAGAGCTCACTCAACATGCATGAATACCAGGGTTTGAATCCTTAGTGCCACATACTTAGAAAAAGCCAGACACAGTGGAGTGGCTCAAGTGGTAGAGTGCTATCCTTGAGAAGAACAATCCCCAGGACTGTCAAAAACAATAGGCCAGATGCTGGTGGCTCACACCTGGAAAACTACCTTCTCATGAGGCTGTTCAAAGACAGCCTAGGCAAGAAAAGCCTGTTAGACTCTTATCTCCAATGAACCACTAAAAAATCCCATGTGGAGCTGTGGCTCAAGTGGTAGAGAGTTAGACTTGACTGAATTGCTCAGGGACAGTGCCCAGGGTTGATACAAGACACACAACTGGAAAAAATTGAGGGTTAATCAAAGTACTTTTCCTATTTGCTAATTACGAGAACATTCTCTGGAAAATCAACGCTGATATACACCAGAATTGGAGTCAGACCTCCATGCTTAAGTGTAGCAGCTACACATTCCCAACCTCACAGACTCTAGCATTGTAACCTTGTGTCCACAGGGTTCTGAAAAGTCCAATGTTGAAAGGCTTAATATGCTCCCCAAACCCTTTGTGATAAGCAGTTGACTTGTATTGTAATGTCATTACTCATCTGAACCTAGCAGAGCACCAGTAGCTCTTGCCCATCACTCTAGCTCAGGAGGCTGAGGTCTCAGGATCACACTGAAGCCAGCCAGGGCAGGAAAGTCTATGACACTCTGACTTCCACGTCTGAAAGGTCAGATGTTGAAGAGCTTCTTGTTTTTCCCTTGGTGATGAGAAGTTACTCTAAATGTTCTTAGTGTTCTTGACCCATTGACCCATCCTGGGTTCAAATGAAGTTCTCAGGATCCAAGCCCTGGCAGAGTTAGCAGGAATAACTCCAGTGTAACACTGTATTTGAAGGACAGAAAACAGTTTCAAAAGGCAGGCTAGGTGAAGAGAACAAGGAGGCAGAATATACACACTCAAAAGGGAAGTGAGCTGCAAAACCACTTCATTCATTCCAGGGACAGCCAGCAATGGGGGGAAACCTGAAACATTTGTTAGAGTTACACCAGGGTCAGGCTTTTCACAGCTTCCTCAAACAATGACTAACCTTCCTCCCTCAGGTGAAGAGATCCTCAAGCTATCTTTAGGTTACCAATAGAGAGCCAGTTTAGTGAGGGAGAGGGGAGGAACAAAGTAGAAAAGCCCTGCTCTCTGGTCTTAGGGAGTGGGTTTTTTACTCTCCATCTATCAGATTTGAAGGCCCTTCTTCTACCTCTGCCAGTCTTTTCTCCTTCCTTCATTCTCCACATCATTAATGCTAATCCCCAGTCCAAGGTGAGGCAGGGTCATTTCTCTTTGTCTCCAAGAAGCTGAGTTAGAACCTGGCTCTGCCCTCTTTACTCTGGGGCATTCGGCTGCCTGAGAAGTGGGAGACATTTTTCCTGCTCTGTGGTTGTGTGAAGGTGATGCTGGTGTCCTGGCACACTGCAGAAGCCTCATGACTGGGAATTGTTCCCTTCTTTCCTCCTGAAGTCCAAGACCAGATTCAGCTATCATTTTTCTATTTATCTATCTATCTATCTATCTATCTATCTATCTATCTATCTATCTATCTATCTATCTATCTATCTATCTGTCTGTCTGTCTGTCTGTCTGTCTGTCTGTCTGTCTGTCTGTCTGTCTGTCTGTCTATCTATCTATTTGTCTGTCTATCTATTGACCTTTTCTTTCTTTCTTTCTTTCTTCCTTCCTTCCTTCCTTTCTTTCTTTCTTTCTTTCTTTCTTTCTTTCTTTCTTTCTTTCTTTCTTTCTTTCTTTCTTTCTTTCTTTCTTTCTTTCTTTCTTTCTTTCTTTCTTTCTTTCTTTCTTCCTTCCTTCCTTCCTTCCTTTCTTCCTTTATTTCTTTGTATCTATCTATGTATGTACCAACCTACCTACCTGCCTACCTACCTATCTACTTACCTACCTAACTACCTAACCACCTAACTACATACTTAGTTATCTCTTTGACATTTCTTGGGCTGAACTCAAGGCCTGGGCACTGTCTCTAGCACTCTGCTACTTGAGCCACAGCACCAATTCTGGATTTTTCTGTGTATGTGTTACTGAGGAATCGAATCCAGGGCCTCTTGAATGCTAGGCAAGCACTCTCCCACTAATCCACATTACCAGCCCCCTCATCTTTTTTATTAATTGTAGTTTTTACATATATATGCTACCATTTTGCGTCCCCAAGTATAATTTTCTGAATACTGCTTATTTCTATGAACTCTGATCTTCTCTTCCCCTGCCTGATTTGTGACTGCTCCTGCATTGGCCTCATAATAAAATGTAAATAAAGGCTGTTGAGAGCTTCGGTGTGCACCATATAAGGAAACAGGCCTAGAATACTGGAAGAGAAAATCAATGGGGCTGAAATGAAAAGAATGATGCAGTATGTACAATGAGCATATCTAAAACATAAATCTGTAAATAAAAGCAGAAGTTTTGCATACAGCCTCTTTGCACTTAGGGAAGTAATATACATAAACTTGACCTTCTCTTTTTGAATTTTCTTTTGTGGCCACCCCATGGCTTAAACTGAGGACGCGCTGAATTCCTCAGCTGTTTTTCACAAGGCTGAGGTTCTACCACTGCCACAGCTCCACTTCCAGCCATCTGGTTTTTCAATGGACATAAACACCTCCCAGGCTTTCCTGCCTGGTCTGGCCTGTATCTCCTGCTTGTCTTTCTCTCTCAAAGCTGGAGCTCTACCCTCTAGGACACTGCTCCACTTCTGGTTTTCTGGTGGTTTATTGGAGACAATAAACCTTTCCTTTTCTAGGGCTGGCTTTGAATGGAGATCTCCTGAGGAAGCTTCAAGTGGATTTCCTCAGGGATTCTCCTAGGAGCCGCTCTACCCAAACCTTTAGTCTAAATCTCGAGAAGTACTAGAGAAAAACGGAAACAGGGACATGCTTCTAGTGTGTCTTAGATAATTAAGGTTGGAGATACAAAACACTCATAATCATTATATCATTTTATAGGCAAAAGGAGCAATGCAGATAGTATGAGGATCACTCCAGCTTTCGGTCCTCATATCCTGAGACAGTAAATTCACTGCAGCTCAATGCTAAGTGACAGAACTGGCATGTCCTGTGGACATTTGCTCCTAAATCCTGTAACACTCATTTCTCACTTTTGGCTTCAACCTTGTGACCAGAGGGTAAGATGAAGAGAGAAAATACTCTCAGAGAAAGCAGCTATAAAAAACATTGGGTAGTTTACTTATAAGTCCCAATCATAGGGATGACCTTATTAAGAAGTCAGTCCAGATTATAAAAAAAAGAAGAAAAGAAAGAAGGTGAAAGTGTCTGCTGACTGTAATCCCACCTCGTCAGGAGGCTGAGATGTAGAGAATTTGAGTTTGAAACCAGCCAGTGTAAGAAAGTCCTTGACAATGTTATTTCTAAGAGATCACAGAAAAACCCAGAAGTGGGTTTGTGACTCAAGCTTAATGCAGTACCCTTGAGCAAAAGGAGCTCTTGGGCCAGGCCTAGGCTCATAGTTCAACACCAGGACTGCCCCCTCAAAAAAAAAAACCTGTACCTCAATTTCTTTGTGTATATATGGATGTATTCCTCTAGGTGAAACTCTTGAGTAGCTATGATGAATGGCACCAAGCAAGAAAATTGTATTCAATACAATGAGTTCATAACACAGAGACTGTTTTTATGGTATTTCATGTTCCAGGGCTCCCTTCACTGCTCCCAATGTAGCCTGAGGTTTTCTCTTCATCCCAGGCCTGCTGGAGGAAGTCTCCCTCATTGTCTCGACAGAAACACAAAAGACCTCACTCCTGTACAGCTGTGTACCAAATAACTCCATCTGGGCTAATTAGTGAGGATGTGTGGGCAGGCTCTGAAAGTCAGGAGAAAAAGGCCTGTTTTTACCCTTTGCTATCTCTGTCTGGACAGGAACACAAAAGACCTCACTCCTGTACAGCTGTGTACCAAATAACTCCATCTGGGTCAATTAGTGAGGATGTGTGGGCAGGCTCTGAAGGTCAGGAGAAAAAGGTCTGTTTTTACCTTAGCTATCTCTCTTCCCAGTGCTCTGTTTTAACAGGAGACCTTCATTTTTGCCAACTCCCATTGCAGGCCAAGTTCTGTGCTCTTATCCTGCCTTTATGAGACTATATTCCAGTGTTCAGATACAGTGCTCAATATAATTCAGGAATCCTTCAGGCAGACAACTAGGGCACTCAACATAATGAAACATTTCATTGCCGGCAATGATGGGCCTATATTGCCTCTCCTAGGTTTCCAGGAGCTTGGAAAATCCAAGCACATGTTGGATATCACAAAGCTTCCTGTCATCTAGGACTGGTGAAGCTCATCAGGTTTTGAAACCTTTGACCTCTCCTAGTTAGGCCCTGGCTGGCTAGGTTTGGGGGTTAAACATAGGGCCTGGGTGCTGACCACGAGCTCAAAGCCGAAGTCTACTGCTTTACTTTACTTTGTCACAGCTTCACTTCTGCTTTCTCTCTGTGTGTGAGTGTGTGTACATGCATGTGTGTGTGCATACACTATTCCTGAAGCTTGAACTCAAGACATGAGCACTGTACCTAGTTTCTCTTGTACAATGGTTGCCCTCTCCCACTTGAACCACAGAGCCCCTTCAAGCTTTTTCCTAGTGATGTGTTTCTGAGAAATCAAGCTCAGGGTTTCATATATGCAAAGCACTCTACTCTTAAGGCACATTCCCACCCCTCTACTTCAAGCTTGTTAGTATGTTTCTGACTTTTTTGTTGTTGTTGTCATTGTAGGAGTTGAAATCTGGGCCTGGGTGCTGTCTCTGAGCTCTTTAGCTCAAATCTTGTGCTCTACCACTTGAGCCACAGAGCCACTACCGGTTTTCTGGTGGTTCATTGGATCTAAGTGTCTCAAGGACTTTCCTGTCCATGCTAGCTTTGAACCATGATCCTCAGATCTCATCCTCCTGAGTAGCTAGGACGACCGGCATGAGATGCAAGCACCTAGCTTCCACTTCAGGTTTCTTAGTGGTGAATAGGATATAATAGTCTCATGGTACCTTTTGTGTCAGGGATAGTTTGGAACCCAGATCTCAGCTTCTTGAGAAGGCAGGATGGCAGACCTCGGTTATAGAACCCTAAGCCATGGCACCTGCTGCAAGGAGGTCCTTGGCTCTGTGTGGTGAGTGCTAGCCATGAGCCCAAGAGGTATGGGTCAGTGCCTAAGCCCTGAGTTCAAGGTTCATGACTTAGAAAAAACAATACAAAACAATTGTGTACTGTAGACAACTCACTAGTCTTCAGTAATACATAATTTTGTCCCTGCCATGGGGACACATCTGAGCCTCAATATTCTTTTCTGCATAGTCATGTCAGTTGGAGTTCCTACAGGGACAAGATGAAAGTATGCACCCTTTGAAGGACAAAATACATAACACTTTTTTTTTGTCGGTCATGGGGCTTGAAATCTGGGCCTGAACACTGTCCTTCAGCTCTTCAGCTCAAGGCTAGTGCTCTACCACTTGAGCTACAGTGACACTTCCAGTTGTCTGGTGGTTTATTGGAGATCAGAGTTTCAGCGACTTTCTTGCCTGGGCTGGCTTTGAACCACTATTCGCAAATCTCAGCCTCCAGAGTAGTTAGGATTAGAGGCGTGAGCCACTGGTGCCTGGCTGCAAATAACCCTCTTTACAGGACTCAGCACACAGCATCCTGTGAAAGAATCAGCACCCAGCACCCAATGCAGGACTCAGGACACTGCACTCTGTGAAGGACTCAGCACATAGCATCCTGTGCAGGACTCAGCACACAGCACCCCGTGAGGGCCCTGACTCCAGGAAAGAATCATCACATAGATGCATCCCACAAGCTGTCATTAATTAGTATTAGGGTGCTTTCATCAATATCACCATTCTTTCAGAAACACATCACAAACTGCACAAAGTTCACATCTAATGATTCAGAGGAGCATTTTTTGGGGGGGAGTCAGCCACAGGGATTGCACTAAAATGTTGGGGGGTACTGTCCTAAGATCTTTTGCTCAAGGTTGGAGATCTATCACTTTGATCCACAGCTCAGAGTTTCACAGACATCCCGCCAGGACTGGGTTTTAAATCCACCAGTGTCAGATCTCAACCTCCGAGTAGCTTGGATGACAGGAGTGAGCAAGCCAGGAGCATCTGGTTCTGTGGGGCTGAGTTGCAGTCGTATACCTCTGACTAAGCCAGGTTAGATGAGAGCTGTCAGCACCAGACTCCCGGCTTGCTCTGTGATGAGGTATTTGAAGTCCTATCCTTATAGAGTTACAGTCACAACATTCAATATTTTTTCATGCCCATCCTGGACCTGAGTAAGAGTCTAGACACAGTCCCTAGGCTTTTATGCTCAAAGCTAATGCTCAACTGCTTGAGCGAGAGCACAACTTCTGGATTTTTATGTGCATGTGGTAGTGAGGAATCGAATCCAGGGCTTTGTATGTACTAGCTATCGTTATACCACTGAGCCCCAGGAGTGACAAGCGTATGAACAGATAAATGTGTAGATAGGCATATATGTATATGCATATACATATGTATATATATATGTATATATATATAAGACAATATACATATGTATAAGACAAGAGAAATGTGTCTGTATATTATGAAATTACATATAGTATATTACTACCCATTATTGACATTCAAATTATTCTTTCCACTTTTAAGTGTCATGGTTGAATACATAATAAATTATTAATTGAAAATTAATCAATGTAATAAAATTGTTATGTATAATTTTATAATATACTCATACACTAACTACTAGTTTGTTACTTTTATAAAATTCTATTCATATGGATGTACATGGAAATGGGTTTCTTGGAATCTCTCGCCAATACTTAGTGGCAGCCCTGGGATTCAACCTCCAAGCCTAAGTTATGCTTTGGGTTATGGCTTCCCTAATAACCAGCCAAACATCAGCATGCAATGTAATGTACACTTTCAGGGCTTTGTCATTTACACGCAGGATGGTCACAATGCAAAAGGAAAAAATGTAAAACCACCTTATTGAATTTCTCCGTTTTATCCTTTTCCTTTTTATTTCTTGCCAACCCCAAGATTTGAACTTGGATCCTAGAATCCCAGGGCTAGCTGTGGCAGAGATGCCAAGACCTGAGTTCAAGTCCCATGCTTGGCAAAAAAAATAATAAAATAAAATAAGGCCCTGTCTTGGAATTTGCACCATTTTTCTGGCAGGCCTGGGATTTGAACTCAGCATCTGGGTTTCTCTGTGGCACTGTGGGTGAAGGGGAAGCTCACCGTCCTTGAAGACAAGAAATTCAGACCAGTTCCCAGGGCCTGAATTGATGCCCCAGCACTGGAAAAAATACACACATGAGTTTAGTGAGTATGATGTTTATTACCATTATTCATTTAGTATTATTACACATATAACATTTCATTTATTACATCCTATCATACAGGATACATTTGCATATGAATTATACATCATACTGAGCCCCAGGAGTTTTTTTCAGGAAAAAAAATGTGTCAAAAGTGGCTTCTTACTACATGAATAAATTTTTGGCAATGCTGGGATTTCAACTCACGGCCTACAATGTCCAATCCATAAATGGGGTCAAAGTCTTAGCACACCAACCTCTGGCAAACTGAGCTGCCAGGAAGTTCTGACGACCTGTTACCTGTTATCAAGCCACACTAGTGCCATATAATATATATATGTTTGTGTGTGTAGATTGCTTTATATATATATATATATATATATATATATATATATATATATATATATATATATATATATATATATATATATGTGTGTGTGTGTGTGTGTGTAGAGAGAGAATGTGAGGATATTATGAAATTTTACATAGTTACCAATAATTAGTTAGTAAGTTAGGTCTCCATTTAATGATATATAGTTACCAACAATTAGTTATTAAATTATGTCTCCATTTAATGAAGTATCAAGGTTTAATACTTATAAAAGCATTAATTAAAAATGAATCAATATCCTTCCATTAGGGAAATCATAACATGGTGCTAGAATGGAAGATATAAATCCAATGATTTATGTGTGGCTTTCTAAAATAGAATCATGAATTAACTGCAAATTTAAATACTTTTATAACATTCCATTAGCATTCATGTAAATAGGAATGAGTTTGTCAGGATCTGCCTCCATTTGTGTGTGGCAGTCCTGGGGTTCGAACTCCAGACCTGGGAAGTTTACTTCGAATGCAAACCATTGGAATGACACTGAAGATTTCAGATTGTCATAATTAAAAAGTAACAAGAAGAAGCAAAGAAAGCCAGGTGTCAGTGGCTCCTGTTTGTAATCCTAGCTCCTCAGGAGGCTGAGATGTAGAGAATGCCAATTTGAATTCAGCCAGGGCAGGAAAGTCTGCAACACTCTTATTTCTAAGAGATCACAGGAAAATATCCCCAAGGATTGGGGCTGTGGCTCAAGGGCAGAGTTCTAGTCTTGAGAAAGAGGAGATCAAGGATAGGGCCTAGGCTCATATTTCAACCTGAGACCTGACAAAGAAAAAAAGAAGGCAGTAACTCCATGTCTCTGTGTATTTACGGATGATGTATGGATGATGGGCATTCATCAGGTTGCCCATGACCAGACCCCCAACATGTGAAAGCTGGGAAAAGCACTCAGAGAGTACTAAGTCTGAGCCAGTAGCTTGAACAAAGCATCCTTCTCTGCCATTTAATAACTGAAGCCCAGAAGGATTGCCTTGGCTGGTGTATGCAACGGGTTCATTATGTTCTGGCTGAGGTGTCCTATTGGGACATCTAGCAGCCAGCCACTGCCTCCAGGGAGACCACTTTTCCTAGGCTATAGGTATTGTGGAAGATTCTGGCTCAATATTCCCTATCCCTGTATAGGATGTGAGCCTAGATCTCTGGGGCCTGGTGGCTATCACTCATTCATCATTCCTCCTTGCCGAGTTTCACTCTGGTCCCAAATCCTGCAAAGATTTGAAATGCCCAGTGATTTCTGTGCTGAAAAGAGTATGCCAATAAATCCCACCCTCATAGTTCCTGTTAGAAGTAAGCCTTGGGCTGTGAATGTGGCTAAGTAGTAGAGTACTTAACATGCAAGCATGAAGCCAGGGGTCGGATACCTCAGTATCACATAAACAGAATCAGCCAAAAGTGTCACTGTGGCTTAAGTGATAGAATGTAGCCTTGAGCAAAAGCAGCTCAGGCACATGCCTTGACCCTGAGTTCAAGCCACAACACTGGCAAAAAGATGTGAGCTTGGTGAGACATACAATTCTGAGACTCAGAGGAAGGCCGAGGTAGGTAAGAGGTAGAGGGCAGGTGCTGGTGGCTCACCCCTGTAACAATAGCACTCAGGAAGTTGAGATCTGAAGATTATAACTGCAAGCCTGTGCAGGCAGGAAAGTCTATATGAGACTCTTTTCTCCAATTAAGCACCAAAAAAACCAGAGCTGTTGTACAAGTAGTAGAATGCTATCCTTGAGCATAAAAACTCAGGGATAACATCCAGGCCATAAATTCAAACCCCAGGACTGGCACACACACACACACACACACACACATACACACACACACACCAAGATAGAGCATTTGACAGTCAGCCTGCACTAGTTCGATCTCTAGCAACTCAGTATTAAAAAAAAGTGAGAGAAAGGAAGGAAAGACTTGCTCCAGGAGGTGATACAACCAGTGCCAAAATACCACATGAGTTCTAAGATGTGGAACAGGACAGAGGGCCTAGGGCAGAAGGTGCAGAGCATGCGTAAAGGGCCTGAGGGGTGTTCTAGAGCAGGTGGTGTGGGTGTAATGAAGGTTCTGTGGCCTCAGACAAGTCTGGCAGAACACTGAAGGCTGGGTCAAGGTTTGTACTGGAGTCACAGGTAGGGCAGAGGGTGGCGTCACAGAATGGGGCTCAGAGGAAGATTAGCTTGACTTTTTACCAAAGACCCCAGCCAATTTTGTGGCTGGAAGACTATTTTTCACAGCTCCTGACCTTCAGGCCCCCTTTGCATGGAGGAGTCAGGGAAAATGCAGGGAAGAACTCTTGCTCAAGAAAAGCTTCTACCCAATGCCTCCAGGGGCTCAAACCCTGTAAATCCTAGCTATTAAGAAGTCTGAGATCAGAGAGTCCGGGAAGATGGTGGAGGAGAAGCTGGAGTCTAAGTAAGCTCTCACACAGAAAGCAGTTTTAGAGTTCCAGTGAACAGTCCTAAGTCAGAGAATTATACCAAGTGTACCATCACAGGACAGAGAGTTAGGCCAGAGAAGGAAACCCAGGCAAGGAGACACTTCTGAGCCCTTGCCAGCAGCTGCGGCGGCGGCGGCAGCTGTGGCTGTGGCGGAGAGCACAGGCGCCATACCTGAGCAACAGAGAGTCCGGGACGAAGGAGCCAGACTCAGCAGGCGAGCGGATTCTACTCAACACCAGCAAGAACCAACAAGGAGCAGACATCTTCATCCTGCAGTTCGCAGACCAGAGACGACCCAGGAAATAAGACTCGTTGTGAGTAGAAGCCTGACGTCCTAACTCCTTCTCAGGGAGCAGAGGAGGGAAGGCCACCCCTCCCCACCCCCAGCACCAGTGATCTCCATCTTGGATACTGACAAAGCTCGGAGGAGCTGCTAGCTCCAGCTCAGGCCTTGGAATAAAATGAGTCATTTAGCAGGTCACAAGAACTTAACGGCGGCGTGACCTGCCAGACTCAGCTCCACCCAGGGAAAAGTCACCCAAGTCGGGAGCCAGCCCGAGGAGTGGGTTTCTTCACTGGGTAATCAGAGCCAGAGGCTGCCCCTCCCTCTAGCAGCCTCTCCAAGCAATTGAAAATCAGTAAACAGAAACCCTGAGAATGGCTCCAGGCTGGGCTCTGTGAGGTTTTCACAAACCAGCCCGGAAAAGCTACCAGAACCTAGCCTCATCACTGCATCCCCCTCTTTTGTGATACTCAAAGCAGATCTGTCTCCCAGTGAACTAGCCTGAGAGGAGGATCACCAAATCCTGGGTAAAGCAGAGCATTTTACGTCTGTTCGAACAAACTGGCTTAAGAAACCAACCAAGTCACAGGACCAAAAGCAGACCAGCGACTCCAACAAGAGGCTGGTTACGGACACAAGGGAGATACAGGATTTTTCCCACTCCTCCCAAAAAAATTCAAAGAAGTTTTTTTGTTGTTTTGTTTTTTTCTTTTTTCTCTTCATCTTCGTCTTCTTTTTTTTTTTAGTTTTTATTTTTGCTACCTTATATAAAAATTTCTTTTTCTTTTCTAAAACTTTTTTCAATCTTTAATCTTTACTTTTTTGATAAAAAAATTGTTTTCCAGAAACTTTTTTTTCCTCTTATAATTTTTATTTTGGGGATACGGAAGTGTGCGCTTTTGCTTTCTTTTTTGGTTTTCTTTCTCTTTTTTTTCTTTTTAAATTATCTTTTTGTTTTTGTTTACCTCTACTGAACTTCTCATCTTTTTCTTCTTCTTTTCTCCTCTCTTTCATTCTTCTTTATATGACTTAATTCTTGTCGTGCACATCCTCAGATAAACCCGTAGTTGACTATTAGACCCTATCCCACATTGAGTACACACTTAATCCACGAATTTATTACTCAAGTCAAAACCGCTGAGACTTAAATTCCTTAATAGCAGTACTACCTCTTTATACCTATATAATATTTTAAGCATTTTTATTTTTAAATTTTTCACATCTCCTTCATATCCCTCCCCTTCTCTCAGTAAATTCACGTTCTTATCTAAATAGATTGTTATCACTTCTACATAATTTTATTAATTTCTACCTTTCTATTTTTTCTGGTCTCTTTTATTTCCTGTTCCCTTTCTTTTTTTTTCTTTCTCTCTCTACTTTCATCCTACCCAACCTATTTCCTGCATTGAGATTAAGACTTAGTTAACTCTCCCTAAGCCAGCCCACATCAATCTATTCCTATTTTTTTACCCACATCTCTCCCTAACCCTAATAATTACTGGTCTTCCAAATTATACTTTGCTGTTCTTAGCCAATTAACGTATAGTTGTTTGATGTTTTATAGAAGTATCTGTTGAACTAGATCGTATCTGTAGACTATTGACTGTGCAAATTCAGACTTGGGTTGATGCTTGCCTTAAGAGAGTGTTGTAGCACAAAACTGGTGCTATTTTCATCTCAAATGAGCAGAGTCAGCCGGAAAAACACAAGAAAAATGGCAAATCCGGGTATCTCAATTCTCAATCCCAATATCAGGGGACAGAACAGATCATGAATAGTCCAGAGGAGAATTCCCAAATAGCTCTACAAACACTGCTGGCAAACATGATAAATCAAAAGATTGAAAGCATACAAAGGTCTCTGTGTGAGCGTGATAGGGAGAGAGAGGAGGCATTCCGAAAGTTTATACAGGAATATCATAATCATGAGGAAGCTACTCAAAAGCTGATACAGGATTTGCATGAGCAGTTTGAGAATACTCAAAGAGAAAGGCAGGAATGGCGTGAACAGGCAGAGAACACTCAAAGAAAACTACAGGAATCCTACGAATGGGAGGAAGCTAAAAGAGAAATACAGGAATTGAGAGAGCAGGAAGAGAATACACAAAGATCACTAAAGGCATTCATGGAATCCATTAACAAAGAGCTGAGGGAAGTCAGGGAGACCACAAAGGGAATGCTGAATGGAACCCAACAGAAGGAATGGGAGCCCAAGGAAACCATAACCAATCAACTAAGTGATCTGAGACTAAACACTGACCATCAAATTAAGGAAGTAAAGAAGTTCATACAAAATCTAAAACAAAGCTTCAACAAAGAACTTGAAGGCATCAAAGCTGACCAATTAGAAGGAAAAGAGATCAAAAACAAAGTAGAAAGTCTTGACAGCATGTTAGACCATGCAGAAGATTGAATCTCAGGGATTGAAGACAGCCTAGATATTATAGATAAAGAACATACATCCATCCAAGACAAGTCCAAGAAATATGATAGATCTATCCAACACTTGGAAGACACCATCAGAAGGCCTAATCTAAGGATAATGGGTGTAGAGGAGCACCTAGAAACAGAAGTTAATGGCCTAGGAAATTTGTTTAACAGGATCCTAGCAGAGAACTTCCCAAACATGCAAAAAGATAGGCCTATTCAGATACAAAAAACATTTAGAACTCCAAACAGACCAGACCAGAATAGGACATCCCACTGTCACATTATAATCCACACAGGATCAACTCAGACCAAGGGAACGAGCCTTAAAGCTGTCAAGGAGAAAAGATTAATCACCTATAAAGGAAAACCAATTAGAATCACCTCAAATTTCTCAGCAGAGACAATCAAAGCAAGAAGAGCCTGCAATGATGTATGCCATGCCCTAAAAACAAACAACTATCAACCAAGAAAACTGTACCCAGCTAAACTCTCCTTCATAACTGAAGGCCAAATAAAAACCTTACATAGCAAAGAAAAATTGAAACAATACATCTCTACCAAACCAGTCCTACAAAAGAATCTTAAAGATGTCCTACACATAGAAAACCAACAAGACCGCAATAAAGGCCAAGAAACTGTACCCAAACTGAGAATCCAAGAAACATAGGAAGAAGCCAGTTTGCGCAGCCACCAAGAAGGTGGATGACATGGCAGGAACTCCCAAATACCTCTCAGTCCTTTCTCTTAACATTAACGGAATGAACTCTCCAATTAAGCGACATAGACTGTCTAGTTGGATTAAAAAACAAGACCCTTCTATCTGCTGCCTTCAGGAGTCACATCTTGCCCGTAAAAACAAACACATTTTCAATGTTAAAGTTGGAAGAAAATCTACCAAGCAAACAGCCCCCATAAACAGGCGGGATTAAATAGACTTCAAATTAAAATTCGTGAGAAGAGATAAAGAAGGTCGCTACATACTAATTAAGGGATCTCTCCTTCAGGAGGATCTTACAATTCTAAATATCTACTCGCCAAACAATGGAGCACCCAAATTTATCCAAGAAACACTACTTTCCCTCAAATCCCATATAACCCCAAAGACATTAATTGTTGGGGATTTTAACACACCACTCTCCCCACTAGATAGATCAACTGGGCAAAAACTCAACAGAGAAACTGCAGATCTAAATAGCTGCATAGATCAACTAGATTTAACAGATATCTCCCGAACATTTCACCCAGCAGCATCAAAATACACGTTTTTCTCAGCAGCATATGGAACACTTTCTAAAATAGACCATATTTTAGGACAGACAGCAAATTTGTATAAATTCAGAAACATTGAAGTTATATCTTGCATTCTCTCTGACCACAAGGGAATAAAATTAGAACTCAACACCAAAAGCCACCAAAGAAAATCTGGTATCACATGGAGGCTTAACAACACACTGCTGAATCACGAGTGGGTCATGGAAGAGATTAGAAAGGAAATTCAAATGTTCATGCTATTCAACAAAAATGAGCACACAAATAACCAGCTCCTCTGAGTCACAGCAAAAGTAGTACTCAGAGGCAAGTTTTTAGCTCTGAGCTCCAACATCAACGAATTGGAGAGATCTGAAACCAAAAATTTAATGACACATCTAAACCTCCTTAAAAAAGACCAGCAAGATAAACCCCAATCCAGTAGACGGAAAGAACTAATTTAAATTATATCAGAATTAAATGAATTAGAATCCAAAAAAACTATAGAAAGAATCAACAAAACAAAGAGTTGGTTCTTCGAAAAAATTAACAAAATTTCCAGACCCTTAGAAAATCTTATCAGAAAAAGAAGAGAACACACCCAAATAAATAAACTCAGAGATGAGAATGGAAACATCACCACGGAAACAACCAAGATTCAGAACATTATAAGGGAATACTTCTCAAAACTTTATACTAATAAGTTTGAGAACTTGACAGAAATGCACCTCTTCCTAGCAAATATTGACATGCCGAAACAAAACCAAGATGAGTTAAACCAGCTTAACAGGCCCATATCAAGCATTGAAATAGAAAAAGCAATAAGAGACTTTCTAGCTAAGAAAAGTCCAGGACCAGAGGGTTTTACAACGGAATTCTATAAGGCCTTCAAAGCAGAGCTCACACCAATACTACTCCAACTCTTCAATGAAATTTAAAGAGAAAGCTCACCACAGAACACATTCTATGAAGCCATCATAACCCTCATCCCAAAACCAGGCAGGGACTCATCAAAGAAAGAGAACTATAGACCCATTTCTTTGATGAACATTGATGCAAAACATCTCAACAAAATATTGGCCAACCGACTTCAACAATTCATCCAGAAAATCATACACCATGATCAAACAGGATTCATTTCAGGGATGCAAAGCTGGTTAAATATACGCAAATCAATTAATATTATTCATCACATCAACAGCAGCAAGAATAAGAACCACATATTTATCTGAATAGATGCAGAAAAAGCATTCGACCTGATCCAACACTCTTTTATGATGAAGGATTTGGAAAAATTAGGAATCCATAGAACATTCCTCAATACAATAAAGGCTGTATATGACAAACCTACAGCCAGCATTATACTTAATGGTGAAAAACTAAAGCCATTTCCTCTTAACTCAGGAACAAGACAAGGATGTCCACTCTCTCCAGTTCTCTTCAACCTAGTATTAGAATTTCTAGCTACAGTAATAAGACAAGATGCAGACATAAAGGGGATCCAAATAGGGAAAGAAGAAATTAAACTCTCCCTCTTTGCAGACGACATGATCTTGTATTTAAAGAATCCCATAGACTCCACTGCCAAATTACTCAAGCTGATTCAAAACTTTGACAAAGGAGCAGGGTATTAACCCCCCAAAATCAATGGCTTTTCTGTATGCCAACAATGAGAAAAGTGTGGCTGAAATTAGGAAAGCAACTCCATTTGTAATAGCCCCACAAAAAATAAAATACTTAGGAATTAACTTAACCAAAGAAGTGAAAGACCTCTATGATGAAAACTTTTAAATCTTGAAAAAGGAAATCAACACAGAACTTAGAAAATGGCAAAACCTCCCATGCTCCTGGATTGGAAAGATTATCATTGTGAAAATGGCAATAATTCCCAAGGCTATCTACAAATTCAAGATACCTATCAAAATTCCAACCTCGTTCTTCAAGGAAATAGAAGAGGCAATCCAAAAATTCATATGGAACAATAAAAGACCCGGAATAGCAAAAACGCTCCTTAACGGAAAGAACACAACTGGAGGACTATCAATACCAAATTTCAAACTTTACTATAAAGTAATCAAAACAGCTTGGTATTTGTATAAGAACAGACCTCAGGATCAATGGAATAGAATTGAAATCCCAGAAATGAACCTACAGACCAATAGCCATCTAATCCTCGATAAGGGAGCTAACACAATAGAATGGAACAAAGACAGCCTCTTCAGTAAATGGTGCTAGCAAAATTCATTAACTACTTGTAGAAAACTAAAGCTAGATCCGTATATATCACCCTGCACCAGAATCACCTCCAAATGTATCAAAGACCTCGAAGTCAAAGCAGACACTCTGAAAATCTTACAGAATGGAATAGGAGAAACCCTAGGTCTCCTTGGCTCAGGCCGAAATTTTCTGAATAGAGACCCGGAAACACGAAAAATCAAAGAAAGGTTGGACAAATGGGATTGCATAAAGTTGGAGAGCTTCTGCATGGCAAAGGACATAGCTACCAAGATCAATAGAAAGCCCACGGATTGGGAGAAGATCTTTACTAGCCATACAATGGACAAGGGTCTCTATCTAAAATATACTTGGAACTCAAAAAATTAAACCCCCCAACAACAAATCCTCAAAGAAACAACTGCCCAATAAAAATGTGGGCGAAAGACTTAGAGAGAAACTTCTCTTAAGAAGAAAGAAGGATGGCCAATAGACACATGAAGAAATACTCAACATCCCCAGCCATAAAAGAAATGCAAATCAAAACAACATTGCGATACCACCTCACTCCAGTTAGAATGGCAAAAATCAAGAACTCTAACAACAACAGATGCTGGAGAGGATGTGGACAGAAGGGAACCTTACTTCATTGTTGGTGGGAATGTAAACTTGTTCAACCACTTTGGAAAGCAGTATGGAGGTTCCTCAAAAGACTTCACATAGAACTCCCCTATGACCCAGCAATCCCACTTTTGGGCATTTAGCCAAATGTTTACAAACAAGACCACACAACTATGTTTATTGCAGCATTATTTACCATAGCTAAGATCTGGAACCAACCCAGATACCCCTCAGTAGATGAATGGATCAAGAAAATGTGGTTTATATACACAATGGAATTCTATGCCTCCATCAGAAAGAATGACATTGCCCCGTTTGTTAGGAAATGGAAAGACTTGGAAAAAATTATATTAAGTGAAGTAAGCCAGGCCCAAAGAAACATAGGCCCCATGGTTTCCCTTATTTGCAATATCTAGTATATGTATGAGTCAAGCAGAAATGGTCAGATAATGTGATATTAGGAAAATGAACCCTTAGATATGCATTTTAATGCTTTTTTTCTTTCATGCATGTGTTTCTTACGCATTTATAAGATTATTTCTTTGTTGCTTTGTATGTCTCTCCCCCACAGTATAACTCCCGCTTTCACTATATTTGATGTCAGTATAACTTGTGTAGGAGATGGACAAAAGTAAGTCGTTTAAGGATACAGGCGGACCTGTTGCAACAATGAGGAGTAGAAGTTGTCATGTCCAAAACGAGCTTTACAACGTCGGTGCGGGGGTGGGGGGGAGAAGGATTGGGACTGGGAGTGGAGGGGGGAAGCTGGGAAGGGATGTGAAGAGTAAACAAAGGAGGCTGCAATGTTTGGTTAGAAATGTACGCATTATCCTGCCCATGTAATTGTAACCACTCTGTACAGTATGTTCACCAATAAAATAAAATAAAAAAAAAGTAAAGTCTCTTGGAGGCAATATCATACAGAAAGAAGTAACATTCTTTTCAAGTTGATTCTGCATATATAGTTTGGGGTTGAATGATGGAAGGGGTGAAATTGATCAAGATTCTTCTTACTTATCAATTGACATGCTGAATTAAACCCCTGTTGTAAAAGAAATATACTCATTACCTGACTTACATAACTGCAACTTCTCTACATATCACCTTCATAATACATTTTTTAAAAACCCTTTGCTGTACCTATTACAAATTATATAAATAAATAAAATTTAAAAAACTTAAATAATAAAGAAGTCTGAGATCAGAGATCGTTGGTCAAAGCTAGCTCAGTGGAGGAAAGTTAGTGATACTCTTCTGGCCAATGAACTACCAAAATCCGGAAATCAAGCTGTGGCTTAAGTGGTAGAGTACCAGACTTGAGGGAAAAATTTAAGAGAGAAGAGCCCAGACCCTGAGTTCAAGCCCCGGTACTGGCACAGAAAAAATAGAATGTTTCCAGGAGATCCCAGTCCACTATGTTGAAAGGCCATTATCAGCTGGGTGCTGGTGGCTCATGCCTGTCATCCTAGGTACTCAAGCCTGAGACCTGAGGCTCAGTCAAAATTAAAAGCTATCCTGGGCAGACTCTTATGTCCAATGAATCACCAAAACCTGGGAAGCAGAGCTACTGTAGTTCAAGTGGTACAGCACCAACCTTGTGAAAACAAGCTAAAGGATAGCACCTAGGCTTTGAGTTCAAGTCCCGGTAAACACACACACACTCTCTCTCTCTCTCTCTCTCTCTCTCTCTCTCTCTCTCACACACACACACACACACACACACACACACACACACTAATATCCTTAACAGGTGCTAGTGGCTTATACCAGCAATCCTAGCAACTCAATAGGCTGATATCTTAGGATGGCAGCTTGAAGCCAGAACAGGCAGGAAAGTCCCTAAGACTCTTATCTCCACTAAACTACTAAAAAAGATGAAAGGTGAGCTCTGGTTCAAGTGGTAGAATGTTAGCTTGAGCAAAAGAAGCTCGGGGACATTGCCTAGGCCCTGAGTCCCAGCTCTAAGATTTTTTTTTTTAAAGACATCCTTTGCCACCGCAAAGACCATAAATTTTGGTCATCCTAAACCTCACATCCACTCCTGCCACTTCCACAGTACTGCCACAAGTGGCTGGTGTGTGGCCAACACGGGGTTAAGAAGTGAAAGTACATAAGGATGTGCATAGCCAGGTCAACACTAATACCCCAAAACAATGAGGTATTGGCCATACCAGTCTCTCATCCCCCAGTTCCCTGGTCCTGGAATCTAAAGTCTGTGCCTCTGTATTCTGAGCATCTGGAATTTTCTAGAAGGACCTGAGAGGCTCAGTTGGGGCCAGAAGACAGACTGTCCTATGATAAAGTACATTTACATTTCCTAGACACTGACCTATACTTCCAAGCCACCTTGGCCTCACAACCCATGTAGCCCTAGATCCTCCTTGCTTGGGCAGCCTTCAGGCAGCTCTCAAGCTCCACTTGGCCAGAGCCACCAGCAATCCCCCATTCCCCTTTCCACTGCGAGCCTGCTGAGAGGGATGTGCAGTCCGAGGCCCAGCTGAGGAAAAAGATAGGACATCGCATGACTGAGGCCCTGCCTCTCATGCAGAGGAAACCCTATTCCAGCTGACCCAGAATCCCCTGGAGGCGGCCAAATATTGGGACAGCCAGACTTGTGCACCAGAGAAAAGTTGGAACACAGGCCTGTGGCAATTTAGGACTCATTGTAGACCCTGATAGGGGGCTAAAGGCAAGGTTGGTGTGAAGGAGGGGCACCATCTGAGGCCAGAAAGAGGCAGACCAGCAACCAGGAAGGGGACAGAAAAAGACGAGGGAAAATTACACACACAAGTGCACGCGCACACACACACAAACACACACAGATATTCCAAGCCCTTAGCAGTTCCTGAGAACAAAATCATGAACTCCCTCTATTAGGATCACATCCAACCCGTGAGAAGATGGCACTATCATACTCAGACTAACCGTAGAGATAGCATTGAGCCTCTCACATACTCAGACTAACTGTAGAGATAGCATTGAGCCTCTCTCTGGTGGCTCATTGGATATCAAGACCCACAGACTTTCCTGCCCAAGCTGGCTTTGAACCGTGGTCTTTACATCTTAGCTTTATGAGTAGCTAGGATGACAGTTGTGAGCCACAAGAGGCGCCAGACTTCATCCATCTTCATATACCCAGAGGAAACCAAATTCATCAGGCCACAAACTTCTTGCAACTCTTTACTTCAGACTTTGACATGGAGCATCCAAATCCATCCTTCATTAGGGAGAATACAGACACAACAATCCCACCCATGCACCCATTTGCCCACTCCCTGCCTGCCATAGGCTTCGACCACTTGAGTTCTTGGTAAGGCACCATGCATTCTACTGTGGCTTCAAAGTGGTGCAAACTTGGGGAGTTCTTAGAAATGTCTGTAAAGTGAGGCCAGCACCTGGTCTCTCAATCACAGCACCCTCCCACACACACCTCTACATCTTTGCAGCGAAGATGTTTTACTTTCTTTCTTTTTTTCGATTGTGGGCTTGAACACTGGACCTGGTTGCTGTCCCTGAGCTCTTCAGCTCAAAGCAAGTACTGGTTTGTTGGAGATAAGGGTCTCAGGGTCCTTCCTGCCCAGTATGGCTTTGAACCGTGATCCTCAAATCTCACCTCCTGAGTACTTAGGATGACAGCCATGAGCTACTGGCACCCATCAGAACATATTTTTCAATGCCTGTCATCCTATCCTCTCCGGAGACTGAGATCTGAGGACTGCAGTTGGATGCCACCCTTGGAAGCATAGTGCATGAGAACTCTTTATCTCTAATTAAACATCCAAAAAACCTGGAAGTGGAGGTGTGGCTCAAGCAGTAGAGGGCTCGCATTGAGCTGAAGAGCTGAGGGATAGTGCCCAAGCCCAGAGTTCAAGCCCCATGCCTGACCAAAAATATTCAGTTTTCACTAACAAGTAGGAACAAAAATGAGAGATTGAATAGTAACTAGAGCATTATCATTATATTTCTTTCTCAGTGATCATTCTTGTAATGATTAATGAGAGTTTTCCAGCCAGGTTTAGCTTGAGAGTTAGTGGTAAGTAATGGATTAGATGGTAAGTAAATCTAAAATTGCTTTAGGGCACAGGGGTTCAGGAAAACAAAGGATCATTGGAAACTACAATATTTTTCCTGATAAGAGAATTTGAGGACAAATAATATAATACTTCATGTTAAGGAACAAGATAACTTCAGAGGTAGAGTCAGAAAATTTGTGGGAATTAGGGCAAATTGAAATGCATTTTCAGAGTGCAAACTGGAGTATCCATTAGAATGATTAAAAACTAGAGCCTTTTTCTTAAACATTAGAATTGGACTATCAGAGTGAAAGTTAGGTTTTAGTTCCAGCTGGAGTTAGATTTAGCCTTAGGGAAATGGAAAGTTTAGGGTCAAACTGAAAGTAAATCTTCGAATAACAAGTCTAGTTAGAATTAGGATGAATGTGAAATAAGAAACTGCTAATAATATTAAGATTAGGGTATGATTAGTGTGAGGGTTACCCTCAATATTCCAGTTAGGGTTCGGGTTACAAAATGGCAAGATACTGAATAAAACTACAAACTATTTTTAGAAAGATGAGTTGAATCAAAGTTAGGATGAATAAAAACTAATGTATTTGTCTGGCTTTTAGAATCCAAAGGCTATTAGTTCTAGGGTTAGGGTTACTGTTCTAGTTCAAGTTAGACTTAGGCTTAAGGGAGGGTAAGCTTTACGGTAAAAATGAGTTTTCTGCTAATATTTTCAAGTAAAATAAGTTTGAGATTTAACAAAAACTACAGAGTTTTACTAAGTTTCCTCTTCCAGGTTGAATAGGATTAAATTAAGAGTTAGGTTTCTAGTAAGATTTATATATAGTTAGGGTTAGATACTAAAGTATATTTTAAATAAACCTGCAACTTCTTTTTGGAGATATAGGAGTTCAGTAAACGTTAAGATCAGTGGAAACTGTGATAGTTTTCATGATATGAAGATTTGAGGTTAATGATTCATAATAGGGAACAATTTCAGAGTCCAAGTCAGGGAATCTGTAGGATTTGGAACAAACTGCAAATCATTTCAAAGACAATGAGTATCTGTTAGAATGTGTCTAAACTCGAGTATTTTCCATTAATTTTAGAATTGGGTTACTATTATCATCAAGATTACTCTTAGGGTTCTGTTAGAGTTAGGATTAGGGAAATGGAAGTTTGAGAAATTTAGTGACTTACTTTCTTTGTGTATGTATATGCACTATTCTAAGGCTTGAACTCAAGGCTTGGGTTCTGCCCCTGAGCTTTTTGCTGTAGGCTAGCATTCTACCACTTGAGCCATGAGTCCACTTCCAGCTTTCTTTGACAGTGAATTGGAGATGAGAGTCTCACAGACTTTCCTATCTAAGCTGACTTTGAACTGAGATCCCCAGATCTCTGCCTTCTCATTTAAGGTAGGATTAATGCATGAGCTACTAGTGCCCAGGAAAGTGCCTGAATTATACTGATTGTTTTTACTTTTGTTCGAGATTGAGACTTGAATTCATTATCTGACAGATTTGCTCACTAAGTAGCACTCTGCCACTTGAGCCATATCTTCAAAAATGATTATTTTAAATAGCTGGAAATCATTAAATTTTCTTCAGATGATATGTATCATTAGTGTTGTTCTAAAACTTATCCTAATCAAAAAAGATTTATTGACCCTAGAGATTATCTGAGCAGATTCTCATGCTTTGCTTTTAATTGCATAACAATTTAGGAACATGATTTTTATTATTATTATTTTAAATAGCAAAGCAGTTATCATTAAAAAAAGCAGTTTATGCGTACAATATACCTTGATCAATGCCAACCCTTTCAACATTCTCATCCATCCCTCCCCTATACACCTCTTCCTTCACTCTTCTTAATTTTGTAGGATATTTACTGGATTCTTCTCTGCATTTTCCCCCTTTTTCTCCTATTCAATCTTCTACCTTTTCCCACTTCACTCCTCTTTTGACTACCCACTTCCATTTGATCCAGCAACTCTACTCCTGGGCATTTACCCGAAAGATTACAAACCAAGATATAGTAATGGTTTCAGCACAACCATGTTTACTGAATCAGCCCTCAAGAGAGAAATGAATCAAGTAAATGTAATACACACACACACACACACACACACACACACACACACACACACACACACACACACACTGGAAATTCTACTTACCCATCAGAAAGAATATTGTACCAGTTGTATCTCTCATTTCTCATTTCATCTGCCTGGTATCTCATTGCCATCGTATTGTCCCTGTAGTGCAGTAACTGACACATGCAAACTGATGTAAAAGATTTTCGGGGTTATGGGCTAATCATAGATTCCGGAGTACGAGTTCTCTGCTCATTCTCTTTGTCTATTCATGCCTTTGAGTATTGATTGTACAGATTCACTTGAACCATTTGCTACACAGAAAAGAGATGAACCATACATATATATGTATGTATATATATATATATATATTATTATATACATACACACATATATATACATACATGGATATATGCACACATATGGATATATATTTAATACTTGAGTTCATTTTATGTTTTCAAGAATTATGGAGCTAACAAAAATCACATGCATTTTCCTACCTTTTCAACTTTTTCAAAACCCAAAGAACTTTGTCTCTTTTGAATATCTAATTTTTAAGATAATATCACCATCTCTGATCTGTCAGTGGCCTTGAAATTAGATGTTCAAATAGGACAAAGTTATTTAGGCTTTTTGGTGGAAGAGAGGAGTATTACTAGGGTTCTATTCAGGTGTTCTCTGCTTGCTAGATAGGACTTTAGTTGTATAGCAACAAGCAGCTCAATTACTTTTGCCATACTTCTGGTCAATTTTATTTACTTGAGGTCTTGAACTTTTTGCCCGGGTCTAATCTTAGATTGACTGAATGATCTTAGATTGCTTCTTATGTCTCCCACACAATTATCTAGGATTACCGATGTGAACCACTATGGCCAGCTTATTTGTTGAGATGGCTGTCTGGGCAGTTATTTCTTTGGCCTGGCCTGAGACCAAGATCCTTGTCATTTCTGCTTCCCAATCAGCTGGGATTACAGATGGGCTACTATACTTGGTGTACATGACACCTTCTGGTTTTTTTTGTGTGTGTGTCGGTCTTGGGGCTTGAACTCTGGGTTTGGGCATTGTCCCTGCACTCTTCAGTTCAAGGGGAGTGCTCTACCGCTTGAGACACAGCACCAGCATCGGTTTTCTAGTGGTTTTATTGGAGATAAGAGTCTCACGGATTTTTTTCTTGGGCTGTCTTTGAACTGTTATCCTCACATCTCAGCATCCTGAGTAGCTAGGATTACAAGCGTGAGCCACCGATGCCCGGCACACCTTCTATTTTTTAAAAGAGGTTTTCATTGTAAAAATGCTCTGTAGAGGGGTTATAGTTACATGAGCAAGTTAATGAGTACATTTTCTATCAAGCATTGTTACCTCCTCCTTTGTTTTTCCCCTCACCTTCCCTCCCACCTCCACAACTACACTCCCCTCTACTCCCTTATCCTCTTCCCCGTAAATTGTAAAGATACTTTTTCAACATAGTGTCTTGTGCATCTCATTGTAACAATGGGTCAGCCTGTATCACTATTTATCTATTTTGTTTTGTCCCTTCCCCTCCCCAAGCTAGAGAAGGGTGTATACAAATGCAGGGCACCGACACTAAATACAGTAAAAACAAGGGTTAAACAAGGGGGGAAGGAACATAAAAAGAAAAAAAAACACATGGTAGATTATAAATCCTATCTTGGGGTTCATTTCGCCTAGCAGCATGTTATGTGGTCATATGGACATAGCTTATGAACTTTTATGCTTGTCCCAGACATATAATAGTTATTGCAAATAAGGGAAAGCATAGGACCAATGTTTCTTTGGTTTTGCCTTACTTCACTTTTTCTAAGACCTCACTTAGAGCTCCCCTATGATCCAGCAGTCCCCATTTTTGTGCATTTACTCAAATGATCACAAACAAAACCATACTAAGCTACCGGTACAACTATGTTTATTGCAGCATTATTTACCATAGCTAAAATATGGAACCAACCCAGAGACCCCTCAGTAGATGAATGGATCAAGAAAATGTGATACACACACACACACACATACACACACACACACACACACACACACACACACACACACACACAATGGAATTCTGTGCCTCCAATCAGAGAGAATGACATCGTCCCATTTGCTAGGAAATAGAAAGACGCAGAAACAATTATATTAAGTGAATAAGCCAGGCTCAAATAACCACAGGTCCCATGGTTAATCTTACTTGGAGTAACTTGTACATGGTACCATATAAGAGGATGTTATGTGAAATGAACCCCATGATAGGGACACAAATAATTTTTATTCCATGAGATTCTTATCTCTATATAATCCCCCAAATAAAGTTGGAAGGGGAGCTGTCGTTCAAATACAGAGCACCACCCTTGAGGGAAAAAGCCTAAGTGACAAGGTAAGGTCTTAAGATTAAACTATAATATCAGCACTCAAAAAAGTTGATTTCTTTTCCTTGAGTTTTTATTAAATTGCTCCAGAAAATAATCGATGTTGTATTTATGTTTAGCATTAATATTAAAATCATGTTATATTTATTTATGTTATTCTTTATTTTCTTAAATTTTACTTATACTTTATATCCAGTAATGATAAGAGATGATTACTGTTTCACAAGTGATTATGTCAGTTGAATATATGGATGAGAGGTACATAAAACGAGTTTGGACTGAAAATAGATATTTGCAAGGTCTTCACAAAAGAATTGATAGTTGAAGGAGCTGTGGGCATGTATGAAATAAACTAAAGAAACCAGCACGGATAGATAAGATATGATTCTGGAAAGCAAACAATTTTGGAAGAAAAAAAAGAGGAAAATATGTAGCTTTTGGTAAGAACTTTGTAACCCATCTACACATTTAATTCCTTATTTCTATTGGAAGGCATTTCAGTTAACTTTATGTTACAAAGTTAAACATGATTGACATGTAATATTAACTGGCCTCTGCAATTATTCTACCCAGGTGCAAGGGCTCATTACTATAATCCTAGCTACTCAGAGAGTTGAAACATCTAGATCCTAGTTCAAAGCCAGTATGGAGAGGAAAATTGGTGAGTCTTTACTGTGGCATTGTGCCTCAAAGTGGTATCACTAGTATTTAGTAATAAATCTCAGAGACAGAACCCAGGCCCTGAGTACAAGCTCTCTGCAATTATTCTTAAAATACTTGTTCTCGGTATTTCTTTAACTTGTCTAGAAGAAAGTTTTAAACTTAGGGATTTTTTATTACATGTTGTCAGAATTGAGTTTTAAGATGTTCAGAGAAAAATTATTTATAGTAAGAACTGGTTTGTATTGCTTTGTATTACGTTTTGCTTCTACACCTATAGATCAGCTGGAAAATAGATGGTCAAACACTTCCTTCCCCCCGCCAAAATTGTAAAGTTCATTTTTCGACATAATGACTTGTATATCTCATTGTTGCAATGTGTCCACCTGTACCCCTAGTTAAACGATTTGTTTATGCCCTTCCCCTCCACAAATTTGTACCAACATCAAATACAGTGAAAGCAGGGGGAGAGACATAAAAGGCAATATAGAAATCATCTTATAAATATGTTAGAAACAAATGCATGAAAGAAAAAAAATTGAATACTTATCTTGGGGTTCATTTCCCTAGCATCAATTTATCTGAACTTTTCTGCTTGCCTCACACATATACTATTTATTGCAAATAAGTGAAGCCATGGGACCTATGTTTCTTTGGGTCTGGCTTACTTCACTTAATATAATTTTTCCAAGACTTTCTATTTCCTAACAAATGGGGCAATGTCATTCTTTCTGATGGAGGCATAGAATTCCATTGTGTATAGATACCACATTTTCTTGATCCATTCATAAACTGAGGGGCATCTGGTTTGGTTCCATATCATAGCTATGGTAAATAATTCTACAATAAACATAGGTGTGCTGGTAGCTTTAGTATGGTCTTGTTTGTGATCATGTGGGTAAATGCCCAAAAGTGGGATTGCTGGGTCATAGGGGAGCTCTATGTGGAGTTTTTGATGAACTTCCATACCGTTTTTCAAAGTGGTTGAACAAGTTTACACTCCCACCAACAATGTAGTAAGGTTCCCTTCTGTCCGCATCCCCTCCAGCATCTGTTCTTATTAGAGTACTTGATTATAGCCATTCTAATTCGGGTGAGGTAGTACCTCAATGTTGTTTTTATTTGCCATTCTTTTATGGCTAGAGAGGTTGTGTTTATTGGCCATCCTTCCTTCCTCTTCAGACAAGTTTCTCTTTAAGCCTTTAGCCTACTTATTTAATGGGCAGTTGTTTCTTTGAAGATTTGTTGTTAAGGGATTTAATTTTTTGAGTTCCAGGTATATTTTAGATATGAGACCCTTGTCTGTTGTGTGGCTAGTGCAGATCTTCTCCCAATCAATGGGCTTTCTAATGATCTTGCTAGCTATGTCCTTTGCCATGCAGAAGCTCTGCAATTTCATGAAATCCCATTTGTTCCATTTGTCTTTGATTTTTTTGTATTTCTGGATCTCTATTAAGAAAATTTCGGCCTGTGCCAAGGAGACCTAGGGTTTCTCCTATTCTGTCCTGTAATGTTTTCAGAGTAAGACTTCAAAATTTAAAGTTTTAAGTATTACAGGAAGATCTTTGATTCATGTTGATTGGATGTGAGTAGCTTGAGCTGTTGCATAATTCGTGTGTGTGTGTGTGTTTGTGTGTGTGTGTGTGTGTGTGTGTGTGTGTGTGTGTGTGTGTGTGTGTGTTTGCAAAGGTGGTTATGTGTATCATTGAAATCAAGGATAAGGAACTTGGTTCCTTTTTCTGAGATATACATTATGGTGTTTCTTTGTTGGTGTTAGACTCTGATTGCTTGCCTTTGCCTGATGTGAACATTCTAGGTCAATTTTTCAATTAAAATTTCTTAATTATTATTGAACATATAATGCTCTGATATTGCTTTGTCTGTAGTCTGCCATCTAGGATCTCCTTTTTCTCTTAAATATTAACATTCAATATGAATTTTACCTCCTGACTAATTTTCCCCTTTAATTTGCATTTTGAAATAAGAATTTTAATACCTTTGATCTCTGTATTCATGAAGAAAAACCATTTTGAATTCTCTATTTAATGTAATAACACCTGGACAGATTTGTTAGCACCAAGACTTAAATTTTCTTTTGTAGTTTTAGTTTAAAATTACCCTCCTTCATGTTTTCAGAATGGATAGTCAAAGAATTCCCACAATGTCTCACAACTTTTATCTTTCACTTTGTCTATGCTTCCTTGTCACTGCTAAATTGTTCTGGATACCTGTATTAGCTACCCCAACCCCTGCAAAGCTGTTGCTGCTACCCAATTTCCTGCAAGTGCAACTCAGCAATTACAGTCACAATTACTCTTTCCCTGGTATCCTATTCTCTGCTACTCATTTTGCTACCCATAATTCTTAACACCATGGTTCCAGCCACCTGATCCCTGCCACCCCTGTCTCAGCTACCACATTCCCAAACAAAGCAAAGCAAGAGTAGTCACAGACAGTCGACTTGGGTACTTCTCTTGCAGGCACAATGGGACGTTATTCCTCAGGTATTTAACAAAAGGGACTAACTAGTGGTGGAAAGAAAAGAGGTTACTCAGAGGGGACTAACATCCAAGGATATCAAGTTATAACTTGTTGCTAGGAAAAGCAGGCCCTAAGGTGAAAGTTAATGAGAAAAGAAAATTTGACAAAATATTGGGGATGATATAAATAAAAATTTTAGCTTAATCTCTTCTACCAGTGGTCTGAATTATTTTATGACATAGATATGTAACTACTTTGCATTTTTAAAAGTATATGAAGATGCACATTTATGTGGTACTTATATTAATTTATGGAATATTTGCATATGACCATGTTAACGATACTTAATAGTTTATGTTTTATGAAATGATAATGAGTCTGCCTTTGGCAATATGAATTGAGCTCTCTAACAATAAATGGAATTTCATTGTCAAATACTACAAGGATATTACTGAGGCGATTACCAAAATGAAAGCTGGAACAAGAAAACTGAACAAAGCTACAAGTTTGAAGGGAAGGGATCAGTGGTAAGAGCTATGATAAAAGAGAAATTCTTCACCACGGAATCTTTGTTGAATTACTAGCTTTTTAAACATTTTTAGAAAGCAGAACATGATTTTTGATTCTTGCCTTTTGGAACCTCTTTAATGAGTGGTTAAATAAAAAATTATTGAAATGACTGAAAATCCACTGACATGAATTATTATATTAACATTATACTCAAAGTTGCCTTGAGATGCAGGTAGGCTGGATTCCTTTTCTATTAAATTAATGGAATAATCTTCCTTTTGAATGGTTGGACAATCCATGACACTTGTTCCAAAACAAGAAAAGATACTGGAGAGAAAAAAAAGAGGAAGGATTGTCAAGGCTGCTGAAATTAGCATATTTCCCATTTGGACTTTAATGGGTTGTTTCTACAAAGAATTAGAATTTCATTTTAAGATAATAATTTCAAAATGGATGTGCTAAAGGATAGCTTCGAAATGGATTACTTGAAGACAAAGGTTTACAGAAAACTTTAAATTCCAGAAAAACTGTAATGTTCCAATAAACACCTAGGAGTAATATAATTTAAAAATTCATCTGTTCAAAGCAAATCCTGGCATGAAAGTCTGTGAGTCATTTATCTCCAAACAGCAAGTGGCACTGTGGCTCAATTGGGAGAGGGATCCCCTTGAGCTGAAGAACTTATGTTAATACCCAAGCCCTGAGTTCAAGACCCATGACTGACAAAAAGAAATTTTAAAGAATTAAATCATTAGGGCTAGAAGAAGACTCAGTGGTAGAGTGCTTGTCTTGCATGCATGAGGTCCTGGGTTCAATTCCTCAGCACCACATAAGCAGAAAAAACTGGAAGTGGCACTGTGGCTAAAGTGGTAGTGAACTAACCTTGAGCTGAACAGCTCAGGGACAGCACCCAGACCCAGAGTTCAGGTCCCCCCCTACCAACAACAACAACAAAAAATTAAAGCATCAAACAACCTGAAGATGTTGTCCAGAATAATGAATGCAGCATTATCCTTTGACAGGACTTAGTGACTTGAAACCAAGTTTACCAGGGGAGATGGTGGGCATTTTGTGTGTGTGTCAAAACCTGCAAAATTATTTTATACTTTCCCAGGGAGGGAGAAAAGAGAAAATGGGGGGGAAGAGTGAGGTGTTTGATGGACTTGCCTTTTGGTTCACTGTTTTCTGAAACCAAATTCAGAGAAATTCTGCTTACAATCCTAGTTGCATGGGCAATGACGAAGCCATGTCCTGGAAGTGGTTTTGTCCTGTCCTTGGCCTGGTTCCAACCACCACTGTATAATCCAAGTCCCACTGCAGGACCAAGATGCTTTGAGAATACTGATCCATTGGAAAGGTGGACCTAACCACAGCCAGAATAAGCAGAAAATGCAATTCTGAGAGCAGCACTGGAAATCTACAGGAGGCAGAGATTTTTTAAATATATTTTTATTGTAAAAATACTGTACAGAGGGCTCAGAATTACAGGACTAGGTAATGAGTACATTTCCTATACAGCATTGTTACCTCCTCCTTTGTTTTTCCCCTACCATCGTTTCCTTCCCCACATCTCCAACTCCTCTCTCCTTGACCCCTGCATGAGATTGTAAATTCATTTTCGACACAGTGCCCTGTACATCTCATTGTCACAATGGTCAACCTGAATCCCCATTTAAGCATTCTGCTATATCCCTTCCACTCCCAAAATTATATATATATATATATATATATATATATATATATATATATATATATATATATATTCTTCATGTGTCTAATGGACATTTTTTATTTCCTCTTCAAAGAAGTCTCTCTTTAAGTCTTCAGCCAACTTAGATATTGGACAGTTATTCCTTTGAAGATTTGTTGTTCAGAGATTTGATTTTGAGTCCTAAGTATATTTTAGATATAAGACTTTGTCTGTTTTATGACTCATGAAGAACTTCTCCCAGTAAGTGGACTTTTTATTGATCTTGCTATCTATGAACTTTACCTTGCAGAAGCTCTGTTGTTTCATGCAATCCCATTTGTCTAACCTCTCTTTGATTTGTTTTGTTTGATTTGTTTGTTTAAGATATATATATCTATATATATATCACCCTGCATGATATATATAGATATAGATATAGATATAGATCTAGCTTTAGTTTTCTACAGGTGTTTAACCAATTTTACCAGCACCATTTACTGAAAAGGCTGTCTTTCTTTCATTCTATGTTTTTAGCTCCCTTGTCAAAGATTAGGTGGCTATAAGTCAATGGGTTTATTTCTGAGTCTTCAGTCCAATTCCATTGGTCCTCAGAACTGTCCTTGTGCCAGTACCAATCTGTTCTTATTAATGTAGCTTTTTAGTATAGTTTGAAATTTGGAACTGATATTGCTCCAGTGCTCTTCTTTCTACTAAGAATTGATGAACCTACAGAAAGCATTATACTTAAGGTGAAAAGTTAAAGCCATTTCTTATTAATTCAGGAAAGAGATAAGGATGTCTCCTCTCTCCACTCCTCTTCAACTTAGTATTAGAATGCTAGCTGGGACAATAAGACAAGATGCAAATTTAAAGGGACTCCAAATAGGGAAAGATGAAGTAAAACATAAAAGATGACCAACGGAATAGAATTGAAAATACAGAAATGAACCTACAGTCCCATAGCCATCTAATTTTCAATAAGGGAGCTAAAAAATTGCATGGAAGAAAGACAACCTCTTCAGTAAATGGTGCTGGCAAAATTCATTAACTACTTGTAGAAAACTAAAGCTAGATCCTTATTTATCACCCTGCACCAGAATCAATTCCAAATGGATTAAAGACCTCGGAGTCAAAGCAGACACTCTGAAAATATTGCAGGATGTAATAGGAGAAACCCTAGGTCTCCTTGGCACAGGACGAAATTTTCTTAATAGAGACCCAGAAACACAAAAAAATTAATTAAAAAAAGGTTGGACAAATAGGATTGCATGCAATTGCAGAGGTTCTGCATGGCAAAGGACATAGCTAGCAAGATCACTAGAAAGCTCACGGATTGGATTGGGAGAAGAGACAAGGGTCTCTTATCTAAAATATACCTGGAACTCAAAAAATTAAATCCCTCAACAAAAATCTTCAAAGAATCAACTGCCCAATAAATAAGTGTGCTAAAGGCTTAAAGAGAAATTTCTCTGAAGTGGAAAGATAGGATGGCCAGTAAACACATGAAGAAATGCTCAACCTGTCTAGCCATGAAAGAAATGAAAATCAAAACAGCATTGAAATACCAACTTACCCCAGTTAGAATGGCTATAATCAAGAACTCTAATAACAACAGATGCTGGAGGGGATGTGGACAGAAGAGAACCTTACTGCACTGTTGGTGGCAGTGTAAACTTGTTCAACCATTTTGGAAAGCAATATTGTTGTTCCTCAAAAGCCTCCACATAGAGCTGACATATGACCCAGCAATCCCACTTTTGGACATTTACCCAAATGTTTACAAACAAGACCACACTAAAGCTACCAACACAACTATGTTTATTGCAGCATTATTTACTATAGTTAAGATATGGAACCAACCCAGATGCCCCTCAGTATATGAATGGATCAAGAAAATGTGGTATATGTACAAAATGGAATTCTATGCCTCCATCAGAAAGAATGACATTTCCCCATTTGTTAGGAAATGGAAAGACTTGGAAAAAATTATATTAAGAGAAGTAAGCCAAGCCTGTCTCTGGTATGGCATGCTCAGAATTTGAAAATGAGTAGTTAGTAGTCATAGGAATATTGAGGAACACATATATTCTGTCCTCTTAACAATTAGTCAGTTTTCAATTTAGGAGTTTCCATAGAATTGGACTGTTTTCTGTTTTAGTATGAGATAATACTAAAATAATGTTTTATTTCAAAATAATGAAAAGCATATTCTGAAAATAAGTTTGATAACATTCACGTTGATGTCCCTCTGATAAAGAAAGAGGTAATTCAAATTCGCAGCCAAAATGTTCATTTTTTAAAAGGTAATACACATAGAATAATATTTACTATAACAATACAGTGAAATTATATTTTATGCAGCTCACTTTTAACTTAATTTTATTGTCAAGGTGATATATAGAAGGGTTGCAGTAATTGTAAGTTAGTGGATACATAACATGTCAAAATTTTTACCCCTCCCTCATTTTTCTCACACTTTTCCTTCACCCCAATACTCCTCACAAATCATAATGTAAATTTCTAACATGTTGTCTTGTGTGTATTGCATTGGTTTGCCTTTTGTCCTTTGTCTCGACATTTTATTGTTCCTCTTCCCTTGTCAAATGAAGAAAAATGTATATACAATACACAGGATGCTGAAATCAAATACAACAGTGGACACACCATAGAGGAAAACACAAAAGACAAAAGAAATCACATAGTACATTAAAAACAACCACCACAAACAAAAACCTCTCTTTCCATATCTAGGAGTTTATTTTGCTCAACATCATTTTATGTGGTCATTTATACATAGCTATTGAGCCATTCTGTTCATCTGCTAGGACTATCCTAGATATTTCCTAGTTATTACAAATGAGGGAAACCATAGAATCTGTCTTTGTGTCTTGCTTATTTTTCTTAGTAGGATTTTTCCAAGTCTTTCCATTTCCTTATGAATTGGAAGCATAGAATTCCTCCGTACGTATATAAACCACATTTTGTCAATTCGTTCATTTACTGAGTGGCATATTGGTTTAAAACATGATTGCATGTAAGTATCACTTAAAGCCATTCAAAAATGACAGATGCCACCTCACCAGATATACTAATATCATGATTTCCAAGTAAGATAGTATTTTATGGTGGTACAAGTGTTGAGATATCTGGATGAGTCTAATGTATATCTTGCACTGAATTAGGCAGGAAGATATCCATTATCATATAGGATAAAAATGGTAGTGACAAAATATTTCCCTTGAGAAAGATATAGGAGGCTACCAGAAGTATGAAGTATTTCAGATAATTTTGAAGAATTTAGAAATGCAAACTCAATTATGTCTCTTTAAAGAATAATTATGTAAGTGGAAGGGCAAAAGAAGGGTAAAAGATGGTAATAACTGACAGCAGATCATTGTCCCAAGTTAGAGTATAAAAAGACATAATCTATAATTTCCAAGTTAAAGAGAGTCCAGTTATGATGTGTCAATGGCTATTGAGGAAAAATCCTACTAAGAAAAATAAGCAAGACACAAAGACAGATTCTATGGTTTCCCTCATTTGTAGTAACTAGGAAATATCTAGGATAGTCCTAGCAGATGAACAGAATGGCCCAATAGCTATGTATAAATGACCACATAAAATGATGTTGAGCAAAATGATGTTGAGGCCAATAGCCATTGACACATCATAACTGGTCTCTATTTTCTATTTTAAAGAAGAATCAATTCGAGTAGTCTTCAGTCACATCAGTAAAGCTGTATGTTCAACCTAATACTTGGTGTTACTTCTCCTACATTTATAATGAGTAGGCTGATAAGATATCCAAACATATCTAAATATATTTCAATAAAATCCCAAACTGATATGGATAGATGGGTCACTAATTGGAACTGTAGGACAAATTAGGCTTGTTTGTGCTGTAGTTCAATCTATAAACTCCTGACTAAATAAAGTTTTCAAAAATGTTCAGAGAATACCTCTAAAAAAGTTCGTGAGTTATATCTGTATTTCTAAGGTCAGGATTAAAGCATTTGTTCCCAACATTTGGAATCAACAGGACATGTTGAATTTATGGATCCAGAATTTTATGTCTTCACATTCATATCTCAACATTTTATCAATATGACTTTCACCAAAACACTGTTCTTATTGAACTTGTCTATGTCCTTTTACTTTTCAAATCCAAATGGTAGATTTCCTTCAATATCTTCCTGAAAATTCTTTCCTTCCTTTTCTTCTGTAAATCTGTGTTTATTACTTTTTTGTTTCCTTATTTATCTTTCCTCCAATCTTATCCACACTCATACTCACATTGTTCACTTTCGTCAGAACTTTCCTTTTCCTTTTCCCTTTAATAAAGTCCCTGATTTTATTATTATTTTTCATATTCATGTTGGTGGATATTTTGATGATGTTCAAACAGACCTATCTTTGCATCTGTTTACATAAACCTTAGAACTATCAGAGAGTTTTTTCCTCTAAATCCATCTTTTCCACATGTAGTCCTTATCACCAAGAATGTAACTAACATAGTTAGGAGACAGAGATATGGAAACACTTTAGATTTCCTCTTACCCTACCCCCATCCATTAGATAAATGAATGACCAAGATTTTCTCAGTTTCTGTCACTAATGTAATTTCTATATACTCCTTTTTATGCCCCTGACACCAGCCTATTGCAAATACTCATCACCAGTCACTCAGTCCTAAAACAACTGTTTACAAAGTATGCATTTTTCCCCATACTCTTTTCATATTGGTCCTCTCCAACACTAAATGGCTCTCCTTGTAAGCACACAGAGTGAAGAACTCAGACAAAAATTCTAGTACCATTATTTACTCACAACATTGACTGTTGGTCTTACATTTCTCATCTGTAAATGGATGTAATCTACTAGAAATATTGAAGAATATAAATGTTGACTTCTAGAGCAAGGAAAAAGGAAGTAAACAGTCCTTCAATTTTCTACCTTAGCTTAAAAATAAGGAAAGAGTCAAATTCAGTTTGTTGGTATAAAGTCAGAAATAGTTTCATGCAGAAATAAAAATAAATTTTAACTCCTGGCTCTGCAGCTTGCGTCATTTTATGGTAACTGCAGATAAGTAAGTGGTATTATGTAAATTGTGTCATGTATTTACAGCTGTAATCAAGAACATACTCTTAATATATCATTGGAAAACATTGGTTATTGAGTAGTATCTATATGACAATGTCATTTGAACTAATCACACTAAGTTGAAACCTACATCTTAGTCGATCAAAATATGGAAATAAAAGATTTTATTTATAAGAAAATAATATCACCAAGAACAGTGAGTATACATTAGAAAGACTGCTGGAATAACATTAGGGTTTTTACTGTCTCTACCTGTTTATGTGATTGTATTTCTTGATATTGAAACTCTCCTCTTTTTATTCTGTTTTTTTTTTTTTTTGGTTCGTCATGGGGCCTGGACTCTGGGCCTGGCACTGTCCCTCAGCTCTTCAGCTCAATGCACTCTACCACTTGAGCCACAGTGCCACTTCCAGCTTTTTCTGCTTATGTGGTGCTGAGGAATCAAACCCAGAGCCTCATGTAGGCAAAGCCAACACTCTGCCACTGAGCCACCTTCCCAGCCTTCCTCTTATTATTGTTATTGTATGTAATCCACCGCTGTTTATAACTATGGCTTCAAAGATAATTAAAGTTTGTTTTTTTTTTCCTTTTCAATCACAACATCGTCATTGTCAGGCTACACTGTGGTCATCATCCTCTCCATCCAAATTATTATTAGCATCATAAGTGCTAATTATTGAACGTCGGATATGTGTCTATGATTTTACTATCATTAGTCTTTTGATTAATAATTTTAATGTTACCAGTGTGCATGCATCCATATTGAAATTTTGAACAAAGAAACAAAGAAACTAAACCATATCAGGTAGCTTGACTTCATAGTCAAGCATTGCAAATTCCTAATCAGTATTAATTAACTTCCTCTCTCTCCTTAACTACAAACAAATATTTAAGAGTTTCGGCAGAACCTTTTCAAGTAATATACTGTAAATGTTACTACAATATCATGTGTATATCTAAAATTCCCTTGAAAGTAATAAACTCTACTTTCTATTGAAATATGAGTTATTTTATTCTAGGAAACTTTTAGAAAAATAGACTGTATATCTTTGAAATGAAAAAGGTAAAAATAGTAACATAAAATTTTTAGAGGGAGTCTGTATATATATATATATATATATATATATATATATATATATGTTATGTATAGAATGGTACATTTTTAGAGATTATTTGTCATCAGAAATATATACATGATATATATCATAGTGAAACAAACATCTTAAAACATAATTAAAATTAAAAAATACCTTCATGAAACCAAGTGCCGGTAACTCACCCTTATAATACAAGCTATTCTGGGTGCTGAGATCTTAGAATTGTTTTCAAAACAAGCCCAGACCGAACAGTACTTGTTAGATTCTTATCTCCAATTGACCACTAAAAACAGGAATTAGCTCTTTTCCTCAAGTTATAGAGTGCTTTCTTTGAGAATAAAAAGGCTTAGGGACAATGCCCAGGCCTTGCAAACAACACCCACAACAACAAGTTGTATCACATTAATTTCACAAAAGCATCTTTTAACTGCTTTGAACATTTCTTAGAAACATGAATACATACCCCTGGAAATTTTTAAGTAAACAAGTATAGAATATTTACGTCTATGTTAAAGACATGACTATTTAGATTAAGATATTTAGGTAATGATTAGAAGTTAAGAATAATGATAGGTAGGTCATATATTGGGACTGGTTTTTTTTTCTTCTATTTTACAATAGTAATAAAATGATATTTATAATGATTATATAAAATTACTCTTGCTTGGTATTTGAATTATCATGTGATAAATATTTTTAAATTATTTCCAAAGCAAAGGAGTATCAATTCTTTTGTAATTTCAAAACAATTAAGAAAATGATTTGAAGGCTGGTTCACTCTAAGTCTATGTACGTTTTCTTGTTCTAGTTTTCACATGTTAGTAGAAATTAAAATTCCAAAAATGTAATGGATATTGGCATTCAGGAACATCTTCACATACACTAATATAGGAGTCCCTTAAGAGGAATTGTTTTATTTCAATTGTTACTTTCACAAATAAATCAAGATGATTGTGTATTTTGTTCCTTTCACTGCTTTTGGCTCTTATCTTGAGAATACGTTTTTCCTAGCAAGGTAGAGATAAGCAATTGGATTGAGCAAGTTACATATGACTTACATAAAATGCAGATGCATAGATTTGTGTCTTCTGTCATTTCCTAAAAGTTTCTTCCAGAAAAGTTTCTCAATTACTTAGAAGTTTTTCTCCTTTCCCTCCACAAATTATACCAACATCAAATACAGTGAAAGCAGCGGTTATACTGTGGGGAGGGACATACAAAGCAACAAAGAAATAATCTTATAAATGTGTTAGAAACAATCGCATGAAAGGAAAAAAAACATTTGAATATATATCTTAGGGTTCATTTCCTTAACATCACCTTATCTGAAATTTTCTGCTTGACTCAAACATATACTAGATATTGCAAATAAGGGAAACCATGGGAAAGAAATAGGGATACAGGTGGACCCATTGCAACAATGAGGATGTACAAGTCCTTATGTCGAAAAATGAACTTTACAACTTTGGTGTGAGGGGGTGTAGGGAGGAGGATTGTGTGGGGCGGCAGGGGAGGATGGGAAGGGATGGGAAGGGGAAACAAGGGAGGACACTACAATGCTTGATAAGAAATATACTCATTATCTTGCCCATGTAATTGTAACCCCTCTGTACAGTATTTTCTCAATAAAAAAATAAAAATAATAAAAAATTACTTAGAAGAGATGCATAATCCCTAGGTATAGGTATTCCAGTTATCACATATACTTTTGGATTAAGTTATCTCTGCATAAACTCAAATGGACAAAATACCCTCAAAATAAACAGAAATCACATCTTTGTTTTTTGTTTTTGTTTTCTTTATTTATGGAGGGTTCCGGTCTTGGGGCCTGAACTCTGGGCCTGGGCACTGTCCCTCAGCTCTTCAACTCAAGGCTAGCGATCTACCACTTGAGCCACAGCACCAATTCCAGCTTTTTACTTTTTGCTTATGTGGTACCGAGAAATCGAACCCAGGGCCTTGAGCATGCAAGGCAAGCGCTATACCACTGAGAAACCTTCCCAGTCCCACATCTTTGTTTTAAAAGCAGTAGTTTACAAAGAATTTTTAGCCAACACCAAAAACATCTTTTTAGCTATTCTGCATTTTGTGTGAAGAAGTTTTAACAATAGTGTTTTTTTTCCTGACATGCAATTCACTTACATATATTATCACCTTTTTTGATTTTATTTTTTTAAATTTAATTTTATTTTGTTTTATTTGTGAACATACTGTACAGAGGGGTTACAATTACATGACCAGAATAATGCATACAATTCTTACCAAGCATTGCAGCCTCCTCCTTTGTTTACCCTTCACATCCCTTCCCAGCCTCCACCCTCCCCCCCACCCAATCCTCCCCCCTCCCCCCCCCCCCCCCCCCCCGCCACGCACCGACGTTGTAAAGCTCGTTTTGGACATAACAACTTGTACTTCTCATTGTTGCAACAGGTCCACCTGTATCCTTAAACGACTTATTTTTCCCAATCTCCTCCACAAGTTATACTGACATCAAATATAGTGAAAGCGGGAGTTATACTCTGGGGGAGAGACATACAAAGCAACAAAGAAATAATCTTATAAATGCGTTAGAAACACATGCATGAAAGAAAAAAACATTAAAATACATATCTAAGGGTTCATTTTCCTAATATCACATTATCTGACCTTTACCGCTTTTTATTTTATTTTATTTTATTTGTGAATTACTGTAAAGAGGGGTTGCAATTACATTGGCAGGATAATGAATACATTTCTTAGCAAACATTGCAGCCTCCTCCTTTGTTTACTCTTCACCTCCCTTCCCAGCCTCCCCCTTCCCCCCACCCAATCCTTCCTCCCTCTCCCCCACACCGACATTGTTAAGCTCGTTTTTGACATGACAATTTGTACTTCTCCTTGTTGCCACAGGTCCACCAGAATCCTTAAACGACTTGTTTTTCCCCATCTCCTCCACAAGTTATACTGACATCAAATATACTGAAAGTGGGGGTTAAACTGTGGGGGAGGGACATACTAAGCAACAAAGAAATAATCTTATAAATGGGTTAGAAACACTTGCATGAAAGAAAAAAAACATTAAAATACATATCTAAGGGTTCATTTTCCTAACATCACATTATCTGACCTTTTCTGCTTGACTCATACACATACTAGATATTGCAAATAAGGGAAACCATGGAACCTGTGTTTCTATGGGCCTGGCTTACTTCACTTAATATAATTTTTTCCAAGTTTTTCCATTTCCTAACAAATAGGGCAATGTCATTCTTTCTGATGGAGGCATAGAATTCCATTGGGTATATATACCACATTTTCTTGATCCATTCATCTACGGAAGGGCATCTGGGTTGGTTCCATATCTTAGCTATGGTAAATAATGCTGCAATAAACATAGTTGTGCTGGTAGCTGTAGTGTGGTCTTGTTTTTAAACATTTGGGTAAATGCCCAAAAGTGGGATAGCTGGGTCATAGGGGACCTATATGTGAAGTCTTTTGAGGAACCTCCAAACTGCTTTCCAAAGTGGTTGAACAAGTTTACATTCCCACCAACAATGAAGTAAGGTTCCCTTCTGTCCACATCCCCTCGAGCATCTGTTGTTGTTAGAGTTCATGATTTTTGCCATTCTAACTGGAGTGAGGTGGTATCTCAATGTTGTTTTGATTTGAATTTTTTTAAGGATAGGGATGTTGAGCATTTCTTCATGTGTCTATAGGCAATCCTTCTTTCTTCTTCAGAGAAGTTTCTCTTTAAGTCTTTAGCCCACTTATTTATTGGGCAGTTGTTTCTTTGAGGATTTGTTGTTGGGGGATTTAATTTTTTGAGTTCCAAATATATTTTAGATATGAGACCCTTGTCCGTTGTATGGCTAGTAAAGATCTTCTCCCAATCCGTGGGCTTTCTATTGATCTTGCTAGCTATGTCCTTTGCCATGCAGAGGCTCTGCAACTTTATGCAATCACATTTGTCCAAGGTTTCTTTGATATGTTTTGTTTCCGGGTCTCTTTTCAGAAAATTTCGGGCCTGAGCCAAGGAGACCTAGGGTTTCTCCTATTCCATGCTGTAATGTTTTCAGAGTGTCTGTTTTGACTTGAGGTCTTTGATACATTTGGAGTTGATTCTGGTGCAGTGTGATATATAAGGATCTACCTTTAGTTTTCTACAAGTAGTTAACCAATTTTGCCAGCACCATCTACTGAAGAGGCTGTCTTTGTTCCATTCTATTGTTTTAGCTCCTTTATCGAGGATTAGATGGCTATAGGTCTGTAGGTTCATTTCTGCGTTTTTAATTCTATTCCATTGTTCCTGAGGTCTGTTCTTATGCCAATACGAAGCTGTTTTGATTACTATGGCTTTATAGTAAAGTTTGACATTTGGTATTGATATTCCTCCAGCAGTGTTCTTTTCGTTGAGGAGCGTTTTTGCTATTCGGGGTCTTTTATTGTTCCATATGAATTTTTGGATTGCCTCTTCTATTTCCTTGAAGAATGAGGTTGGAATTTTGAATGAGGTTGGTATCTTGAATTTGTAGATAGCCTTGGGAAGTATTTCCATTTTCATGATTTTAAACTTTCCAATTCTGGATCATGGGAGGTTTTGCCATTTTCTGAGTTCTGTGTTGATTTCCTTTTTCAAGATTTTAAACTTTTCATCATAGAGGTCCTTCACTCCTTTGTTAAGTTAATTCGTAAGTATTTTATTTTTTGTGGGACTATTAAAAATGGAGTTGCTTTCCTAATTTCAGCCACACTTTTCTCATTGTTGGCATACAGAAAAGCCATTGATTTTGGGGGGTTAATTTTATAACCTGCTACTTTGCCAATGTTTTGAATCAGCTTGAGTAATTTGGCAGTGGAGTCTATGGGATTCTTTAAATACAAGATCATGTCGTCTGCAAGGAGGGAGAGTTTTATTTCTTCTTTCCCTATTTGGATACCCTTTATGTCTGCATCGTGTCTTTTTGCTGTAGCTAGGCATTCTAATACTAGGTTGAAGAGAAGTGGAGAGAGTGAACATCCTTGACTTGTTCCTGAGTTAAGAGGAAATGGCTTTAGTTTTTCACCATTAAGTATAATGCTGGCTGTAGGTTTGTCATATACAGCCTTTATTGTATTGAGGAATGTTCCATGGATTCCTAATTTTTCTAAAACCTTCATCTTAAAGGAGTGTTGGATCATGTCGAATGCTTTTTCTCCATCTATTGAGATAACTATGTGGTTCTTATTCTTGCTCCTGTTGATGTGATGGATAATATTAATTGATTTGCGTATATTGAACCAGCTTTGCATCCCTGAAATGAATCCTATTTGATCGTGGTGTATGATTTTTTGGATGAATTGTTGAAGTCGATTGGCCAAAATTTTGTTGAGAAGTTTTGCATCAATGTTCATCAAAGAAATGGGTCTATAGTTCTCTTTCTTTTTTGAGTACCTTCCTGGTTTTTGGATGAGGGTTATGATGGCTTCATAAAATGTGTTCGGGAGTGAACTTTCTTTTTTAATTTCATTGAAGAGTTGGAGGAGAATTGGTGTGAGCTCTGCTTTGAAGGCCTTGTAAAATTCAGCTGTAAAACCATCTGGTCCTGGACTTTTCTTAGCTGGGAGATCTCTTATTGCTGTTTCTATTTCATTGCTTGATATGGGCCTGTTAAGATGGATTAACTCATCTTGGTTTAGTATTGGCAGGTCAATACTTGCCAGGAAAATATCCATTTCTGTCATGTTCTCAAACTTATTAGCATAAAGTTTTGAGAAGTATTCCCTTATAATGTTCTGAATCTTGGTTGTTTCCGTGGTGATGTTTCCATTCTCATCTCTGAGTTAATTAATTTGGGTGTGTTCTCTTGTTTTTCTGATAAGATTTGCTAATGGTCTGTCAATTTGGTTAATTTTTTCGAAGAACCAACTCTTTGTTTTGTTTATTCTTTCTATAGTTTTTTTGGATTCTAATTCCTTTAAATCTGATTTAATTTTAATTATTTCTTTCCGGCTATTGGATTGGGGTTTATCTTGCTGCTCTTTTTCAAGGAGGTTTAGATGTGTCATTAAATTGTTGGTTTCAGATCTCTCCAATATGTTGATGTAGGAGTTCAGAGCTATAAACTTGCCTCTGAGTACTTCCTTTGCTGTGTCCCAGAGGAGCTGGTTATTTGTGTGTTCATTTTTGTTGAATAGCATGAACATTTGAATTTCCTTTCTAATCTCTTCCATGACCCATTCATGATTCAGCAGTGTGTTGTTCAGCCTCCATGTGAAACCGGACTTTCTTGGGTGGCTTTTGGTGTTGAGTTCTAATTTTATTCCCTTGTGGTCAGAGAGAATGCAAGATATAACTTCAATGTTTCTGAATTTACACAAGTTTGCTTTGTGGCCTAAAATGTGGTCTATTTTAGAAAATGTTCCATGTGCTACTGAGGAAAATGTGTATTCTGATGCTGCTGGGTGAAATGTTCGGTAGATGTCTGTTAAGTCTAGTTGATCTATACAGCTGTTTAGATCTGCGGTTCTCTGTTGGATTTTTGCCCAGTTGATCTATTTAGTGGGGAGAGTGGTGTGTTAAAATCCGCAACAATTAATGTCTTTGGGGTTATATGGGATTTGAGAGAAATTAGTGTTTCTTGGATAAATTTGGGTGCTCCATTGTTTGGTGAATAAATATTTAGAATTGTAATATCCTCCTGAAGGATAGATCCCTTCATGAGTATGTGGCAACCTTCTTTATGTTTTCTCACTACTTTTAATTTGAAGTCTATTTTATCTGATATTAGGATTGCAACTCCCGCCTGTTTATGAGGGTCGTTTGCTTGGTAGATTTTCATCCAACTTTAACATTGAAAATGTGTTTGTTTTTATGGGCAAGATGTGACTCCTGAAGGCAGCAGATAGAAGGGTCTTGTTTTTTAATCCAACTAGACAGTCTATGTCGCTTAATTGGAGAGTTCATTCCGTTAACGTTAAGAGAAAGGACTGAGAGGTATTTGGGAGTTCCTGCCATGTCATCCACCTTCTTGGTGGCTGCGCAAACTGGCTTCTTCCTATGTTTCTTGGATTCTCACTTTGGGTGCAGTTTCTTGACCTTTATTGTAGTCTTGTTGGTTTTCTATGTTTAGGACATCTTTAAGATTCTTTTGTAGGACTGGTTTGGTGGAGATGTATTGTTTCAATTTTTCTTTGCTATGGAAGGTTTTTATTTGGCCTTCAGTTATGAAGGAAAGTTTAGCTGGGTACAGTTTTCTTGGTTGATAGTTGTTTGTTTTTAGGGCATGGCATACATCATTGCAGGCTCTTCTTGCTTTGATTGTCTCTGCTGAGAAATTTGAGGTGATTCTAATTGGTTTTCCTTTATAGGTGATTAATCTTTTCTCCTTGACAGCTTTAAGGATCGTTCCCTTGGTCTGAGTTGATCCTGTGGGGATTATAATGTGAGAGTGGGATGTCCTATTCTGGTCTGGTCTATTTGGGGTTCTAAAAGCTTCTTGTATCTGAATAGGCCTATCTTTTTTATGTTTGGGATGTTCTCTGCTAGGACCTGTTATACAAATTTCCTAGGCCATTAACTTCTGTTTCTAGGGGCTCCTCTATACCCATTATCCTTAGATTAGGCCTTCTGATGGTGTCTTCTAAGTCTTGGATAGATCTATCATATTTCTTGGACTTGTCTTGGATGGTTGTATGTTCTTGCTCTATTATATCTAGGCTCTCTTCAATCCCTGAGATTCGATCTTCTGCATGGTCTAACCTGCTCTCAAGACTTTCTACATTGTTTTTGATCTCTTTTCCTTCTAATTGGTCAGCTTTGATGACTTCAAATTCTTTGTTGAAGCTCTGTTTTAGTTCTTGTATGAATTTCTTTACTTCCATAATTTGGTGTTCATTGTTTATTCTCAAATCACTTAGTTGATTGATTATGGTTTCCTTGGACTCCCATTCCTTCTGTTGGGTTCCAGCATTCCCTTTGTGGTCTCCCTGACTTCCTTCAGCTCTTTGTTAATGGATTCGATGAATGCCTTTAGTGATCTTTGTGTATTTTCTTCCTGCTCTTTTGATTCCTGCATTACTCTTTGATTAGCTTCCTCCTGTTCATGGGATTCCTGCAGTTCTCTTTGAGTGTTCTCAGCCTGCTCACGCCATTCCTGCCTTTCTCTTTGAGTATTCTCAAGCTGCTCACACAAATCCTGTATCAGTTTTTGAGTAGCTTCCTCACACTTATGATATTCCTGTATAAACTTTTGGATTGCCTCCTCTCTCTCCCTATCACGCTCATACAGAGTCCTTTGTATGCTTTCCATCTTTTCATTTATCATGTTTGCCAGCAGTGTTTGTAGAGCTATTTGGGAACTCTCCTCTGGATTATTCATTATCTGTTTTTTCCCCTGATTATCAAGTTTGGGAGTTGATATACCCGGATTTGCCATTTTTTTGTGTTTTTCTGGCTTACTCTGCCCATTTGAGATGTAAATAGCAACAGATTTGTGCTTAAACACTCTCTTAAGGCAACCATCAACCAAAGTCTGAATTTGTACAGTCAATAGTCTACAGATACAATCTTGTTCAACAGATACATCTATACAACATCTAACAACTATATATTAAAGTGCCTCGAACAGCAGAGAATTTGGAAAACCAGAAATTATTAGGGTTAGGGAGAGATGTGGGTAAAAAATAGGAATAGATTGGTGTGGGGAGGCATAGGAAGAGTTAACTAAGTCCTAATTTCAATGCAGGAAATAGGTTGGGTAGGATGAAATTAGAGAGAGAGAAAAAAAGAAGAAAGGGAATGGGAAAAGAAAAGAGACCAGAAAAAATAGAAAAGTAAAAATTAATAATATTATGTGGAATCGATAACTATCTATTTAGAGAGTAAAGTGAAAATATTGAGAGAAGAGGAGGGACATAGAGGAGATGTGGAAAACTTAAAAATAAAAATGCTTATAATATTATATAGGTATAAGGAAGTAGTACTGCTATTAAGGAATTTAAGACTCAGAGGTTTTGAATTGAGTAATATATTTGTGGATTAAGTGTGTACACAATGGGTTATAGGGTCTACTAATTAATTACGGGTTTATCTGAGGATGTGCACGACAAGAGTTAAGTCACAAAAAGAAGAACAAAAAAGAGGAAAAGGTGAAAAGGATAAGAAAGGAAGAAAAAAAGATCAGAAGTTCAGCAGAGCTAATCAAAAAACAAAAAGATAATTAAAAAAGAAAAAACAAGAGAAAGAAGACAAAAAAAAAGAAAGAAAAACGCACATTCACGTATCCCTAAAATAAAAATTATAAGAGGAAAAAAAAGTTACTGGAAAACAATTTTTTTTTCAAAAAAGGCAAAAATTAAAGATTATAAAAAGTTTTAGAAAAGAAAAGAAAATTTTTTTATATAAGGTACCAAAAGAAAAAGAAGTAGAATAAAAAGAATAAGAAAAAAAAATGTTCTTTGATTTTTTTTTGGGAGGGGTGGGAAAAATCCTGTATCTCCTTTGTGTCTGTAACCAGCCTCTTGTTGGAGTCTCTGGTCTGCTTGTGGTCCTGTGGCTTAATTGGTTTCTTAAGTCAGTTTGTTTGAACAGGCAGAAAAATGCTCTGCTTTACCCAGGATTTTGAGATCCTCCTTCCAGGTTAGTTTAATGGGAGGCTGATCTGCTTTGAGAATCACAAAAGAGGGGGATGCAGTGATGAGGCTAGATTCTGGGTAGAGTTGAGGCATTTCAACAAGCAGTAGCTTTTCCCTGGGTCTAGTTTGTGAAAAACTCACAGAGCCCAGCCTGGAGCCATTCTCAGGGTTTCTGTTTACTGAATTTCAATTTATTGTTGATGCTGCTAGAGGGAGGGGCAGCCTTTGGCTCTGATTACCCAGTGAAGAAAGCCACTCCTAGGGCTGGTGCCTGAGCTGGGTGACTTTTCCCTGGGTGGAGCTGAGTCTGGTAGGTCACGCTGCTGTTAAGTTCTTGTGACCTGCTAAATGACTCGTTTTATTCCAAGGCCTGAGTTGGAGCTAGCAGCTCCATTGAGCTTTGTCGGTATCCAAGATGGAGATCTCCGGACTGGGGGGGGGGGCGTTGGCCTTCCCTCCTCTGCTCCCTGAGAAGGATCGAGGCCATCAAGCTTCTACTCACACTGAGTCTTGGTTCCTGGGTCGTGTCTGGTCTGCGAACTGCAGGATGAAGATGTCTGGTCCCTATTGGTCCTTGCTGGTGTTGAGTAGAGTCTGCTCGCCAGCTGCATCTGGCTCCTTTGTCTCGTGATCTCTGTGGCTCATGTATGCTGCCCTGTGGTCTCCGTTGCCCCCGCTGCCCCCGCTGACGCGGCTGCTGGCAAGTGCTCAGATGTGTCTCCTTGACTGGGTTTTCCCTCTCTGGCCTAACTCTCTGTCCTGTGATTGCACACTTGGTGTGATTCTCTGGCTTAGGACTGTTCACTGGAACTCTAAAACTACTTTCTATGCGAGAGCTTCTTCAGATTCCAGCTTTTCCTCTGCCATCTTCCTGGAACTCTATATTATCACCTTTTATTGTATACATTTTAGTGCTTTCGAAGTGAATTGTAACTTCATAGGTTTTCAAAGCCTAATTTTCACAAACTTGCATTTCTTCAAATAGAAATGCTGTAAATTTTAGAACAGACATTTAAATAGATATAAAATTCAGTTACCGGAATTTGCCCAGCATATATCCTCTATAGTGTGTCTTTTCAAAATTTGTTTTTGGGGATCATTTCCACGGTCTCACACATACTATTCAAGTTCACTGTCAATTAACTACATTCTCTGTCCAAAGAAGTTTTTTACTTCTGTTTAATACATTCATAGAAGTGTAATGCCTGGATCCTATACAATTCTCTTTCACCTTTTGAAGACTTTAAAACTTGTTTGCTAAAATGATTGCAGTATTTTACAAATTGATCTCTATGAGAAGTATATCAATTTCTCCACAAATGCATTACTATATTTTGCGTCCTCTTTTTATATTATGGTCATACTAGTGAGTTTTCTTTTTATTATTTCTTAGACATTAAAGAGGAGCTTATTTCATATGCTCCTCCTATTGACTATTAATTTACATATGTTATTTAAAGAAATATCCTATTCAGGAAAAAATTTATATAGAATTAGAAGATATAAAAATACTTAAGTTTCAGAATCATTGTAGCATTAACATTAGAGCAGTAACAAATGTGTGCCCTCTATTAGATATGTTTTCATTTCTGTTATAGTGTCCCTTGAATTTTGAAAGGTTATCACTGATATAATCCAGTTCTTGCTTTTCTTTAGCCAGTAATGTTTTCCATGTCAAATTTTTAGAAACCTTTACTGATCAATGTCATGAATTTTTACATTTATGTTTTATAGATTTTTACATCTCACATTTAATTTGATAATCATTCTTTATAAGGTTTGAGATAGGCCAGGTGCCGGTGGCTCATGCCTGTAATCCCAGCTACTCAGGAGGCTGAGATCTGAGGATCGTGGTTTAAAGCCAGCCCGGGCAGGAAAGTCCATGAGACACTTATCTCCAATAAACCACTACAAAACCGGAAGTTTTGCTGTTGCTCAAGCGGTAGAGTGTTCACCTTGAGCTGAAGAGCACATGGATAGCGCAAAAGCTAAGAGTTCAAACCCCATGACAGACATACAAACAAACAAACAAAGGATTGAGGCAGTAGTCTAAGATCATTCTTTAAATCTAGCGAGGCAATAGTGCCAATACAACCATTTAAGATTCTGTTTTTATTTCATAAAATTATAGCATCCTTTTCAAAATCTGTGGACCATAAAACTAAGAATTTATTTTTGACAAATCTGTTACCTTATTCTATGTGTCTTTTCTTATAGTTGAACTATGTTGTCTTCACTACTAACCATGGTAATACTATTCAAATTTGTATGAAGGCTCAAGCTACACCATTTTACAAGATTGCTCTGACTGACCTGTATTCCTTGAATTTACATACAAGATTATTGAGCAGGTGGACCAATACTCTACAGAGATATCTAAATATTTCATAGTCACTCATATTTCACACCTTGTGAAAATACAAATCCCTGATATTATATATAGAATGAGCCAAAGATCATACACAAGTATCTGAAAAATAATCAGGATAATTTAGGGCTGGAGACATTACAAAGTGGTAAGAACACCCATTTAGGGGGCACAAGACACTCAATTCAAACTCTAATATTATGGGTATTAAAGTAAAAAGCTATGATTTTAAATAATTGGAATGATTGTAACATTTGAGTATGTGAGTGGAAAAATGCATGAGAGAGATAGAATGAACCCATGGTGCAATGCTTTCAACTTAAGCGAAAATGTTTTGTGGTACTTCAGACAAAACAGAGTTACCTTGCAAATGAGCATGGTTGTGCATTTGAGTGATGGAAATACTTTACTTACACAGGTGTAAATTACATAGATTTTATTTGGGTAGGTTGTATTTCTTGAATTAAGAGCCTCGATAATGTCCCTGAAATTTCTCTCTCAAGGCTACCACTCTACTACTTTGAGCCACAGTTCCAATTCTGATTTTCTTTGGTTGTTTGGTGATAAGAGGCTCATGACATTCCTGCCCAGGATGGCTTCAAACCATGATTGTCAGATCTCAGTCTCCCGAGCAACCAGGATGCCAGGCAATAGCCGCCGATAGTTTTAATAATTTAGTAAATTGTACAGTTACTGAAGTTATTCATTATCATAATAACCTGTGTAATATATGCATGTATGTATATATCAATGCATATGGATAGAAATATTTTAACATATTTTTGTATCTACAGTAGATTTATGAAATCATCCATTATAAAATAAAATGGAAACAAAAGTTAATAAGGAGCAGAAATGATCACGTTTCTTGTTGTTGAATGGAATACGAATTGTGAGAATCAGTTTGGGCAAACCATCTCTACGTTAACAAAATGGATACGAGGTGTTATTTCCATTCCAACTATTTGCCTATATTGTACAACCTCACACATGAGTGTCAAAATCAAACCACACTTTTTGCCTTTGCTTTTAACTCACTTGTTATAATTTACGAGTTATTTGAAGTAATCAAATAAAGATTAAAATAATATTATGTGAGGCTATGAATTAGAGCTGAAAATGATTTTAAATGTGATAATACCTAATTAAATTACATACTTCTTACTTTTACTCTATCATGTCCCTCATTTCCTCACTAGGAAAGTATATAGAAGGTTCTCACTAAATTATATGTACATTTATGAAATAATATATTGAAAGAATATGGGCACAGTGTGGTTTTAGCTTATTGAGACCTGTAGGAGGAATTGTGTTTCTGAAGACTTCCAATACATTGTCATGAAATGAAGGGAAGGATGTGCTTATTCTGGAAAACTGGCAAGAGGATTACACTCATAAAGGTAGTGATGAATTCTTCCAAAAAGTTACAGTAAAATCACTTTCATAACCATGTTCACTGCTGCACTATTCACCGTAGCCAAGTTATGGAATTAGCCCAGATGTCCTTTGGCGGAGTGATGGTTGGAGAAAGTGTGGCACATATACAAAATTGGATTGCATCCATCCATTATGAGGACTGTTACATTATTTGCAATGAAATGGATAGATCTAAAACTATATTAAGTGAACTAAGTCAGAGCCAGACACAAAGGACCCATGTTCTGTCTCATATTTGGAAGCTAGAACTTTATTACAAGTTTACACAAAAATATTAACCAAAGCATGCTATTTGCGGAGGAGTATTTCAAAGGTGTAATTTCTTATAAAAGTGAACTTTTAATCCAACAAAATATATATCAGGAAACTATCACTTGGAAGATGTGAGGGGAAGTCAAAAGGAAGGAATAAAGAGAGTTATGGAGGAAGAGAGTGAAAGTATAATATTCAATGTAGATAGTATGAAACTAGGAAAAATTAAAGTGGGGTGAGCTTTGGAAGGGTGTGGAAAAGTTATATAAAGATCCATTATACTTAAAAAAACTGATTTGTTGAATGGAAATTCCATTGTCCAAGTATTTATGATAATAAAAATATAATTAAAACAATGGAGACAACTGATCTTAAATTCTATTTCCATCTCTTTTAAAAAATAAAATTTTTTGCTCTATAAATTGATCAGAGAGATGGATTTTGTGGCTAGCTAGATCATTGCACATCTGTCTCTCTCTTCTTCTTTCCCTTTCATGGTTCTCATAGGTAATATGATTGCTCCATAATTATCCTAATTTATTTTGCTTTTATATTTTTGGTTGCATGATTTCACTTTCTGCTCTGCCATTTCCCAACTGATTTACATAGAAGGTATTATTTCCTATTTTCTCATTCCTAGAGTAAGCTGCACATGAAGATACCACTGGTCCTCATTTTCAGTCTGTACCTTTGAATAAGGAGGAAAATTTTTCCTCTGTTCTCTGCCAATTCCTGACTCTCCAGTTAGAATAATTTAGAATAGTAAAAATGATAAAAGAGAAAATAAATAATAGTGAAAAAAACAGATGCAGAAAATTCACCGGATTTTTTTGACCAGTTCATCCAATGTGAACTATTGGGGAAATACATGGACACCTCATTCTCAAAGGCACTCAAAGTCTCTGGCTACACAATTCTAATGAAGATGAGGAACAAGATGAAAAAGTGAGAAATGATATCAATTGCAAGAAAAATGGAGAAGGATTCAAGAAAATTTCTTCTTTGTTCTGCCCAAAATAATTGCCTTACTACAGTGCAGAGACTACTTTGCAAAAAGGCCACTCATGTGGAGGAGATGGGGAAAAACCAGTTGTTTAAGGATACAGGTGGACCTGTTGCAACAATGAGAAGTACAAGTTGTCATGTCCAAAACGAGCTTTACAACGTTGGTGCGGGGGGGGGGGGGGGGAAGGATTGGGATTAGCGGGGGAGGGGGGAGGCTGGGAAGGGATGTGAAGGGTAAACAAAGGAGGAGGCTGCAATGCTTGGTAAGAAATGTACACATTATCCTGCCCATGTAACTGTAACTCCTCTGTACAGTATGTTCACAAATAAAATTAAATTAAATTTAAAAAAAAATGTGTATACCCTTCATCGAGAAGCCTACAGTGGATACTTAGACATTGTCCATGACTTGGTGGCTCCAGGTAGATATTCATGTAATAATTGTGAATGGCTGGACACCCCTGTACAGTACTTATACATGGAATAATACCAGAGTGGCTTCTTTATTTCATCATGATGCAGATATCAACGGCCAAACTAAAGGCCTCTTGACCCCCTTGCATCTTGCTGCTGGGAATGGAAATAGCAAAGTTATGCTAGATCTCCTTCTGTTGAACCATTATATAAAACCAGGTCTGAAGCACAACTTGGAAGAAACTGCATTTGATATTGCCAAAAGAATAAGTATGTATCACTACCTCTTTGAAGTTGTGGAAGGCTGTACAAATTGTTCTCCAAAATCCTAATGGTTTGGTTAAGTTTTTTAAATTTCAAAATTGCCAGTCCATCCTATGTGGCCATACAAAATATTTTCACAATACAAAGCAACAGCAATATCTTACTTTAAAAATTCATGGATTGCATGGTATTCTTCCAAGTGAATTGCCTGACTTTGATGTCAAAATATATTCAAGTTATTTGTATACTAATGATTTCTGTAGAGTTTGAGATTTTTTATATATTTTTTTTAAATTTAATTTAATTTTATTTGTGAACATACTGTACAGAGGAGTTACAGTTACATGGGCAGGATAATGCGTACATTTCTTACCAAGCATGGCAGCCTCCTCCTTTGTTTACCCTTCACATCCCTTCCCAGCCTCCCCCCTCCCCCCCAATCCCAATCCTTCTCCTCCCCCCCCCCCCCGCACCAACGTTGTAAAGCTCGTTTTGGACATGACAACTTGTACTTCTCATTGTTGCAACAGGTCCACCTGTATCCTTAAACAACTGGTTTTTCCCCATCTCCTCCACAAGTTATACTGACATCAAATATAGTGAAAGCAGGGGTTATACTGTGGGGGAGGGACATACAAAGCAACAAAGAGATAATCTTATAAATGTGTTAGAAACACATGCATGAAAGAAAAAAAACATTAAAATACACATCTAAGGGTTCATTTTCCTGACATCACATTATCTGACCTTTTCCGCTTGACTCATACATATACTAGATATTACAAATAAGGGAAACCATGGGACCTACGTTTCTTTGGGCCTGGCTTACTTCACTTAATATAATTTTTTCCAAGTTTTTCCATTTCCTAACAAATGGGGCAATGTCATTCTTTCTGATGGAGGCATAGAATTCCATTGTGTATATATACCACATTTTCTTGATCCATTCATCTACTGAGGGGCATCTGGGTTGGTTCCATATCTTAGCTATGGTAAATAATGCTGCAATAAACATAGTTGTGCTGGTAGCTTTAGTGTGGTCTTGTTTGTAAACATTTGGGTAAATGCCCAAAAGTGGGATTGCTGGGTCATAGGGGAGCTCTATGTGAAGTCTTTTGAGGAACCTCCATACTGCTTTCCAAAGTGGTTGAACAAGTTTACATTCCCACCAACAATGAAGTAAGGTTCCTTTCTGTCCACATCCCCTCCAGCATCTGTTGTTGTTAGAGTTCTTGATTTTTGCCATTCTAACTGGAGTGAGGTGATATCTCAATGTTGTTTTGATTTGCATTTCTTTTATGGCTAGGGATGTTGAACATTTCTTCATGTGTCTATTGGCCATCCTTCTTTCTTCTTCAGAAAAGTTTCTCTTTAAGTCTTTAGCCCACTTATTTATTGGGCAGTTGTTTCTTTGAGGATTTGTTGTTGGGGGGTTTAATTTTTTGAGTTCCAAGTATATTTTAGATATGAGACCCTTGTCCGTTGTATGGCTAGTAAAGATCTCCCAATCCGTGGGCTTTCTATTGATCTTGCTAGCTATGTCATTTGCCCTGCAGAAGCTCTGCAACCTTATGCAATCCCATTTGTCCAACCTTTCTTTGATTTGTTGTGTTTCTGGGTCTCTATTCAGAAAATTTCGGCCTGAGCCAAGGAGACCTAGGGTTTCTCCTATTCCATCCTGTAATGTTTTCAGAGTGTCCGCTTTGAGTTCAAGGTCTTTGATCCATTTGGAGTTGGAGATTTTTTAATAAGAAATAATTTTAACTTATCTGGTGAAATGAGTAGTACAGAAACTAAAGATATTTATGATGCTTGTCTGAAAAAAATTATATTTTAAAATATTTAGTATTCTGTTTGTATAATATCCATAATCTATTTCATTCTCCCCTAGATATAGTACTTTGAATTCAACATTGTTTTATAATATATAGGTTCATTAATAAATATGTCCTTTCAGCTAACATTCCATATAGAAACAGTTTAAGATTCCTTTAATTCCTAGGTCCTTATAGAATTTTATTTCTTTGGGATAAAATGACAATGTTATCTTATTTCAAAAGTTTTATAAAGGTTATACTATGTAAAGGCCTTTCTGAAAAGGTGAAGATTGAATACACTGATGTCAAACTAACTTGTTCTCTATGAAATACATGTATTATTACACTTGTATATTTGTAATCAACTTTTTAATAACTGTTTTTCATTTTTTGCATCTGAAGAATGAAAAATATGGGATGCTTCACAAATTTTCATATCATTAACATAGCTCTTGTAATTCGGGTAGACGTGCTGCTGAAGCATGTAGTATCCTGTAATTTAAATAATTAATGATGCAATCTTTTTTTTTTTCTTTTTGGGTCCGGTCGTGGGGCCTGAACTCTGGGCCTGGGCGCTGTCCCTCAGCTCTTCAGCTCAAGGCTAGCACTCTACCACTTGAGCCACAGCGCCACTTCCGGCTTTTTTCTTTTTGCTTATGTGGTGCTGAGGAATCGAACCCAGGGCCTCATGCATGCAAGGCAAGCGCTCTATCACTGAGCCACCTTCCCAGCCCCTAATGATGCAATCTTAAGACAGGCATATATCCTTGGTTGCCTATTTGTAACAAGGAAACCTTATTGTTACCTAAATTGCTATTCATCTTATTTCTGTAAAAATTCTGTTTTTGTGGAAAAAAACTCATATTGTTTGTTCAATTGCTCACATTTACAATTTTTGTCAATAGCTATTTTAAGTCTTTTTCATTTGAAATTTGATCATACTTTGAAGCCTTTATAGCTAGGTCCAAAGGTGATGCCTTTTCAAGTACTTATTTATCAACTGATTTAGCTTTGTGGAGCTAGTGGATTCAAAGTAAGCCTTGCTTAAGAGCTACTTCTAAACTTCTCCAGCTCAAAATGTCCCAAATGAGGTCTTAGTGGCACAAATGTCTGCCTGACCCATTACCCTTGCTCTATGTAGGAACAGACCAACCAGAATATCTTACCCTGATAGCATAGCTTGTCTTACTGGAGCAAAACTAATCTTAGTTACAATGGATCATAGAGAGATGAACAGTTCAGACAGAACTGTTCAGACTAGAACGTAATTTTTCATAATATAATTATTTATTATCCCTACCATTTCAAAAGTAGCTAAAGCCAAAAAGGTGAAAGTTGTTCATATGCATGATTACCTACTGTCCTGGCCTGTCTACAATCTAACCAGGCAGAAATTTACACCACTGATTTTCTATCACCAAATATATTCCATAGCTCCAGGAGAAGTCCATATGTTTCTCCTCGTTATTAGGCCTTAAATTGGTAATGCTTTAATCACAGTGTTTCCTCTTGCTTCTAGGCTGTACATCTCCGAATGGTAAAGCTTTAGGTCTAATTCTACCAAACACTGAGGTAGAAGTAATGGAATAATATTTTAAAACAGTTGCCTTTGTTACCCTAACCACAACAGAACAGTGTAAAACATTTTCTTATATTATATATACTTATATATTTTATATTTATATGTGCTGATTTTATATTTCACACAGTGAATCTTATTGGAATTAATTGATAATTTGACAAATTACTTGATATTTATTCCAATAAATAGATTGGAGTATAAACAATCAGGATTAGAATATATATTAAAATATAAAAAGTATCAATACAATGTTTTTGGTATAAACCTGTGATACTTTCTAAGTGTTCTTGGTTTCTGAATTCACATGGTAAATAAAACAATGTTGTTTTCCTCTAATATATAAGGGATTTTACTGTGCTGCTCTGTTCATTGTTTTAACTCACTGATCCCAAACTGTTTTTCTCCATATTTCTGAAGCATTCCTACTGATTATACACAAATATTGCTGATATGATATCTAAAAGGTATTATTCTTCTACAGGATCTACGGGTCCTAGGATCCCAGGTCCCAGTTATTTGCATCATCAGATAACTAGGACAAGATTTCTTACCTGGGCCCATGCAACATGCCAACAGAAAGTAATTGAAGACCCATCTTAATTTATCATTTCCTATATTTCAGGGCCCCAATTCCTTGAAATGCAGGAATTAGCAGTAAGCAATTGGGAAATGCAAGGCCACTTAAAATGCAAGATGAAATCACAAAATGTGAAAGTACAGTAATTCAAACTTTCAATTTTCAGATGACCATCCCATATAAGTGAACAAGACCACAAATGTCACAAGATTATTTGTAATACCCCTCTCCTAATGATTAATGAATGATTTCAGTCCAGCATCATCAGGCCAAAAACTAGTTCCTGGAACGATAGATCCATAATTGGTCTACCAAAGCTAGGAAAACTTGACATAGAGGTCAAATATAATTCAGAAAAACATTAATTGAGAAGATCCTTAGTGCTTCAAAACACTGGTACTGCAGTAAACCTTGGTTCTGTAGTATAAAATGTTGTCATTCTCAAACAAATGATAACCTACATTTAATCTCCTGAAAGTGTATTCTTTTTCAAATAAACTTTTTAAAACTACATTTGACAAAATAACACTTTACAAGTAGATAATATTTAGTGACGTTACAAGTTTTTCAAGTGTAGGGAGCAAGTTACAATAGGGTTGATTTATTACCCAGCACTAATGCCAAACAGGTTCAACCATTCATTAAAGTGTAGAAATAGTACCCCCCACCATTTGTGTTTTTCAGTAGGTGCCTTCTAAAATTTGTTAAATAGATCAGCCTCCCATATTTCAAACCAAAACATTAGCTAATAAAGTAAATTTCATCACATAATAAATACATTTAAAAAAGTCATGAATTGTTGCCTTATCATATGGTGTTTTATGTTTTCGCTATCTGTCTAACATAGTAAGAAATATGACTTTAAGTCTTGAATATGGGTACTCATCAGAGATTTGATAAACATAAAATCTGTCTTCTATTTCTATCATATTCCTCTACAGTAGTAAATTTTAGTTTTCTTCTTTTCCCAAAACTTATAGGTAATAGAAAATATTATCCCATGTAAAATAAAATAATCAAAAACCATTGTACAATACCATTTATAAAACTGGTAGTTAGGAATACATTCTAAGCCATTTTTAAACTTTCTTGTTGACTACAGATTAATCTTCCAAATGGAGGGGAATAAAATCATGTCTAGGTGCTTCATGTCTCCACTCTTACAAATTGTTACTTCAGATAAATAAATTATGGAAATATAAGCTGACATCAGTTCAAGTATATGCAGGATATAAACTCCATGGAATGTATATAAACCTTTCAAAGTACTAGCAGACAAGTTTATCAGAATGACTATCAGGAAGTTGAAACTAGAAAGGAATAATAGTAAAGACATAGAATTAATGAAAATGGAACAAGAAGCAAATACAGCTAGAATACTCAATGTACACATGTGACAAAAAACGTGGTAAATCGGAAATAAATCTTGTAGAAGGGGTTGGTTGTGAATGATAGAAGGAGTGACTCTGATCAAGGATCATTGGACAATTAGAAGGACATATTTAATTGTAACACATTTGCACAACCTTTTGAAATTCGGTGAAAAAAAAAACACAACAAAAAAACACACAAAAAGCACAACCACACAGCAAACTTTATAGAGTATAATTATGACCTCTGAAAATTTTAAATAGTTAATGAAGGACAATCTTGGGAAAAGCATACAAAGCTGTTTAAAGTAAGCAGTGTAGGGTAGAGGAGGATTTTTAACAGATTTAAATAGATTGTCTAAGGTTATAAATCACCTACATCTGCTGCAAATATTTTCTTCTGCGAATTCTCTTGGCCTGAACTGGATACTCCAGTCCTGAGCCACACTTGATAGCTTGTGAAGATAAAAAGGAAGAAACAAGATCAAGAACCCATTACTCCACTGGAGAGAAAACAGTCCTCTATGTTTTCTCTCATTTCTCTTGACTACTTTTATTCATAATTTTAAGTCAAGTGATTTTGAATTATATTTTTTTCCTTCTTTGTTCTGGCAAAGTAATTGTTCAAAGTAATTTACTAAATATTATTTGCCATTTTTTTCTATCGTGCTGTTTACTTGTCCAAGTGAGTCCATTAAACTTCCCCCTTTCATTTGGTTGCCACGGAAACCCAGCCTCAATGTTAATGAGGACAATCTTTAATGTAAAACTTTGTCTCCAAAATACCAGTCCAAGAAGCTGTGATCACAAATATTTAGCTTTACTTTTTTTCTTTTTTCTTTTACCTTGAAAGTCTTCTTGTCTCTAAAGTGCCCTCAAAATGGGTACTCCACCACTTTTTGGTTCCATCACTTCTAATCTCAAAGATATACTTTGCTAACAAGATGCTTAGAGGAAACCGAAGAATACTTCACTTTTATCTTCTCTCTCAAGACTCTCTTTAGATACCATATCAGGATCAGTGAAGTTATTCTTTCCAAAATTATTTCAATAGATTATCTTTCTCTTGGTCTTGCATTTGTTCAGAAAGATGTATGGAAAAGAATAGAGCTAAATCATCCATACCTTGGATGACAGTGTCTTTTACAAAAGGACAATGCTCCTATGTCCTATTTCTCTGTCCTCCTCTTAGCTCTTGCCTGATTTCCAACTAATCACAGATTCTTGGCTTCAAGTCTAGTGAAGGTGAAGGACTATAAGTCCTTCCCCACTGCTACATCTTCATGGTTTCCCTTTTAAAAACTCTTTTATTTGAATGTGGAATTTATTTTCATGTCTTCATTCAATCCGTTCTAAATTGTAGTGAGCTAAATAGGCTCAGAAAAATCACTTTAGGTAGCAAAAATATTAAGGCAATATATCAAAAAATTTGGCCTCCCTTCACTGGTGAAGCCAATAGGCTTAGCTACGGCTTCTAAGAACGCGTTTTCTTGCCTTTTCAATTTGCTCAATTCGTTTCTGATCCCAAAACTTTTTGGCTTATGTAATAAGAGAAGTCTTCACTATCTCATGTTAATAAGGATATTATATTTTTGAGCTACTAAGAAATGTGAAATCATTGGTTTCAAGTATCCAGTCAGGTTTTTCTCTGTAGTTCAGTGCTTCACATGCAAAGACATTGCAGAAAGTATTACAAACAGAAAAGTGTAAACCTAATACCTACTTTCATTGTTGAGGGCACTTTCTCCCTAAGTATTTTGACCCAAATTATCTTTTTCAGAGAATTACTGTTTGGTAATTAAAGTCAATTCACAAATTTTGCTGTCTTTTTTTAAGAACGTTGAATTTACATTCCACTACAACCTTGTTTCACATAGTGAGTAGATTTCCTGGGTAAGGACAATTCTCAAGGGAACCTACAGGATTTATAGCAAGGTTTCTGAGGTTTGTTTGTTTAGTGTGAAAATGAGCCATCTTCACCCATTTTGCTCCTTCTCGGCTAAGTCTCCATTGATTACTTTGCATGAAAGCCTATTTGCCTAAGCAATTTTAAATTTTCTTAATAGGCTAAGTTGTTAAAAAAAAGTTTGAACAAATTAAAATTTACCTGTCATAATTTTTTGGGGGGTCCAGTCGTGGGGCTTGAACTCTGGGCCTGGGTCCTGTCCCTCAGCTCTTCAGCTCAAGGCTAGCGCTCTACCACCTGAGCCACAGAGCCACTTCCGGCTTTTTTTTTCTTTTTGCTTATGTGGTGCTGAGGAATCGAACCCAGGGCCTCAGGCATGCAAGGCAAGCGCTCGACCACTGAGCCACCTTCCTAGCCCTACCTGTCATAATTTTAAAACTCTTTTGAAATTCTTTTATTAGAACCGTGAATTCATCAATCCTAACTCCACCTTTGTCATCAAAAACAGTTAACATGTTGTTTTCATGATATAGTGTCCATGAAACTATTATTTTCCAGTGGCTTTGTTGTACATATATATAACCTTATAAGCTGATGCTAAGCAAAATGAACTCCAAGATATGGAAATAGAGAGTATTATTTGCAGTTGTTGTTTTTAATGTATTATGTGATTTCTATTTTCTTTTGGGGTGTTCCCCTAAGCTTTATTCCCTGCTGTATTTGATTTTGATAACATGTGTATTGTGTATATATTTACCTTAATTAGGGAAGGGAAGAGGAACAACAAAATGGTGGGACAAAGGACAAAGGCAAACCAATGCAATAGCAATACTCACAAGACAATATGTTGGAAATGTACATTACAACTTGTGAGGGATATTGGGGTGAAGGAAAACTGTGAAGAAAATGAGGGAGGGGGTAACAAGTTTGAAAAGTTATGTATTCTCTACCTTAAAATTACTGTAACCCCACTGTACATCACTTTGACAATAAAATTAAATTTAAAAAATAAGCTGCATGAAATACAATTTCACTGTATTGGTATAGTACATATTATTCTTTATGTAGTAACTTTTTAAAAATCCATACTGTTTGGTGTCTAATTTGAATTAATTACCCCTTTTTAATCAGAGGACCGTCAACTTGAATGCTATACAACTTGACAATATTTTCACAATATAGTTACCAATATTTTGAATAAAGAATAATTATAGTACTTTCTCATACTAAAAGCGAAAACAGTTTAATTCTATGGAAACCAATAACTTGTAAAAGTAAAAAAATTGTTAAGAAGACAGAATATATGTGTTCATCAACATTTCAATGACTAGTAACTACTCATTTTCAAATGCGGAAGATTGCATACCTGAGAGATTCAAAACAATACAGGCTTGCATGTTATTTAATTCTGCAATAGATGCATTTTCCAACGGGGTGTTACAGATTGAGAGTCAACAGAAAAATAACCACATTTTGGTAGAGGATAAAACTATGCAGCATCAGTAATAATTAATTCTTCAAGAGTAAGCAATTGTTTATCACAATAAGCTATTATTTTTATGACCACCAATACCAATATTTATGATATAGAGTCATCCTAGCACAAAATTTTCCAACTTTTAGGGTGCACCTCAAACTTCCCTTAATTTATATCATGAATAGCTTATCTCTATCGTGAAAAAATACAACTCTGCTAATGTGATGCCATACAAGTTCTGATAAGAACACCACAATAAACTGGGTTGCATCATTTCCTCCCCACTGGTATTCTTGAGATCGGAACACTTGCAAATATTATTTATATTTATAATTTTATCTATCATATAAATTCTGGATGCTAAGATCAGAAGATTACAGTTGAAAGCCCACCCAGGCAAGAAGATTCCCGAGATTCTTATCTCCAATAAACTTCTCAGCAAAAGCCAGATGCAAGTGGCACTGAGGTTGAAGTGTTAGGGCAAAAGCCTTGAGCATAAACAGGCTCAGAGACAATGTCCAGGCCCAGAGTAAAAGCCCTAGGATAAACCAATAAAACAAAAATAAAAACAAACCCCAAACCTAACATTTTTCTCAGTGTATACAGTAGCAAATAATTAAGGAAATTGCTTCCTGTGTTACATACATGTAGAAGAAAAAAGATGTCACACGATTATTCTCTTCATACCATTTTATACCAAAGACTCCAAAAATTGCTCTTATTCTAAATTTATGAATTCATATCATCAATTTGTTGGCAGCTGTATACAACATTCACATTATCATTTTATACATGAACTGTTGGAATTATCTATTAGCTAATTCTAATTATAACTCTCTTGAAAGAATATTCTAGGCACATAGAATGCAAAATTGTTTGTGAATGTCAATTAAACCCTCCACTTAAAAAGAATTTTGTAGAAACCTATAAAATTACAAACAAAACCAAAATATTTATTTTAAATCTAAATTCTAATTTAGCAAGATCTTCAAAACCTTACATTAGACGAACTTTGCTATTTTTCCTGGCTTAAGCTTTTGTAATTCTTCATCATTTCTTTGGGATACAACAGAATGATGATAACTTACTTTTTCAAATTTTGGATGGGAATCATGAGTCATTTTGCATCTAGGAGCGTTCTTTAATGAGGAGAGAATTTAAAACACAAGTAAGGATTAAGTATGAGTTGTATTTCAACAGGAAATTTGACTTCTCAAAACATAATGACAAAATTCCTTCCTTGTTTGTTTTGTTTTATTAAGACAAAATTATACACCTTGGTCCAGGGAAGGTATCACTATGTAATTCCATTCTCTAATCTCCTGTCTTAATCTCAGTGCTAGAATTATAGGCTTGTATGACATTGCCCTGTCATAGTTTCTTGTTTTATTTAATCTAGATACAGACTACCAATTCTGTATTTCTTCAGTAATATTATACACCAGAGTGACTGCTTAGACTATATCTACTATTTTCAAAGATGTTCTAACATTTGATACAGGATATGAACGTTTTCAGATGCACCTGCCGGATCTCTGATTCATTCCTCCGTGGATCCCATCCCTTTAATAATGATTATTGACTCTCTTACTATTTCTGATCCATACCAATGTAATATTCTCAAACTTATTTGAAGGAAGTTCATTTGAGGACTTTCTAATATTAAAGATTATCACTTGATTCTAGTCTTATTCAGCACTATATTTATTGTTTTCTAACTTTTCTATACATTCTGAGAGTTGTTTCATTTGTATATTTGTGTGTGCACATATAAGTGCCTCTGGGTGTATGTATATGTTTGTATGTATATAGGCAAAAGCATCAAGCTCTTATTCAGCAATCTTGCTCATGACTGGTATTCCATCACTTGAGTCATTGTTCCAATCCAGATTTTGACTGCTTAATTTTATATACTGTTGCAAAGAGTGTTCTGCCGAGGCTGGATGCAAATTGAACTTCCCAGACTCCTTTACATTCTTAGGTTTTGTTTCTCCAGGAGTATCAACTTTTAAATTACAAACATTTTTTGAGGGTAATGTCTAAGCTGTCTCCCAGATTTTTAACTCAAGAATTCTTTCTTTTTTTTTTTGGTGGGGGGTCCAGTCATGGCGCCTGAACTCTGGGCCTGGGCTCTGTCCCTCAGGTCTTCAGCTCAAGGCTAGCACTCTACCACTTGAGTCACAGCGCCAATTTCGGCTTTTTTCATTTTTGCTTAAGTGGTGCTGAGGAATCGAACCAAAGGCCTCATGCATGCAAAGCAAGCGCTCTACCACTGAGCCACCTCCCCAGCCCCTCACTAAAGAATTCTTATAAAGATAGATGAACACATTACATATTTTGAGTGTACACTGTTAGGAATGTGATGATAAGCTGGGTCATGGTGATATATTAGGATTGAGGTTCAAAGCCAGCCCAGGTAGGAAAGGCCCAGAGACTCTTTTCTCGAATTAACTAAAAGTAAATTGGAAATGGCACTGTGGATCAAGTGGTAGAGCATTAGCTTGAGCTGAATAGCAGAGACACAGCTCACAGGCCCAGAGATCAAGTGCCAAGACCACCGCCAACAAATATATATATATATATGTGTGTGTGTGTGCGTGTGTGTGTATGTGTGTGTGTGTGTGTGGGTGTGGGTGTGTGTCTGTGTGTGTGTGTGTCTGTGTGTATGTGTGGGTATGTGTAAAGAAAAAAAAGAAATGTGATCTTAGCCTCCAGTTCATTTCTAGCACAATCCCTGCTCTCACAAGATGGACATTTTTCTAGTTAAATCCATGCTCTTATATCTGACTTGCATTGGAAACAGAATTATTCTTCCATTCTACTTTCTACAAAGTTGCATGATTAGTAAGCATGATTTAGAATGGGAGTGGCCTCATACTTCATGTTCCACGTAGGAGTCTTGCTTTCTATATATCACTCCCATAATTCCACATACTGGACTTGGCTTTAATGTTTCAATGTTGCCTAATTTGTAGTCTTCTATATTGTATTGAACCTTTAGACTTAAACACAGAACTTCTCTTTCTCCTATTATTGCTATTGTTTCCCTTACTGTTAGCACATGTATACTTGGGAAATAATGAACAGCACGTACACTCACAAAATGAATGTTCTGAGAACCTTACTCCCATTTAAAATTCGCCTTAATTTACAGAGAACTTATAAAGTTTGAGCTCAATGTACTCGTGTATAATGTATTTATAAGCAATATAAATTTCATATTTTCTCTTTAATAAGATGTCTCTGAAACACGTGTTACCTCAGGTCCATAGGTGTTATAGTGTTATTGCAATGAAGCCAGAAAACATTCATTACACCTCAAGCAGCACCATCGATTGTTACTGGAAGTAACTGTTACTGAATGTAGAAAATGACCCCAGGAGAGGAATGGAACATAGAGGAAAAACAAAGTCCAAGTTATCTTGTGCTTTCCTTTTTACTGTACAAGAAAAGTATCCCAAACCTTGAAGGAAACTCTATCCCTGGCTTTTTTGAGTGTGTTCTTTACTCATATTAATTTTTTCTTTAAATTTCTAGTTCATAGTGTTACAAAAAGTAATAATGTACCATTTGAAGGCTGGCATAGAACAAAAGGAAATAACGTTGTTTTAAAAGTGTTCTCCTGCAAAGGAACAAAGACATTGAGGTTTTAAAGTGTCTTATGGGTGGATATTTCACCCCTGAGATGATTCTCTTGATGCAGGAGTCAGTTATCAATTCCTGTGGTCTGGTCCTGAGATCTCCAGAGCAATAAGGATTCCAAAAATCAGGATCCAGTCAATATGATCAGCAAAAGAAGCCTCTTCTCTGATCAGTACACCTTTAAGGAAGGTCCCAAAGAAATATCTGGGATTTTTCTTTGCTTGTTTGTTTAGTTGGTGCTGGTTCTGGGTCTTGAACCCAGAGGCTGGATCCTGTCCCTGAACAGTTGTCTTTCCTGCCCACCTGCCCCCAAAGCTAGTACTCTACTGCTTGAGCCAAAACTCCACTTCTGGTTTTTTGGTGTTCAATTTGCGATAAGAGTTTGACAGACTCTCCTGCCTGGTTTGGCTTTGAATTAAGATAGTAAGAAAGCTAAGTGACATCAACTGTGTAGACTTCTCTTTTGAAACAAAAAATATTAGATGAAGTTTATTGTAAAGCTAATATTTGACAATTTATAAAGGAAGAGAATATGTCTAGCAAAGAAGCCATAACTTAAATAACTCAGCAAAAGTAGGTGCACTGAATCATTTTGAAATTATTTTTTCTGCTTGGGAAGATTATTGATCTTGTCCTTCCTTTTGGGGAAACTTAAGGTAATATTTGCACTTTTTGTTGGTTGTGGGGATTGAACTCTGATCCTGGGCACACTCCCTTAGCTCTTCAGCTCAAGTCGAGAGCTCTACCGCTTAAGCTACAACATCACTTCCGGGTTTCTGGCGGCTAACTGAAGATAAGGGTCTCATGGACATTCCTGACCAGGCTGGCTTTGAACCACAATCCTCTGGTCTCTTGATCCACCAGCACCCAGCTCATATTTTCGTTTATGTGCACTGAATGACACTATGTAGACAAATAATGGAAATTTGAATCAAATGATGGCATTGCAGCTTTTCAGAAAATTTGAAGTAACAATAAATATGTCCTCCTTTTCCACATTGTTTCATTAATGACTCATGAGCTAGGGGACCCTTACATTAGCATTCTCTGCCATCTGTGTAGGTGTATTTAGTATCAGGAAATGTTCATAGAGAAATATAGAAAGACTGAGATTTTTAGAAAGGAAAGAAGTTAAAGTAAGAAAAAGCAGCACAGAAGGAGATACATTTATTAGGCAGAGATTAAGAAGTAGCCTAAGAGATTGAGAATGTTAAAGGTAATGAGGAATAAGACTAGTTGATAACTATTTGTTCAATAACCAAAAATGGTTCTCTAAAACTGTTTCTGGTATACCTTAGTTACTATCATTTATTACTTAACTCTGGAGTTATTCCTTCTCTTCTGTCACAACTGTCAATTTGCCTCTGCCGTTTTGGTGCAATGAATAACCAAAAAGATTTCCAAATCTCACTTAGACTACCCTTCTCATTGTGATTAGCAGAGACCGTTCAAAAACCTGGAATCTTTGAATTTCCAGAATTAATCTTCACCTGACATCTAAGCACATGCAAGACATTAATTGCTGTGACCTAATGAATAAAACTTTCTTTCAACACAATATCCAAATATAAGTAAAAGTACATGAATTAGGGACTATTGTTAGGTGTCAGTATGGCAGGAGCAATTATATATTCCAAGTATGGGTTCTTTATTTTGCATTTACAAACTAAATGTTTTTTGGTTTTGTTTTGGTTTGGGTTTTTTTTTTTTTGCATTTTTCTCAAGGCTATCGCTGTACCACTTGAGGCACAGCACCATTTCCAGTGTTTTTATGTTTATGTGGTACTGAGGACTTGAATTCAGTGTTTCATGCATGCTAGGCAATCACCATATCATGAAGCCACATTCCCAGATCCCTAAATGACTTTCTTAAGTTGACATTACATTTTCATTCAGCAAATATGTACCATAATATTGGCCAGGTGCTAGAAAATAATGTAGAAAAGAATACAATATAATAAATCCAGTAAGACTAGATGGAAAATGAACAACCCTCACAGTCTTGCAAGGGCACAGAGGGCTTACCTCATGGAGATGTATCAACACGATGAATGAGACAGCTCCTGACCCACAGCCCACCTCCAGAATGAGTGCGCCATCTTGGGTTCCAGCCACGTGGGGACGTTGGCCCCCCTCCTACAGCACCCATTCTACCAGTTCCTGAGAACGACAGTGAGAGAGAGAGAGAGAGAGAGAGACAGAGACAGAGACAGAGAATCAGAATTACACGTAAATCGGGTGCCAGTGGCATAATACTCTAATCCTAACTACACTGGAGGCTGAGATATGAGGATCATGATTCATAGACAGCCCAGGCAGGAATATCTGTGAGAATCTTATCTCCAAAGAACCACCAGAAAAGTGGAAGGGGCACTGTGGGCTCAAGTGATAAAGTGGTAGCCTTGAGCTGAGGAGCTCAGGAACAGTGCCCAATCCTAGAATTCAAGAACCACGACTGAAAGAAGTGGACTTCCCACCACAAGAAGTGGACTGAATGACACCCATTGTCCTAGGGAGCATGGTAGAGAAGTCAGGCCGAGCTTCCTGTGAACTTGAGGTCATAAGTAGGTCACCTGGCTTATCTGTCCCTCGGTTTCCCCAGCTGCAAAACTGAACAAAGTGAAGGATCTCCGTCCTCACTGGGATAGGGTAATAATGAAAGAGAGCCATGTTTCGGTTCATAATCCCACACCTGTTGCATGATTAATAACAGGCCCCACCTGAGCCCTTTCTTGTATCTTCCTGTCATATGCTCACAGAATTGCCAACACCTTATCTGAAGGCCACTCCCTCTCTGTCTAGCCATTTTCCAGACTTCGGTCTGTATAAATTCCTTGTTTCCTCACAACTGTCCTGTGAGGAGACTGAGGTGCAATGGTTGAAGCCCTACCAAGAGCTTCAGGTGTGGTCAAGAATCCGCTGCTATGGACAGAGTTTGGGATAATCCATCTTAACTGATGACTGAGCATGACACCACATGTCTACCATCCCAACTACAGAGGACCAGGCCTGGAGGAGCATACCTTTCACAGGAGGACAGCGATCCAGCCCAGCCTGAGAATATTTTTAGTTTCTATCTCAGAAATCCTCAAGAAAGAAAGTTGGCTCATCAAAGCCAGGGAGAGGAAACAAACAGGGGGGTCCTGTTGCCCCCAGACGGGTGTTTGACCCAGGGTAGGTTGTTGTTGGGGTGGAAACTCACCTGTGCTGCTGGGAGAAGCTGTTGGCAGCTGCTCCAATTGGGGCAGCAACGATGGCAGCAGCATTGTGGACACGTGGGCCCAGAGCAGAAGAATAGGGGCAGGGACCAGGTCAGGGTTTTTGGCCGGGCTGGCAGCATGACATTGCTTGAGGTTTGAAACCTGGCACTGTGTGAAGGGAAGGGAGTGGCCGGGTGGGGGTGGGAGCATCAGTTTTCTACTATACTCCAAAGTCACCTTGAGTCTCTTCCTCACCTCTCAGCCACCCCTAACTTCCTCAACTGCTGGTAGTGGTGTAAACTAACAGAGGGAATCCCAGTGCTACCTGGCAGCATGGAATGTGGGCACGGCCACCATTCTTGTATCCCATTGGTCAGAAAGAAGCATGAAAAAATAGGGTTGTGGCCAGAATCCTGTGAAGCAAGCAGCATGGGCGGAGTCAAGATGACAGCAGTTCTCCAAGCCCTTTTCCCAGGGAATTCTCTCCAATTCAGTTGGAGACAAGAGGGTGACCTGCTTTAACTGGATGGTTACCCAGACTGTTTTGCAGTTCTGTATGTTGCCAGTCCCAGACGTTGAACTCAGGGTCTGGGCACAGTTCATGAGCTGCTTTTGCTCAAGGCTGGTCCTCTACACTAGAGCCACAAGGCTTTTGGCTTTGTTGGCATTGAAGTTTGACAAGGGTCTCAAGGATTTTCCTGCTTAGGGTGACTTTGACCATGATCCTACTATCACAGCCTTGTAAGTATCAAGGAGGACTGCAGAAAGCCACTGGTGCCTGCCTAATCATTGGTCTTGTTGACATTCTTGGACAGACTGGTGAGTTCCCAATCCTCGGGTTGAGGTGGTGGGAGCTGGAGCCCACAATTCGAATCCTGGTCGTGCCACCTCCAAATGGTAGGAGATCCTAAGAAACTTGTTCCTATCCATATGATTACAAATGTAATGTGATGTAAGTCATGATTGAATGAACAGTTCTTGAATGATTCTAGGATAAAATTATACACAATTATATTACACCACACTGATCAATTTTAGTTAATATTTTATTAAGCATTTAAGCAATCGCATTCATCAAATGGAGGCATGATGAAATACCTAAGAATTGGGCCTCAATTACTATAAAGGTGACGTTTTTTTCTACCAGGACTGGGATTGGAACTCATAGTCTGGGTAACTCTGTTGCGCTGTGGGAAGAGGAAGCTTGCCTCCTTAAAGTCAAGAAATTCAAGTCTGTTCCTTAGGCCTGAAATCGATCACCAGCACTAGAAAACACCCTATTCATGTACAATTTACATATATGTTTTATATTTTTATACATACGTTGACTCCATATTGCGTTCAGTGTAGTTATTTTATTTTTTGTTTTATTCATATATTGACCATTTATTGTATTGACCATTATAGCACATAGAACATTAACTACATAGGATATAGGTCTACATATGTATTCCTCTTCATACCTGACACACAGAAGATTCACAGTAAAGGAAACCATGTGTCACCATCAGCTTCTTACTCCACGATTCATTGTTTGGGAGCACTGACATCTGAACTCATGCCCTACAAGGCCAAATTCATGAATGGGTGAGTGCAAACATGCCTTCCTGGGGCAAATTGAGGTGACAGGTTGTTCCCAGGACCTGAGAACGAGCCCCAGCACTTAACCGAAGAACAGATTGACATGCAGATGGCAGTATGCTAATATATATATATATATATATATATGTGTGTGTGTGTGTGTGTGTGTGTGTGTGTGTTTATAGAGTGCCAGCAATGTCTATACGTTATTCAGTTATTTAGACTATATTCCTACCAATTCCTGGGTATTTATTATGCGTCCATGTAATTAATGTTATTGTTTTCATCCTTAAAATATTAATGAAAGAACTCAGTGTCCTGAAATTATTGTGTTCCTGTAAGTAATAATATTCTTTTAATGCTTCATAAATATTAAATAAAATCAATCAGCCTTCTGAAATGCTGCTGTTTAATTTTATAGGCTCATCATTCATGATCAACTCATTCAACTGGGACATTGACAAAATTCCAGTGTTATTCCTTTGGATGGGAACCAGTTTCTTAGTACCTCCGGCCATTGGTTGGTGTCAGTATGGGGATTCAAAATGAGGGCCTATGTTGCCACGTGGACCTATGGCTTCCCTGATAGTCTACCAGCCTTCAGCAATGCAAGGTGAAATACCCTTTGCAACAGTGTCATTCAGACCCAGAAGGGTCACTATGCAAAGGAAGAAAACCTAAAAGCCCACAATTTTTCTGTGCATGTTTTCCCTGCAACACGTGGGAGTCTAGGATCCCAGAAGCACCAGTGTGTCCAGTGGCTGCACCCCATCCTAGGGTGATCGAAGCTGAGGCAGAGTTGCCACGACCTGAGTTCAAGCCCCATGATGAGAAAAACATTAGCTCCCTGTCTTGCAATTCACACAGTTTATTCTTACAGGCTTTGGATTTGAACTCAGGATCTGGGTAAATCTGCAGCAATGTGGATAAAGGGGAAGCTCACCTTTAATGAAGATAAAAAAAAGTCAGGCTTGTTCACTAGTCCTGAATTCAAGACCCAGCCCTGGAAAACATACTATATCTATATATTGTAAAGATAGAATTTATACTTACCTAAAGCTGTTCAGTCCATACATGTTTGGTGTGGTTGTTCCTTGTATCTTTTGTTTTATTCATTTATTTGCACATTCTGTTTATTACATTGATGACAACCTATCAGAGAACATCTAGATTTGTAGAAATGTTCTCCATGATGCCTGGCCCCCAGGATTCTCAGAGAAAAGGAAAAAAAGTTTCACACTCTCCTTACTCCACAATCCACTTGTTGGTAGTGTTGGGATCTGAACTCAGGACAGAGCAAAACCAATTGGCCAATCAGTCAAGGTGATCATACGAACCTGTGAACAACTAAGGAGTGTGGCCAATCCCAGAATCTGACATTGATCCCCAGGGTGGTCAACTATAGTCAGAAATTCATAATTTAAACATAGGATCTATATTGACATACATGTGTGGTCAGCATCTTGTGTTCAGTGCAATTATTCTCCTTATTTTGTCTCTAATTCATGGAGGTATTGTGTACTTTAAAAAGCATGGTGACAGGTATAACAGTGCTGACATGGATGACAACCTTTTCCCAAGGTTACAGTGTTGTCTATGCATTCTCCATCATATTTGTGACCCAGGACTTTCACAGGAGAGGATAAAAGGCACAACGACTGGCTTCTGACATCAGGATGAATCTTTCGTCAGTGTTGGGATTTTAGCTCAGGTCTGGGTAACTCTGTTGCATTGTGGGAAAAGGGGAAGCTCACCATCTTTGAAGAGTAGAATGTCAGGCCTGGTGCAGGGCCTGATTTGAAGCCCCAGCACTGGACAAAATAACAAGACCACCTTTTTAAAACATAGAATTTCTCTTTACCTACAGGTGTGGTATGCATCTTGCATTCAGTGTAGTTATTCGTTCTATATTGTGTCTTATTCATGGATGTATTGTGTATTTTATTGCATATGGGGTGACAGATATAACTGCTGACATGGATGGCAACCTATTCCCATGGCATTCTCCATCCTCAATGAGACCCAGGACATTCGCAGGACAGGAAAACCTGTGTCACCATAGGCTTCTCACATCAGAATGAATCTTTTGGTAGTGCAGGAATTTGAATTCAAAGCCTAGCAGGCCCAATTGGTGAATGGGTAATGGTGAGCACTAAGGAACAAGGCCATTCCTGGGACCTGAGATGGAGCCCTGGTGGGGGCCAATGTAGTCATAAATACATAAGTAAACAGTGGATATATATTTCCGAACATGGGTGAGAGGCATCTTGCGTTTGGTGTAGTCATTCTCTTAGTTTTGTGTTTTATTAATTGATGTGTTGTGTATTTCCTTGAGATATAACTGTGGTGAACTGGATGACAACCTATTCCCATGAGTATAGAGTTGCGTATACATTCTCTTCCTAGCAGAGCCCCAGAACTTTCCCAGTACAGGAAAACAGGTGCAACGACTGGCTTCTCACATCAGGGTGAATTTTTGGCAGTGATGGGATTCGAACTTTGGGCCTAGGAGGCCCAACTGCCCAATGGGTCCACGTGATCACACCATACTGTGAGCCACTAAGGAGCTGGGCCATTCCCAGGAACTGAGATGGAGCCCCAGGTAGGCCAAAATAGTCCTCAATGATCATTGAAACATGGGATGTATATCCACATCCGTATGTGGACTGCATCGTGCATTGAGTGTAGTTACTCTCTTTATTTTGTATGCTATTCATGGATGTATTGTGTATTTTCTTGAGTATATGATGACAGATATAACATGGATAACAACTTATTCCCATGGCCACAGGGTGGACCAAGCATTGTCCATCCTAGCTGAGATCCAGGACTTGCAAAGGAAAAAAAACAGGTGCAATAATTGACTTCTGACATCAAGATGAATCTTTTGGCAGGGCGGGGAATCTTAACTCGGGACCTAGCAGGAACAAGTGGCGAATGGGTCCACATGAGCACACCAGCCTTTGGAACCTGCTATTGAGCCTGCCCCTCAAGGGAGAGCGGGGAGCACAACAGTCATCCATTCATAAGCTGAAGGTAGTATGCAAATAAGTACCCATTTGTATAGAGTAGGATATATGGCAACCTGTGGTGGAATCCAATCTGCGTGACTACTGATTCTTGGATCTTTCCTGATGCCTCCATTTCATGACTGTTATGATTATTTTCATGGTTCATCAACTTCTTTACAAATAATCGATAACCCATGAGTCTTGCCTATCATTTCCTACTTGCATCATGCACAAACTACTCATTCAAGGATGAGATCAATAACATTCCATGACTCTTCCCAGGCCAGAAAAGAGTAGCTCAGGATCTCCTACCATTCCCTCCACATAGGGGGACTGAATTCAAGCCTCAGGCCTGGAAAAGATACTACTTATATTATTTTTGGGGGGGTCCACATGTGGGCCTAAACTATGGGCCTGGGTGCTGTCCCTCAGCTCATCATCTCAAGGTTAGTGCTCTACCACTTGAGCCACAGCGCCACTGCCAGCTTTTTTTTCTGCTTATGTGGTACTGAGGAATCGAGCTTAGGGCCTCATGCATGCAAGGCAAGAGCTCTACCACTGAGCCACCTTCCCAGCCCTCCTTATATATATTTTAAAGATAGTATTTTTACTTCCTTACAGATGTTCAGTCCATATTGTGTTTGGTGTGATTATTTATTTTATTTCTTGTGTCATTCATTTATTTAGAATTTATTTTATTGACTCTGATGACACCTATACCATTTATTACATTGTTTACATCCGGTCACATAACATCTAGATATTAGATGTCTTCTCCATAATGTCTGGCAGTGCCAGAATCTGAACTTAGTGCCTAGCAGGCCCAATTCATGATTCGGTGAGTTTGAGCATGGCAGCCTCTAGCCAATGAAGATGTCAGGTGGTTCCCAGGCTCTGAGATCGACCCCCAGGTGTGGCCAAAACAGCGATACATGGATAGGCATATGGAGGTATACAAATAAATATACATATTTGTAAAGAATTCCATAGCCGAGCTGGGAAGGTGGCTCAGTGGTAGAGCGCTGGCCTTGCATGCATGAGGCCCTGGGTTCGATTCCTCAGCACCACATAAACAAGAAGAAAAAAGCCAGAAGTGGCACTGTGGCTCAAGTGGTAGAGCGCTAGCCTTGAGCTGAAGAGCTGAGGGACAGCGCCCAGGCCCAGAGCTCAGGCCCCACGACCGGACAAAAAAAAACAAAAAAACAAGAATTCCATAGCCGTCTATGGATGACAGAATGACACCCACTATGTTCCTACCAACTCTTAGGTATTTATTAAACCGCCATTGAAGGAATATTGTTCTTTTCATGCTTAATAAACTATTCATTAAGCTCAATCAGCATTATAGGATTACTGCATCCAACTTTAGAGTAGACCCATGTATAAACTACTCTTTCAATCAGTATTCCTATGCATAGGAATGAGGCTCTTTTGATCTCCTGGGATTGCTGTCCGAACTGCGATTTCAACCCCGGGCCTATGTTGACAGGTTGGCCTATGGCTTCACTGATAGCCCACCAGCCACCAGCAATGGCAAGTCAGGTCCACATTGCAGCTTTGTCATTCAGACCCAGGATGGTCCCTGTCCAAAGGAAAAAATCGTAAAACCCCAGCTCTCTGCAGCTTACCACTTTTTGTGCTTTCCAACGGTTTTTTCTTCCTTAAAGCCCTCTTGCCCCAGGGTCCCAGGATCGGCTATGGGTCCAGACACAACACCCCAGCAAAGGGAGATTCAAGCTGAATTAGAATTTCCACGACCTGTGTTCAAGCCCCATGCTTGGCCAAAATCAATATATATATATATATATATGTATATATATATATATATATATATATATATATATATATACATATATATATATATATATATGTATGTATAATTATTTAACTAAATTAAAAAAAAATAAAGCTCACTGGTTTGGAATTTCTGCAAGTTTTCGTTTCTAGCCTAGGATTTGAACTCAGGGTCTTGGTAAATCTGTAGCAATGTGAGCGAAGTGTTGCCATTACTTGAGTTCAAACCCCGTGCCAACCAAAAATGAAAAACTATGTCACTGACCTCAGCAGGGGGAGGTAGTTGTGGAGACGGGAGGGAAGGGAAGGTAGGGGGAAAACACAGGAGGAGTAAACAATGCTCAATAGGAAATGTACTCATTACGTTGCTCCTGGAACTGTAACCCCTCTGTAGAACATTTTTACAATAAAAAACATACAAAAAAAGAGAGAAACAATGCGGTTCTCAGAGAAGCACTTTGGAAGTAAGGGAAGGATGTTTGAATAGCTGTACAAAATTCTACACTGCTTTTTTTAATGTTCAGTATAGAACTGAATAATCATAACTGCTTCCATCAAAAAAATTAAGTCACTTTCTAGGAACTGGGGCCAGTATTTCTGCCATTGCTAGTTTTTGAGCTCACCGTTCAGGTAACTCTTTTGTACCATGGGTGAAAGCGAAGACCATTGTCCTTGAGGAAAAGAAATTCAGGATAGATCCACCTGTATCCTTAAAGGACTTGTTTTGCCCCATCTCCTCCACAACTTATATTGACATCAAATATACTGAAAGTAGGGGTTATACTGTGGGGGAGGGACATACAAAGCAACAAAGAGATAATCTTATAAATGCGTTAGAAACAAATGCATGAAAGAAAAAAGCATTAAAATAGATATCTAAGGGTTCATTTTCCTAACATCACATTATCTGAATTTTTCGCTTGACTTATAAATATACTAGATATTGCAAATAAGGGAAACCATGGGACCTATGTTTCTATGGGCCTGGCTTACTTCACTTAATATAATTTTTTCCAAGTTTTTCAAATTCCTAACAAATGGGTAATGTCATTCTTTCTGATGGAGGCATAGAATTCCATTGTGTATATACACCACATTTTCTTGATCCATTCATCTACTGAGGGGCATCTGGGTTGGTTCCATATTTGTCATGTCGAAAACGAGCTTTACAACGTTGGTGACGGGTGGGGGGAAGGGGAAGGATTGGTGGGGGGTGGGGGGGAGGCTGGGAAGAGATGTGAAGTGTAAACAAAGGAGGAGGCTGCAATGCTTGATAAGAAATGTACGCATTATCCTGCCCATGTAATTGTAACCCCTCTGTAGAGTATGTTCACAAAAAAAAATAAAACTAAATTAAAAAAAAAAAGAAATTAAGGATAGAGTGCCCAGGCCCTCAATGATGGCCCTGCAATTGAAGAAATATTTCTAAAAATGTGTAATACATGATATATACTTATATATGTATGTTGATTTCATATTATAAATTTTATTATTGATTTTGTATTTTATTTTTCTTTGATTCATTTATTGATTATTGTATTTAGTATTATTATACACATAATATTATATTTTGCACATCTATTATAAAATTACACACAATAATTTAGGACATTGACTCATTTTTCATTAACATTATATTAAGTGTTGAAACATGATACATAATTAAATGGAAACATTTGTCACAGTCTTCACATGTTTAGAGTCTCTCCCAAGTATGAGCTTTGAGTTCAAGCACCAAGACTAGCAAAAAAAATTGAGCCTGGTGAGACATATTCTTCTGGGACTCAGAGGAGTGCCAAGGTTATACGTAAGAGATAGGGTAGAGGGCAGTGCTAGTGCCTCACCCCTGTAAGCTACTCAGGAGGAAGAGATCTAAGGATCCTAATTGCAAGCAGAAAAGTCAATTTAAGAAACTTTTCTCCAATTAAACACACAAAAAGCCAGAAGAATAGCTGTGGTTCAAGTAGTACAGTGCTAGCCTGCAGCACAAAACCTCAGGGATAGGATAGCATCCATGCCCTGAATTCAAACCCCAGGACTGGCACACACACACACACACACACACACACACACACACACACACACACACAAGCACACACACACACACACACACACACACACACACCAATATAGAGCATTTGCCAGTCAGCCTACACAAATTCCATTTCTAGCAACTCAATATTAAAAAAAAAATAAAGATGGAGAAGGGAAGGAAAGACTTTCTCCAGGAAGTGATATACCCAGTGCCAAAATTCCACAGTAGTTCTCATATGTGGGTACAAGACAGAGAGCCTCTGGAAGAAAGTATAGCATGGGCAAAGGTCCTGAGGTGTGCTGTAGTGCAGGTGGTGTGAATGGTATGAAGGTTTTATGGCTTCAGAAAAGTCTGGCAGGATATTCAAGGCTGGGTCAGCGTTGACTTGAGTCACAGGGCAGAGGGTGTGGTCCCAGAATAGCGCCCAGGGGGAAGATTAGCTTTTCTTTTCGCCAGGGACCCAAAGCCATTTCCTGTGGCTTGAAACCTGTTTTCACAACTCCTGACCCTCAGGCCTCCTTTGCATGGAGGAGTCAGGGCAAACACAGAGAAAAACTCTTGCTTTAGAAAAGCTTCTAGCCCAATGCCACCAGTGGTTCAACCCCTGTAAATCCTAGCTACTCAGGAGACTCAGATATAGATCGAGGGTCAAGCCAGCTCAGGAGAGGAAAGTTAATGAGACTTTTCTTGCCAATTAACTACCAAAATCCAGAAATGGAGCTGTGGCTCAAGTGGTAAAGTGGTAACCTTGAAGGAAAAAGTTTAGAGACCAGAGCCCAGACCCTGAGTTCAAGCCCCAATACTAGCACAGGAAAATTAAAGAAAAGATTTCAGGAGCTCCTAGTCCACTGTGGTGTAAGGCCAGATCATCGAGGCACAGGTGGCTCAGCCTGTCCTCCTAGCTCCTCAGGAGGCTGAGATGTGAGGATTACTATTCAAAGCCAGCCAAGGCAGGAAAGTCTGGGAGACTCAGATCTCCAAGGAACCTACAGAAAACCGGAAGTAGCTCTGTGGCTCAAGTGGTAAGGTGAAGAGCTGGGGGACAGAGCCCAGGCCCAGAGTTCAAGCCCCATGACCAACACCTGGCCTGCTTAGACCTTACTCTGTAGCTCTACGCAGAGTTCTTTGCAGTGGGCCCCTGAGGGTCCCCTAATGTCTAGGTGTCCTACAAGTCTTGATAGAAGCCTGTTTGGAGACCATTGCCTACAGAGCAGGCCACAGATTCAGAGAAGTATCAAGCCGTGGGGCATGAAGTTCATCAGAATGGCATCTGTCATGGGTGTAATGTGGATCAGAGCAGTAAGTCACTGTCTCAGACCACAGTTCTGGGCCAGGAGGGGCAGGAGCTGTAAGATGTCATACCAGATAATGCCCAGTCACACGAGTATCACAAGAGTGCAAAATTTTCAGTCAGACCTTGGGCAGGTGTTGAGTTGGGCTCATGAAAATTTTGTAGGCTCAGGAATCCACAGCCAACTGGCTGCTGCTTGTAGCAGTCACTATCCCAGGAGTCTGAGGACTCGGTGCCCTGCTTTCCTCACCAGTGCTTGGGGAAGGGGGGCAGATGAAGGTCTGCAATCATGGGCCGACAACCAAGGAGGAACCCTAGTGTCCTTCCCTTGATCCTGTAGCCCCATGTTGAGATCGAGGGGCAGGTTCCATGGAACTTACTGACATGGCCCAAACCCCTCAGCCCAAGAAGGAATTAGGGAGAAACCACTTGATCTGGCTTGAGAGTTTACTTTGACTATGACTCAGAACTGCCCCCCAGTTGTAGCTCAGCTCATCCAGGTCAAAAGTACTGCTCCAGAACATTGAGGTACTATACCAGTCTCTAATCCCCCAGTTCCCTGGGTCTGGAATCTAAAGTATATGCCTCTGTATTCTGGGAATCCAGAATTGACTAGAAGGACCTGAGAGGCCCAGCTGTTTCCAGAAGTTAGATTTGCCTACGATAAGGTATGTTGACATTTCCTAGACACCGAACAATACATCCAAGCTACCATGGACTCACCTCTCATGTAGCCCCAGATTATCCTTTTATGGGGAGCCTTCAGTCAGCTATCAAGGTCGAGTTGGCCAGAGCCACTGGCAACCACGCTTCCCCCACACCACTACCAGCATGCTGGGTAATGCAGCCAGGGTCCTAGCTGAGAAAAAGATAGGACACAGCATGAGTCACCCTCGCCACCAGAGGCAGGAGAGACCTACAATCCCCTGGATGTGCTGGGAAACAAGACCCTCTGGATTTCAGCCTCCCGAGTAGCCAGGATGACAGGCGTGAGCCATCAGCGCATGGCCTATGGTGTCTCATTCTTTACAATTTCCAACTAGTCTTCCTCTAGACACTACCACCTAGACCCTCCTCTACCTCCCTCAGGGACAGCAAAGGGAGGCTCAAAATCTGGGGAGGGCTATGGGCATTAAAGGGCCCCCTTCACATCTCTACCCCTTTCTAAGTTCCCATCCGCTTCCTCTGGATGGCGTGGTTGTCTGGGGCATATCAGACCCACTAGGACTTCTTAGGCCTGCCCTGTATCCCCCGCCACATCCAACTGGTACCTGAGAATTTCTGGGGCAAGCTGCTCCATGTCCCAGTGGAAGACCTTGGAAGGTTGCTGATAACTGGGTCCAGGGGTGCCTAGGGCAGAAGGAGTGTCCAGATTCTCTTTGTCAAAGAAGGAGACACAAAGCGTGGATGGATCTACTAAGAGCTACAGGGCACAGCCATCCACCTGTCACCCAGGTCCCTTGGAGTGCAGTTTTACATTGACAATGCTGGGGCTTGAACTTGGTATCCAGGCGCTATCCCTCAGCTTCTTTTGCTTGATGTGAGCACGCTTCCACACAAGCCACAGTAACACTTCTGGCTTTTTCTGTGTATGTTGGACCTAGGACTCGAACCCAGGGTTTCCTGTGTGCTAGGTGAGCCCACTCCTGCTAAGTCAAAATCCCAACATTGGATAGCTGTTCTGTGACTCCTGGCGCCTGTCTCGGACAGTCTTGCGCAGCTTTACTGAGTTTCTAACCAGCAGCCCTGGCCAGAAAAGAACACGCTTCGCTATGTTGTCCTTTATCTATGGGATCTCTTCTCTTTATGCTTCCTGTCATATCCTCCTTGTTAAGCAAGAACTCCTTTCAACTGCTGCCTCTAAGAAGCCCGCTCCAATCACCCTGGCAGAGGCGGATCTTCTCCAATCTGCAGAATGTTGGCCTTGTCATGCTCTGCCTTCCAGCTGGTGTGGGTTGAGAGTGCACAAAGACGAAGGCCTCGCTTTCACCACCCAATTTCTGAAGGCTCTGATACACTACCCAGGAACCAGTGCATTATCACACTCTGTGAGAGGGCAATTTAGGCCCAGGCAGTCTGGGGGCAACAAAGGGTGCCAGTTCTTGTGTGGGCTTGAACTGAGGATCTGGGAGCTGTCTTTCTGAGTTTTCATGCTCAAGGCTGCTACTCTACCATTTGAGCCACAGCTCCACGTCTGGATTTTTGGTGGTTCCATGCAGAGAAGAGTCTTATCAGCCTTCCAGCTTATGGCTGGCTTCGATCTTTGATCCTCAGATCTCTGCCTACCGAGGAGCCAGGATTTCAAGTGTGAGCCTGAGCCAGACAGGCTCCAGAACCTTTCCTTTGAGCTTCTGTTTATCTCGTGCCAACTAGCAAGCCCTTTTTAAAATAGTCATTTATATTGGATCAAGTTCCTCTCCTAGGTCAGTTAATCCAAGGAGATAAAATATCTTTGGAAAACGCTAGTCAGAGTAGACCTAGGTGAGAGAGAGAGAGAGAGAGAGAGAGAGAGAGAGAGAGAGAGAGAGAGAGAGAGTGTGTGTGTGTGTGTGTGTGTGTGAGTATAAGTTTCAGGGATACCTACCTCCAACTCTCTGGTGCTTCTTTCACCCAGTGGTGAGTACATCCAGGATCCCCACCCCAAAAAAGGCTGGGAGGGGAGGGTACTTAAGGTTACAGCAAGTGGGATAATCTGAATTCTATCCTGCAACTGAAGACAGGGTGATAATAGAGAGAAGGAGAGCTTGAGAGAAACATCAAGGGAAGCCCCTTACCTTTGGCTACAAGTACCAGAAAGAAGAATGTATCCATCCTTTTTGGTAGTAAGATAACAAGTGCCCACTATTCATTTATTTTATTTTTTGTGAGTCCCAGGTCTTGGATTCAGGGACTCGGTGTCATCCCTGGGCTTATTTACTCAAGGCTGAGGCTCTATCACTTGAGCCACAGCAGCAAAACTGGCATTATTCGGGGGGGGGGGGGAGTTAGCTTATGGCAGATATGAATCTCAGACTTGTGGCTGGGAAGGTAGCTCAGTGGCAGAGTGCTTGCCTTGAATGCCTGAGGCCCTAGGTTCGATTCCTCAGCACCACATAAGGAAAAAGAAAAAAAGCCAGAAGTGGCGCTGTGGCTCAAGTGGCAGAGTGCTAGCCTTGAGCTGAAGAGCTGAGGGACATTGCCCAGGCCCAGAGTTCCGGACCCATGACTGGACCAAAAAAAAAAAAATATCTCACAGACTCTACCACTTGGGCTGGCTCTGAGTTACGACCATCAGAACTCAGCCTCCCAATTAGCCAGGATGACAAGTGAGAGCCACTGGCACCTGACCATCACCATCCATTGATAGCTCCCTAGGGCCAGTGCTGGGCTATCTGCATTGCACCCTCCTTGTTGTGAGTGGGAAGCAGACCTGGGTGTGTTTGGTACTTCAACAGACTACCTACCTTTGAGCATTGTTTTGGCTCAGTCTGATGCCGGCTTCCTCCTTTTCCACAGCAATGACTTTGCGCTGTCACAGAACAAATGACCCCAAAGAGGTGCTGGACCTGGGGTCTTTCCTCTGCACACTGAGTCTATTCCCCAAAACGACACACTACAGCATCGTGAAGTAGACATAGAGTGAATTCAGTTTCTTCTAATTAGGGTCTGGCCAGATAGGTGGCATTGAGGATCAGAGGCTCGGGATAGTGCTGTGCAGTTGGGCAATGAGATGCCTGCTCATCCAATTTCCTTTAACTATCTTAGCAGAGGGTAGTGGGGAAGGACTCACTGGACAGACTGACAATGAGTAACCATCACGGTCTACCCCAGGCACCGAGGGGCTTACCAAAGGGAGCTAGTTCCACAGTCCAAGCGAGAATGATCCTGACACACAGCCTACCTCCAGAATGAGAGGGTTGCATTGGGTCCCAGCCACATGGGGACACTGAGCCAACTCCTCCACGACAAATTCAACAAGTTACTGAGATAGAGACAGAGACAGAGACAGAGAGAGAGACAGAGAGAGAGACAGAGAGTGAGAGAGAGAATTACACTTAAGCAGGCTTCCAGTGGCACAGGCCTACAATGGTAACTACGCATTGAGATATGAGGATCATGGTTCATAGCTGGCCCAGGCAGGAATGTCTGTAAGACGATTATCTCCAAAGAACCACCAGAAAACCAGAAGTGGTGTTATGGCTCAATTGGTTGAGCCGTAAACTTGATCTGAGCAGCTTGTGGACAGTGCCCAGGCCCAGAGTTCAAGCCCCATGACTGACAATAAGTGGACTTCCTACCACAAGAAATGGACTGAATAGCACCCATTGTCCTAGGGAGCATGGCCGAGAAGTCAGGCCAAGCTTCCTGTCACCTGGGGATCATGAGTAGGTCACCCAGCTTTTCCGTGCCTCATTTTCCCCAGCTGCAAAGCTGAACAGTGAAGGATCCCCTTCCTCATGGGGATAGGGTAAGAATGAAAGAGAGCCATGTTTTCTTTCATAATCCCATACCTGTGGCATGATAAATAACAGACCCCTTCTAAGTCCTTTCCAGGTATCTTCTTGTTATATGCTCACAGAATTGACAAGGGACTTATCTGATGATCGTTGCCTCTATGCCTGGCTCTGCCCCAGAGTTCCCCTTGTATTGATCCCTTGTTTCCTCACAACTGTCCTGTGAGGAGACTGAGGACCAATGGTTCCAGGCCGAACCCCGAGCTTCAACTGTGGTCAAAAATCGGCTGCTGTGGACTAAGAGTTTGGGACAGTAATCTAAACTGATGACTGAACATGGTGCTACATATCTACCATCCCAACTACAGAGGACCAGGCATGGTGACACCTGCCTGTCACAGGAGGACCATGATCCTGCCAAGCCTGAACATATATGGAGTCTCTATCTCAGAAATGCCCAAGACAGAAAAGCTTGGCTCCCATGGAAGAAGACCTGATTGGAAAGTCTAAGCTCTTGATTTCAAACCCTAATATACCAAAAAGAATCTGAGGCTCAGTGCCAGAGGCTCATGCCTATAACCCTACCTACTCAGGAGGCTGAGATCTGAAGATCACAGGTCAAGATTTAAAGTAGGGTTGTCCTTGCCCATCAGACGTCATGATGAGATGACCCAGAGTCTGACCCATGCCAATAAGGTCCATATTAACAGGGCCCACAGCCTTAATAAGTGCTGACCACACTCTCTGTCCCCTGGGGAGCCAACTCCTTCGGACCCCACCCCCAGGTCCTCCCGTGCTCCCTCTGCCACCAACCAGGTCCAAGTTAGTAGACAGTTCCGGGTATACAAAGATCCCTTGCTCTTATAATTTAAAGGTGCTGAGTCCCCTTCAAACGTCTCACCCTTCCAAGCCCCCAGACCTCAGACACAAAGTCCATGCACCCCCCAAGACAGCGGTTAGAAGTTACCAAAGGGTCCAGCACTCCTTGTAACAACCAACTTCTATACACACGCACACACACACACACACACACACACACACACACACACACACACACACAGAGTCATCATGGGTGGCTCCTGTCTGTCATCCTAGTTATTCAGGAGGCTGAGATCTGAGGATCATTGTTCAAAGCCAGCCACTCAGGAAAGTTTGTGAGGCTCCTATCTACACTGAACCACCAAATAGCCACAGTTGGAGCTATGGTTCAAGTGTCAAAGCTCTAGCTTTGAGCAAGATATCTCAGGGACAGCACCTAGGCCTTGAGTTCAAGTCCCAGTTCTTCTACCTCCAAACACACACAGACACAGACACAGACAGTCCGACTAACATACAGTCACACACACACACACACACACACACACACACACACACACACAAATGATGGCCCAAGGATTCAGCAGTCCCTGAGAACAGAAACATGAACTCCCTCTATTAGGATCAGATTCCACGCCCTAGAAGGTGGCAGTACCGACATCAGACCCACGGTAGACAAAACATTGAGCATCACACATATCTGGAATGTCTCATAGACCATAATGGCATTTCCTATCATACGCACTGCTACGTGGAAAACTTAGTCAACTCTTTTTTTGTTGTTGGTCAAGGGGTTTGAACTCAGGGTCAAGGTGCTGTCCCTCAGCAATTCAGCTGAAGTTGTTCACTCTCCCACTTGAGCCAAAGCAACACTACCTGTTCTCAAGTGGTCTATCATCAAATCTCACAGACTATTCTGCCCAAGCTGACTTGTAACAACGGTCCTCACATCTCAGCCTTCTGAGTACCTAGGATGAGAGTTGTGAGCCACGCGTGGCTTCCTGCTTCAGCCACCTTCATATACACAGAGGAAACCCATGTCGTCAGGCCACAAACTTTTTGCAAACCTTCACTTCAGATTTTGATACCCAGCATCCAAATCTATCCTGCAATGGAGAAAATAAAGACACAACAATCACACCTGCACCCCGTCGCCCACTCCCTGCTTGTCACAGGACACTTCCTCTTAAAGCTGTGGCTTCAAACTGGAGCAAATTTGGGGAGTTCTTACAAATATCTGTACAGTGAGGCCACCACTTGGTCTCCCAAACACAGTACCCTCCCCACACCCCCACACCTCCACCATCATTTGCAGGCAAAGATGTCTTACTTTCTTTCTTTTTTATGTTGTGGGGCTTGAACTCTGGGCCTGGGTGCTGTCGCTGAGCTTTTCAGCTTAATGCAAGCACTCAATTGCTTGAGCCACAGCACAGCTTCTGGTTTTCTGGCAATTACTTTTAGGTAAGAGACACAGGGTCTTTCCTGACCAGGCTAGCTTTGACCCGTGATCCTCAGATCTCACCTCCTGAGTACCTAGGATAAATACCATGAGTTACTGGCACCCAGCCAAACAAACTTTTCCATTCCTGTCATCCTCTCCCCTCAGGAGATGGAAATCTGAGGACTGCAGTTGGATGCCCCTTAGCAGCAAAGCTCGTGAGAACTCTTTATCTCCAATTAAACACCCCAAAAAGCTGGAAGTGGAGCTGTGATTCAAATGGTAGTGTGCTATCTTGGAGCATAAAAGACAAGATCCACGCCCTAGTTTCAACGTTTTTCTAGCATAGACCCAACGAAGACAGGGAAGCAAGTGGGCACACGGGAGCTCAAAGCTGACACATAATACTCAGGACTCCCAGAACAGACCCCATCCAGCTCTGATTATCTAGATTCTATGTCCTACAGCATGGCAGACTTAGATGGGACTGACCATGCACCAAGTTGGGACATTCAAGTACAATCTCATACTGAAGATCCCCTGTCCTTATCAAAGACTCAGGTCTCTCTTTGTCCTGCCTGAACACTGGGCAGTGAGGTAAGGTCTAGTTTTCCACCACATGATATGGGAACCAAAGGGATTCCTGGTCAAGGGATTGAGACTGGGAGGATATAGTTCCATCTTGGGTAGGTGAAAAGGGCTGCTCTATCCCAGAAATTTTCCTATGTTGTGAGTATTATCAAAGAAACAACCCTGCTCAGCCCACAGTGACTCTGATTTTCCCACCAGCCTCTACCCAGCTCTCCCCCACCTTCAGCCTGCCCTCTCTGAATCCCAGATCTGCCATCTATAATAAAGAGTGAGCCAGCCAAGAGACCCACTTCTTGCCCTCATTCCCAGGCTGTCCTGTGGCAGTGGCATGCTTACCTCAGTCTTTGGTGAAGGAATGAACACCGGGAGTGTTATCATCAGATTGAGCCCTGGAAAGTCCTAGTCCCTAAGGATGTACTGCACAGGCATCCTGCAGTGAATGGCAGCCAGGTTGTCAATGATGAATCCAAGGTGGCAGGACTTTTAATAGCAGTGTGGCTGGATCAAAGGCTGTTAGTCTATGTTGTCAGGCGAGGTCATGGCTCCAATGTCTTGACACACGTGACCTAGGATCATTCTCTCTCTTCAAATTCCTACTTATATTTGAACCCCCCCCCTTGAAACTCTCTCACTCCAATACCTCCCTATCACTTGGAAACTTTCTTCTTATCTGATCAGAAAATAAACTCGATGAGGCTGGGCATAATTGAAACCTGGTAACCCACTCTGAGCCTTAGGATCTACCCGAGGCTGGTTCCCTCTGTAGTTGGTGACCACACAGCTCCTGGATGGCATAAAGTTACTGAGTGGTCAGTGGCTTGGTCCTACATACTGGCTTTAGGCTCTGAAACTGTCCCCACAGAGATTGTGAATAATTGGCTCCCTTTATCCAGGGACTCCAAACCAAGGCTTGCATGTTCTCCCTTCTTCCTTCCTTTCCTCTTGTTCTCCCTCTGTCCTTCCCTCCTTTCTCTCTTTACTTTCTTTGTGTCAGTTCTGGGCCTTGTACTGCAAGCCTAGGTGCCGTCCCTAAGCCTTTTCACTCAAGGCTAGCAGTCTATGTCTTGAGCCACACATCCTCTTCTGGTGTTTTTTTTTTTTTTGGTCGTTAATTGAAGACAAGAGTCTTACAAGCTTTCCTGCCCAGGCCAAAGCCTCAATCCTCTGATCTCAGCCTCCTAAGTAAGTAGGATGACAGGCTTGAAGCACTGGCATCCAGATCAATCCAAGGTTTCCTCATGGGCTGTGGAACCAGTCCTGGAACTTTTCGTTGTCTATGACCCCCAAGAGCCTGGTGTACACTGTATTGTTTAGTTGGTTAAATAAATAAGCATCTGTCTATGACAACACTACAGAAAATTCCCATCTGATTCAGGTAAGAATCCTCTGTCGAGGAGTGGGGACAAAGCCTGATGTAGCTCTCCAACAGTTCTCCCTCCTCCCTCTTACCCACTCCTGGTGCCACAACACTTAACTGTTTTGGCTCTGAGGGTGTTAGCCACTATGTACTCGCTACATTCCAGGGCCTCTGGGATGCCTATCTTCTCAAAGATCTCTGTCCAGCATTTGACCAGCTCTGTGGCACTCAATTCCCCATGGAGGTGTGAATGAGTTTGCTGTGAGCTGAATGCCTGGCTCAAGGGGACTGCTGTCCTCGCTCTGGGGCCAGCCGGGATCGTCCACCACATCTGGCCCCTAAATTTCATGTTGGAGAGGAAGGATTCTTGAGGCAGCCTGGGTTCTCTGAATCTCCCAGAGTCCAGTACAGGTGCTGGGAATCATCTCTGCTCAATGCTGGCATGATGGGGATGGGAGGCCACAATCATGGCTCCCCACAATGTCCTCGAGTGGGGTCGTCACCCTAGAGAGATGCAATAGCTGCCAAAGAAAGGCAGTCAAGGCACAACGTTCAAAGCAGGAGACAATCTGGCTTGGGAACTCTGCCTGTGCCGCTTTGAACATCATTGTTTGATGGCTGAAATCATCCATCTAATTTGATCCATAATCCCAGGCATTAGTGGAAATTGCCAGTTTGAATTAAAAAGAACCTGGAAAATGTGGTATTTAATTTGTCCCAATCAAACTTAAAGGTTTCCAAAGTCAGTGGTCCCCTTTTCCTTCCACACAGCCTATAGCAGTTTACAGAAACTGGCATTCAGCGAGCCCTAGCTAACTGCCATCCCCTGATACTGAGCAGGCTCCAGCAGAGGGAATTGACTTGCCTACCACTGCCCAGCTGGAAACAGCCCAGGTGGGACACAGATTGGATTTGCAGGACTCAAGGGAGGACTGACACTGGCACTACCCCAGGAGGGTATCCTCACCACAAGTTGGGGCCTACAGCCCTGTGCCAGGATGCCCACAGAGACCGTTAATGCCCTAGATATGGTTTCCCTCTCATCCATTGTCATCATGAACGATCTGCCATGTCACACCATACGCCAGTCCCCCAAACCTCATTGCTTCACAGCCCCTGCCTTATCATTTCCCTCATCTCGTTCCCTAATTATGTTGGGCAAACACATTCGAAACCCTTGAATTACCTCCAACTAAACACACAAGAGCAGAGTGTCTGGCTGGAAGAATGTGGCTGTGATCTCATTCGCCTCACCAAACTTCTGGCTGGGAATAGAAGGACGGTCGTCCACTCCAGTCCAGGGTTCACACAGTTCTTCTAGGGGAGGCCCACTCAGGCCCAGCAGCTACTGTGGGCTACAGGAAAGGGGGAAGAGAGAGATGGAAAGTAATGTCTACTGAAATCTTCCATAAAGGAGACATGGAACTGTGAAGGAGAAAACAAAAATTGTGGGTGGGCTTGTGCTTGTTATTGATGAAGAAAAACAACAAATACACACACACACACACGGAGAGACAGAGAAATATAATGCTTTTGCTGTTTTTAGACATGGTGACTTAAATATATTTTCATTGTTCTCATCTCCCTGCTCTACCAACACACACACACACACACACACACACACACACACACACACACACACACACACACCTCCAGAATGGTGACAGATGACCCTTCCATGCAGCACCTGCAATTTGCCACCTGATCACTCACCTGAGGACAGTCAGGCTGTAGAAGGAGAAAGATTCTCTCTCTCTCTCTCTCTCTGTCTCTCTCTCTGTCTCTCTCTCTCTCTCTCTCTCACACACACACACACACACATACAGACTCAGAGTAATACCTCTCCTAAGTTTGTTGGTTCCTCATCAGAGCACACGGGTTCCCATTCTCCGTTCCCTTGTCCGAACCAAGGGCTCCCACACAAGGGGAGCACCACTCTAATGACACAGCACGACCTTGCCTTTCCCCTTCTCCAGGGCCAGACCCTTCCCCTTGTGAACAACCAGCCTTAACTCCCCATTCACCAAAACCCTAGGCCAGGACTCTGGGTGAAGGAATCCCCAGACAGGTGGCTCCTCAGAGCAGGACTGAAACAAGCAGTGGGTCATGGGTTCCCAAGGGGGGTTTCTGACCCAAGGTGGGGGCGGTGTTGAGGAAATGGATGGGGACCTAAAGGCTACATACATGGACAGACTCCTACTTTCAGCCTAGATGCTTCTGGGCAATTGGGAAGATTCTTGGGGAGGACAAGGAGTCCAGATGGACAGGGAGCACCCGCAGATGCTGGCAGAGCTGGGAAATGTGATCACCATGTGAGTACTGTTGACACCTGGGGTGGGGGATAGGCCTGGTATATGTGTGTCTGAGGGCGTGTGTTCCTCCCATATATTCACCTACTATCTGACCCCCAGTGCCCTCACCTCCCTAGTGGGCTTTTCTGGGACGCTCCTCAGATGAAAGGGTGACTGCGCACAGAGGACAAGGGCTCACACAGCAAAGGAGGCCTATCTTTTGCCTCCAGCATCCCCCACTCCAAGAAAAAAAGGAAAAGACCCAATAAGGCAGGTGCAGAGGTGATGTTCCCCACCTCTGACTAAAGCCACCAGGTCCGACCAGGGAGAGGAAGGGTGCAGATGTGAGACTGTGTGACTCCCACTGCTCCAGCCAGGGGCTCAGTGGTGACCCCTTCTCACCCATTCCTGCATCTCCCCATTTCCAGGGATACTGGCCACTACGGATGGGGGTGAGTTCCCAGAGTAACACCCACTCCCCAACCCCCCACTCCTGGGGTGCATTTGTGGAAGAGTCAGGGGTGGCCTGCCTGGTGCTGGGGAGGCGTGGTTGGGACACAAGAAGGAAGGCGGGATTTGCAGGGGGGGGAATGGGAGTGTGTCATGACCACCTTGACCAGCAAGGAAGACAAGACCCGGGATTCTTCTCAAAGCAGTTTATTCAAGAACCTTGTCTGCAAGCTTCTCCCCGCCCCGCACCCACGCTCCGGTTATAAGCCTCCTGGATGGCCAATCCCGAGGTGCCACGTGGCATATACTAATAGGGTCGCAAACACGGAAGCAAGCCAGTAGCCAAGCCATAGCCATATAAGGAGCTGTTTTTCACAGAGAGCACTCGCCATCCGGAAGGCGGAAGCCAGCGCCATCTTTGGTCGTGGCCCCTGCAGCTCTCCACAACTCCCTCTTTTTGATTTATTACGCGACAGGTAAGAGTAGAGGTTGGGCCTCTGTCTAAAACATTAATGAGAGGACACTGCACTGGTCTTCGCTTGAGGGGCGCCTTCCCCAGTGACGACCAGGCCTGTCCGATGCCTTTTTTGCAGAGGTGGGATCTTGGGCATCAACTCACTTGCAACCCAACATGCTCTTCTTGGGCTCACGCCGGGAAGTGATTCCCAAGTGCAGTGCGTTTGCCTTACACCCTGTGCTATTCCTTTAACGTGGCAAGCCACGCGTAGGGGGACTGTCCGGCCTCAATGTCAGTGAAGGCCTGGACCACCATAGCCATACTCCTGCGCTGTGAGCTCCTAATCCGGCATATGCACCACAGGCACAGCAAGATCACCAATGCCAGGATACCGATAAGGGAGCCCATTCCCGCCCACTCCTTCAAATGATCCACAGCTGTCAAAATCCAGGAGGAAACATCTTGTAACAGGGCATCATCCATCTGGGTGGAGTTTACTGCGACAATGGCCGATCGTAGCTGTAACATCAATTGGTCGAATTCCCCCGTCCAGTTGCCTAAAAGATAACTTGACAGTTGTTTAGACAAATTTGCTGCCTGGGTATAGTTATAATATTGAACAGCGGTAATACAAAGCCCTTCATATTTTTGAACACATCCCAGCTGAGCCAACTGTCACAGGATATCAACCTGCTCCTGCACAAGGTCAACACTTTGATTTAACAGCATCAGTCCTCCTTTTAATTGTGCATTGGTCACTTGTTGTAAATCCAGAGCTCTGGCTGTAGTAGCTGACAGGTTATTTAAAGTCTGAGCCGTCTGCACAGTATGTGAAATGGCAACAGCGGCAGCCGTCGCACCCGTGGCAGCCACAGCTATAGCAGTTACAATGGCCGCAGTGATGCCAAAATCTCTCTTATGCCTAAACAAGGTTACAGCTTGAGAAGCATCTACTGGCACAGGCACCCAACGTGGAATGCGTGCAACTATAGCTAACGGATACTGAGAACTCCAGCAGGTAGCAGGTTTCATTAGTACAAGCACACACATCATCTGAACATACAGAGGTGTTGTTAATTACCAAAAACACAAAAGGGGAAACCACACACATGGGGGTAGGCTGAAAGCTAAATACCTTATAATTTTTACTAAAATGACAATTGGCACCCACAGTACGGGCAGTACTAGTCAAATTGCAAGTCATGTTTGCTATAAAAAAAGTGACCCCCTTGCAGCATAACTATAGGTTTGGCCTGCAAGCAACTTCCATTAAGACCACATAACAGCCAATTATTAAAGGGATTAATTCCAGCCCTAAATAGTAAACTAGCATTGGACAAAACACTAGGGGAGAAAGAAAAACGCTTAGACTCATCAGCCGAAACAACTTGTCGTGATTGGCAACCTGTCCAAGGCCAAGCCTCCCCATACGGTCAGGCAAGCAAAAAGGGGCCCATTTAGGTTGTTTTACACTCCACGGGCCGATGCTTAACTTTAAGCTTTCATAATCCCTGCCTAAAACAGTACCAACAAATCCAGTAGCATTTGCCCAAACCTCAGTTGATCCCGGATTCCCATACCAATATCTAAAATAAGCGGCCGGGGAACGAGTCAAGGTTATGCAACTACCATTAAGGGTCACATCACTTAAGCAAAAGCATAGCGTGCCCATCAAGCTAATATTTCTAGCTTCACCAACCCCTGCCATTATTTTATCCTCTGGGTAAAAGGGAAGGTTAAGAGTCTTATTTGTGGTGAAAAATCTAGGGAAAAGAGAGGCGTCATGTCTCACAGGCATGGGCCTCGGGAATGCAGACAGTATTCCCCATCTCGCTACCGGCTGCCCCTGTTGGATCATCAGAAGCTGTATGATCAGCAACGCAATCTTTTGTTTCTTCCAGGTTCCGTTCATCTTGGACTCGCCGCACAAGTCGTTCGGGCACCCACACTGGATCCGAACGATTCTGAGGAAAAACACAAACAGATCCTCGTGCCCATACCAGCACGGGGTCAGGCCCGTTCCAGAGCCCCGTGAGCACATCCTTCCACAAAGCCGATCCTAAGGCCGAAGGAGTGGAACTGTTATGCCTATCCGCCGCTGAGCGACCAGCGTTATCCAAATTCAAAAAATTGAGGGTGAAAAGTGTCATGGCTATTCTTTCTCTTGCTGTAGCCATCAGGGGTCCAGCTCCCACTTTTTGTTTTTGTAACATTTCCTTGATAGTGCAATGAGCTCTTTCCACAATTCCTTGTCCTTGAGTGTTATAGGGCAGTCCATGCACCAGGGTAATACCCATTTGAGTGCAAAAGGAAACAAAGCGCTGCCCAGTATAGGCTGGACCATTATCAGTTTTTAGCTGTTTTGGCATTCCCCAGGCCGCCCACGCTTCCAAGCAGTGAGATATTACATCTGTAACCTTTTCCCCTGGCAGGGGGGTGGCAAGTACAGCACCCGAAAAGGTGTCAACAGAAACATGTAGATATTTTAAGCGGCCAAATTCAGGTACATGAGTTACATCCATCTGCCATACTTGTAAGGGTCTTAAACCTCGTGGATTAACTCCAAACGTAGGGGGCTTATGATAAATAATACATCGGGGACACTCCTTTATCACTTGACGTGATAAAGCGACTTTGTAAAGTCCTGGCGTTTACATGAAATTTGGCATGAAAATCTTTTGCTAAGTCAACAGAAGAAGCATGGAGCGCCCACTCAGCACGAGTGTGTGCATCAGCTAGGGCATTACCCTTTGTCAGTGGTCCTGGGAGGCCCATATGTGCTCGAATATGCATTGGAAAAAAGAGTTCCTTGCGTTGCCTTATAAGGGACTGTAGCAGGGTAAAGGGAGCTAGAACAGAACTGGTAGCCTTTATTGTACCAACTGCTTCCAATATTTTTAAAGCATTTATTACATAGGCTGAATCTGATATTAAATTAAAGGGACAGGAGAAAGCTTTAAATACTTCAATTACAATCATCAACTCAACAATCTGTGGGTTACCGGGGACAAATTGATGCTGCACGGGGTCTTGGTTACCTGCAACGTATACCCCGCATCCCGTTTTGGAGCCATCCGTAAAAATATTTATAGCCCCTCTAATAGGCTTTCGGGCAGTTACCTTTGGAAAAATCACTGGATGTTCCTTTACAAATCTTAGTAGGGGGTCTTTGGACAAATGATTAACAATATCTCCTGGAAACATGCATCTCAAAATGGACCAATTATCAATAGTGGCACATAAAGTCTGAACTTGGTAGGCACTATAGGGAACAATGATGGAGTGCGGATAAACTCCAAAAAATTGTAAACTGTGTTGAACTCCTTGCAGAGCTAAGTCTGCTACCGCCTCAGGGTAATACTCCAGCGTCTTTCCGGGGGAAACATGAGAATGTAACCACATCAACGGCCCCTTTTGCCAAAGTACCCCAGTTGGTTGGGTCTCAGTGGGAAGAATGCATAAATCAAAGGGTTGGCCATCTTGTAGCCTGTTTAAACAGGCGGCACTTAAAGCCTCCTCCACCGTTTTGAGAGCAAATCGGGCACTCTCAGTCAGGTCTCGTGGGGAGTTTAAATCTATATCTCCTTTTAGCATATCAAATAAGGGTTTTAATTCATAATTTGGCAATTTTAAATACCCCCTTATCCAATTAATATCCCCCAACAATTTTTGAAAATCATTTAAAGTCTTTAAGTTATCTTTTCTCAGGGTCAATTTTTGGGGCATGATCGACCTGGGATGTATCTTGGCTCCCAGATACTCCACCACTCTGCCTGTCTGTATTTTTTCTGGCGCTGGATAAAGACCCTGTTCCCTTAAGGCAAAAACCAATTCTGCATAGGCCTTTTGTAACCCAACCTCTTCCTTATGAGCTATCAAAATGTCATCCATATAATGGACCATTATACTAATAGGGTCCATATACTAATAGGGTCGCAAACATGGAAGCAAGCCAGTAGCCAAGCCATAGCCATATAAGGAGTTGTTTTTCACAGAAAGCACTCGCCATCGGGAAGGCGGAAGGTGGAAGCCAGCGCCATCTTTGGTCGTGGCCCCTGCAGCTCTCCACAGGAGTGGTAGGGGGAGGTCACAAGGTGTTGGCCTGTGGGCAGCCACTAACTTGTGCTTCTGGTAGAATCTGTAGGCTGTGGTTCTGTGTGCAGCGTTCAGCAATGGTGCGAGGGATGTGCCTGATGTGCTGGCTTTCTGTGCTCTGTGCTCCTGCCCCAGACCAATGCTCCTACAGCAGCAGAGTCTTTGAGGTCGCCATCCCTGGTGCATCGGCCTGCTCTTCTCTCTGCTCTCTCTGCCCCGACTTCTCTCCAGGGCTGCCCTGCCTCAGCTGCACAAGTGCTCTAGCCCCTATGTGCCCCTGGCTGCAGCAGATATGTACCCCCTCAGCCACACCCTGTCCTCCACTGGGTCACGCCTCCTCCCTCCCTCAGCCACGCCCCCATCCCTGGCTTTGTACTGTCATGACTCTGCCCTAAGGCTACCAGGCTATGGCAGAAGCAGCCTCACCTCAGGTCCGGGCTTCCCTCCAACCCCAGCAGCTGCCCGGGGGGGGGGGGATCGAATCTCCCCTCAGCCCAAATGCTGGGGGACTCTTCTCCATCCACCCCACACACCAAGCAGGTGCACGATGTCCCTCTACGTGTGTGTGTGTGTGTATGTGTGTTTGTGTGATTGTTGGGGATACCTACCTCGCAAGGACTCAGAACAATTTAAAAAATTAGTACAAAAAACCCTGTGTAATGGACTCAGCACAATGAGCCTTTTGAAGGACTCAGCACATAGCAACCTTTGGGATCCTCATGGTAATCTAATGACTAATAAGATAAGACATGCCATTTTAACATCACTAAACTTACATATCATAGTATTATGACATCATATGTCATAGTGACATTATAGACATATTGTGAATGCCTATTCTGTGATTTCATTCTATTTTAAGTGAGCAAAATTGGTGGATATCAGAAATCCATTGTGACCTCAAAGCCATTGTGACATGAAAAGCTCTTTGTGACATCACAGTGCCATTGTGATAGTAACCTGTTGTGTCATCACAAACTGGTCCTGTCCATTTTGACCTCATCACCAAGGTGACATCACAAAGCCATTGTGATATCACATTGCTGTTGTGACATTACAATCACCTTGAGACCTCCCATGACAGCTTTAGCACCTTTGAAAAAACACATGACCTTTGTGATTGTGAAATGTCAATTGAGATCAGATATGCCAAAGAAATATCACAAAGTATCTACAATATAATCATGGGTGTGACATCACAATGTCATTGTGACAACATCAGCTCATTGTGACATCACAAATCTGTAATGACATCATACCACTATGACATCACATAGTCATTGTGACATCATATATACAGTCTGAATGACTATTATGAGATTTCATTACATTTCAAATGTGGAATGTGGGTTCATATCAAAAACACATTTTGACCATAACCATTGTGACATCACAATCCGTTTGTGATGTAACATTGAAATTGTGATATCTCTAAACAACTGTGACAACTCAAACATGTCCTGTCCTCAAAAGTTTTGTGACATGTTGCCACTGTGTTATGTTAGGCCCACTGATAGCTCAATCTATTTTCGACCTCATATTATTTCAGGAATGACATGAAATATTAGAAATATACTTTGACATCATGAGCATAGTGACATCACACTGCTAGATGTAATGACCATTGTGTCATATTGTCACATCACAAACCTGTTCTGACTTCATCACATTTGTGCCAACAAATGCTTTGGAATCCTCACAAGCCCATTCTAAATTTATATACTCATTGTGAGTTAATGATAATTGAGGTCTGGAATGCCATTGTCACATCATCAATCTACTGCAACATCACAAAACAATTTTGAACTCGTCACTATTATGGCATCACCAAGTAATTAGAATTTAACATCATATTGCAATTGTGATATTACTGTACCATCGTGCTTTCACAAACCTATTATGACCTAATCACATCTTAGAAAATGCATGGCCTTTGGGACATCAATCTCCTTCTGTGAATTTGTATCATCATGAACTTGTAGCAATAGTTTTGACATCATTAACCCATTTTTATATCATTAATATTTTGACAACCAAAACCTGTTAGGAAGTTAAGCACTTTTGACAAAAAACATGGTGTTTGTGTCATCACAGTTCATTTGTATAGCTCATGGTGAATTCATTCTCATGTCCTCACTGTAAACTAATAGCAATTAAGATCTGACATACCATTGTGATATCACAAACCATTTGTGCCATCATCACCAGTGTGATATCAATCATTATGACACCATCAGCACATTATGACATCAACAAGCTACAGTGACCGCATAGCATTATGACATCGCATTGCCATTTTGTGGTGTTAGACACATTGTTAATGTATATACTGTGATTTCATTCTATTTAAAATGTGGCATGTCAGTTGATATCAGAAACACATTGTGACCTCATAACCATTGTAACATTATAAACCCTGTGTGACGTCATAACTGGTGTAACATCACATTGTTGTTATGACATCTTTAGCTTATGGTGTCAACACAAAATGGCACTGACATTATAATATTTGCCATTATGTCATTGTGATATCATAGTCACATTATGAATGCCTAATCTGTGATTTCATTGCATTTGAAATGTGGCATGTGTGTTGATATCAGAAACTCATTTTGATTTCACAACCATTGTCACATCAAAATCCCTTTGTGACATCAATTTGGCAATGTGACATCACAATGGCAATGGGATGGAACTAAGGCATCATGATATCAAAATGGTCATGAACACACAATGGGTTTCTGATATCAACCGACATGCCTCATTAGAAATAGAATCAATAACATAATAGGCAAACGCAATGTCTATGACATCAGAATAAAAATGTGATTTTGCAATGCTATTATGTCATTGTAGTTTTACATGTCAAAATGAGCTGATGGTGTCATAATGGCAACATGATGTCACAATTATGATGTAAGAAAGGATTTGTTATGTTTCCTTAGTATGTCTGATGTCAGTTGTCATTAGTTCCCCATGAGGTTATGGATACAAAAAAGGTTCTGTGATGTCATAGAGGCCATGTGTGTTTTCAAAAGTGGTTATAAGTTATAATAGTTTTGGACTGGCACAATATGATCCATAATGTCACAATGGAATGAGATATACCTTTGGGTTTTTGATGTCACAGTGGTGATGAGGTCACAATGGCTTTGTGATGTCACAGTTTGTTTGTAATATCAGAATGATATATCCAATTTCAATTACTCATAATTCAATATGAGGATACGAATTGATAGAAGAAGCTTCATAGTGTGAGGTCATACTATGTGAAAACCCAATAGGACAGTGATTTCACAATGATGATGTGGTGTCTCAACATCATGTTATAATAATGTTCTGATGTCACAATTGGTGATGCCATACTGATGAGGAGGTCATAACTTAGTGATAACTTCTGTGATATGCTGCCATTAGGATATTTTAGGCTTTTAGTAAGCTTATAATCTGTTCTGAAACTCATAATTCAGGTAGGACATATGATGTCAGAAATTGACTCTGACATCATGAACATTGTGACATCATGACCATTGTGACATCACATTGACAGACATCAAGACGGTGGTGGCACATTGTGAACTCACATCTGTTAGGACTTCATCATATTTGTGAAACACATGATTTTAGAGACAACACAGTCCCTTTGTGAACTCATATCTTCATTGTGAATTAATGACATTTGAGATCTGGTATGCCATTGTGACATTTCCAACCAATTGTGACAGCACAAACCTATTATAGTAGAAACACATTGTGATCTAATAGCCATTGTGATAGCACAATCCCTTTGTGACCCCACATTTCCATAGTGATAACACTAACCCACTGTGAAATTCCAATCCTCTCAAACCAAATCCAGGTATGAAATGTGATACTCGAATCCAATTTGACATCTAGATCATGGTGACATCACACTGATAGATGTTATGAGCATTTTGTCACATTCTGACAACACACACCTGTTAGGACTTCATCACTTTTGTGAAAATACATGCCTTTGGATACATCAGAGTCCCTTTGTGAGCTCATGTACTCATTGTGAGTTAATGAAAATTGAAATCACATGTGTCATTTTGATATAACCAACCCATTGTGACATCACACACTCCTTGTGAACTCATCAGTGTGGCATCACAAATTATGATATCAAAACATTATTGTCATCATATTGCATCATCACATTGCCATCGTGATATCACTGTCCCATTGTGTTTTCAAAAACCTAGTATATCTTCATAGCATTTTCAAAAATTCATGGCCATTTATACTTGTCTTTTTCTGTGAACTCATATCCTCATTGGACATGTGAAATTGGACATGCGATTATGAGATGTGACTTCACAAAACTATTTGATATTATCACCAATGTGTCATCACAAAACCATTGTGTGCTTTCATTGCCATTTGACATCACTATCACATTGTGATATCGCAAACCTATTAGGACCTCTTATCACCACTGAAAAAACACACGCCCTTTGTGACAACACAGTCCCTTTGTGGAACTATACCCTTATTATGAACTGACAATTGATATCAGACATGCCAATTTAACATCATGAACCCTTTGTGACATCACCAGAGTGTCATAACATTGTCATTATGACAGCATCAACTACTTTTGACATGACAAAACTACAATGACAAGATAGCATTATGAGATCACATTGTCATTGTGATGTTATATTGTGAATGCCTGTTTTTAACATTTTTTTTGTCAGTTGTGGGGCTTGAACTCTGGGCTTGGGTGCTATCCCTGCTCTTCAGCTCTAGGCGAGTGCTCTATCGCTTGAGTCAGAGCCACTTCCGGTTTTCTAATGGTTTTTATTGGGAATAAAATTCTCATAGACTTTCCAGCCTGAGCTGGCTTTGAACCGCGATCATCAGATCTCAGCCTCTGGAGTAGCAAGGATTACAGGCGTGAGGCACCGGCGCCCAGCTTTTTTATTCTATTTCAAATTTGACCTGCCTGTTAATATCAGAAACATAATGTGACCTCATAACCATTGTAACATCATAAATCAGCAATGACATCAAATTGTCATTATGACACCATCAGCTCATTTTGACATAACCAAACGACAATGGCATCATAGCATTATAAATCACAGTGACATTGTTACATTCATAGACTTAACAGTGTGAAGGCCTATTCTGTGATTTCATTCTATATCAGAAACCCATTTTGACCATATAACAATTGTGATATCACAACCCTTTGTAACATCACATTGCCATTGTGATATCATTAACCTGCTGTGCCATCACAAACCAGTCCTGTCCTTATAAGTTTTGTGACATACTGCCATTGCCATATATTAGGCCCTTTGTGAGCTCATAATCTGTTTTCAATCTGATATTTCTGGTATGACAGGTGATATCAGAAATCCCCATTGGCAACAAACTGCCAGATGTCATGACCATTTTGTCACATTGTGATCTCACATTTCTAACAAAACATGCCTTTGGAGACATTACAGTCCCTTTTTGAACTCATATATTCATTGCCAATTAATGAGAGTTGAGATCTCCCATGCCACTCTGACATCATGAACCCATTGTGACATCACAAACTTATTGTGACCTCATCACGAGAATGGCATCAACAACTAATTGTTATATCAAATCACTATTTTGACATGATATTGTGGTATTGCTGTTGTGATATCACTCTCCCATTGTGTTTTCACAAACCTGTTATGGCCTCATCAGATCTTAGAAAATTCATGGACTTTGAGACTTCAAGCTCTTTCTCTGTACTCATGTACATATGACCTCTAAGGCAAGGAGACAAACCATCGAGTCACATTTAATATAATAAACCATTTTTCACTAGAAAGGGGACTGTGATTAACTTATCCTGGACTGGATACCCAGGTTCAAGAGCAGCCTTGACCACCAAACCTCAGGCCTCCAATAGGCAACACCCTTTCTTAATTGTTCTGCAAACCACAAACCACAAAATTATGATTTCCAAAGCTCCAAACCTCAATGGGCAAGGATTTTTACTTTTCCATTCTTCCCTCCTTCTCTACAGACCTGTCATTCCTTCCTGGTCTTTCCCTTTTTCCCTTCCACCACTTCCTTCTTCTCTTCAAGCCTCTCTACTCTCCACAGGCCTGCCCTACTTGGCCCCAGTGACCAATTGCCAAACTTCTGCTCTCCCTCAGCTTCCTCCCTTCTCAGGTTTTTACTTTCCTGCTGTCTCACAACTTTCTTCCATCCAGGTAACTCCCATTTTTATCTCGCCTTACAATGCCTTGAAAATGCAACTTATATTTAGGTTGTACCCGTCCTCCCTCCAATGGATCTCAAGCTTAACAGTTTTCAGCCATCACTTCTAAAACTGCCCAATGCTCAATCACTTCTTGACAGCTCACCGTGTGAGGCTTGACACCTCCACCTTTGGCGGCATTCCCCACACTCTCCGGAGGGCCAAGCCAAGAATTTACAATGAATATCGGCTCCCACAGATAATTCTGGCCCCACTGGTTATTGTAGTATCCTCATAGTGAATTAGAAGAAATTGAAATTGTATATGTCACTGTTATATTACAAACTTGATGAGACATCTTTAACTCTTTGTGACCTCATCACCTCGGAGACATCACAAACTCATTGTGTTATCACATTGCCATTGTACCAATATGATCACATTGTGAAATCCAAAAACTATTATGAACTCAGAAGTTTTGAAAGAAAGCATGGCCTTTGTGACATGACAGGCTTTTTGTGTACTAATATCCTCATGTTGAGCTAATGACAATTGAGATCAGACATGCCATTTTAACATCGCAAAACCTTTGTGACATCATCACCAGTGTAGCATCACATTGTCATTATGATAACATCAGCCTATCATGACATCATAAAACAACAATGATCTCAAATCACATGTAATTGTGATGTCACAGATACATTGGAATGCTTATTCTGTTATCTCATTCTATTTCAAATATTGCTGGTGGGTTGATATCAGAAATACATTGTAACCACATAAGCATTATAATATCACAATACCTTGATGACACCACATTGCCATTATGATATCACTAACGCACTGTGACATCACAAAACAGACATCCTCATAAATTTTTTGACATGCTGCCAGTGTGATCTCTTTGGCCTCTCTGAGATCATAAATTGTTTAACTCATAATACTTCAGGCATGACATGTGATATCAAAAATCCACTGTGATATCATGACCACTGTGACATCACACTGCCAGATTTCTTGACCATTGAGTCACATGAGGACAACACAAACATGTTAAGACTCATTACACTTGTGCCAACATATGCCTTTGGACACATCATTTTCCCTTGTGAACTTATATATTCATTGTCAATTAGAGATCTGGCATGAGATTGTGACATCACCATCCCATTGTGAAATCACCAACCTATGTGACCTCATCACCTGTATGGCATCACCATTTGTAACTTGAAAACAATACTATCTCATGTAATGGTAGCATCACATTGCCAATGGGATATCTCTGTCTCATTGCATTTTCACCAGCCTATTATGTCCTCATGATATTTTACAAAATTCATGGCCTTTCTGACTTCTACCTCCTTATGTGAACTCATATCTTCATTGTGAGCTAGTAGAATGAAATTGGACCTGTAATGGTAATATTACACGTTCATTGTGACATCACTATCCAAGTGTGCCCTTATCACCACTTGACATAACAAACCCATTGTGACATCATATTGCCACAGTGATATCATGATCACCGTGTGACATCCCAAAACTCTTGTGATCGCTTAGCAACTTTGAAAAAGCACGTGGTGTTTGCGATATCATGGTCCCTTTGGGTAACAATGTTGTCATTATGAACAAAGACAACTGACATCAGACATGCCAGTGTACCATGATAAACGCTTTGTGACATCATCTCCAGAGTGAGATCACATTGTTGTTATAATACCATCAGCCCATTGTTACATCCCAAAATGACAATGACATCATGGCATTATGACATCACATTTTCATTGTGAATTCCTAGAGACAATGCGATTGCCTATTCTGTGATTTCATTGTATCACAAATATGGCATATAGCTTGATTTCAGAAACCCATTTTGACCACACCATCATTGTGACATTACAATCCCTTTTTGACCTCATATTGACATTGTGATATCATTAATGCAATGTAACATCACAAAACTGTCTTGTCCTCATAAATTTTGTAACAAGCGACTACCTTGGCTGGGCTGGATGCGGAGAGATAAATTCAGTCTCAACCATGAACCCTCAGACCTCCAAAGAGCAATTCAGCCATTTGTTAACTGGTCTGCAAACAACCAACCGCCAAAATAATGATCTCCAAAGCTCCACACTTCAAAAGACAAGGCTTTTTCCTTTCTCTTCATTCTCCTTCTCTACAGATCTGTCCTACCTTTCAGGTCTTTTCATTTTTTTCCTTCCACCATTCCATTATTCTTTTCAGGCTGCTCTGCTCTTGACAGGACTGCCCTGACTTGTCCAGGTGGCCAGTTGCCGTCCTTCACCTCCTGCTCTCTCTCAATTTCCTCTCCTCCCAGGTCCTCCCAGGTCTTTGCCCTCCAGCAGTCTCATCACTTCTTTCCATCCAGGCCTTTAACCTTTTTCTCTCCCCTTCTCTTGCTCTGAAAATGCAGTTTATATATAGGCTGTACCCTTCCCCAACAGCAATAATTTCTTGCCTTCCAGTTTTCAATGATCACTTACAAAATGTCCATGTCCAATCACTTCTTGGCAGCTGACCATGTAGGGCTTGACATCCTATCTCCTTCAGCAGCATGTCCTGCCCCCTCCAGTGTCATGCACTCCCCCATTCAATTGGTCCAGACTAGGAGGCCATGATGACTATCTGTTCCCGTGGATTATAGGGGCACTGCTGTTTATTACAGTGTCCTCATGGTCAACTAGTAGTTATTGAAATTGGACAAACAATTGTGATACTACAAACTAGTGACAGAACTAACTCATTGTGACCTCATCACCACTGTGCCATCACAAACTTATTGTGACTTCACATTGTTGTTTTTGATACCAAGATCACATTGTGACATTTCAAATCTATTATAACCTCTTATACATTTAAAAAACACATAGCTTTGTGATATCAGAGTCTCTTTGTGTACCCAAAGCCCCACTGTGAAATATTGACAATTGAGAATCAGACATGACATTTTGACATCCAAAACAGTTTGTGAGATCATCATAATTGTGACATCACATTATCATTTTTATACCATCTACTCATTGTGAAATCACAAAACTAAAATGATATGATAGAATTATAACTTCACATTGTCATGGTGACATCATAGACACATTATGAATGCCTTTTCTGTGATTTCATTCTATTTCAAATGTGGCATGTAGGTTGATATCATAAACAAATCAGGAACTCATAATCATTGTGACATCACAATCCCTTTGTATATCATGTTGCCATTGTGATATTACTAACCTGCCATGATATCACAAACCTATCCCCTCATGATAACTTTTGTGACATGCTCCAATTCTGATACCTTAGGCCTTATTGTCCTCATAATCTGTTGTTGACCTCATTAGATTTCACATATGACATTTGATATCACAAATTCCCACTGACATCATGACCATGGTGGCATCATACTGCCAGATGTCATATCCATTGTGTCAAATTCTGACATCACAAACCTTTTAGGATTTCAATATATGTGTGACAACACATACTTTTGGAGAAACCACAGTCCCTTTGGGAACTCATATACTCATTGTAAGTTAGGACAAATGAGAATCATCATGTCATTGTGACATGCCCAACACATCACCAATATTTTGTGACCTCACCACCAATGTGGAATCATCAACTAATTGTGACAACAAAAAAATATTTTGACATGATGTGATGAGTTGACATTGTCATGGTGATATCACTGTCCCATTGTTCATTCACAAAACTAAAATGACCTCCTAACATTTTTAAAAATTCATGTCCATTAGTACTTCCAGCTCATTCTGTGAACATGTATGCACATTGTGAAATAGTAACAATTGAAAATGGAATTGTGTTTGAGATATTACAAAATCATTGTGACATCAAAAACCCATTGTGACCTCATCACAACTGTGTATCATAAAGCTATTATGACCCCTAAGTACCTTTGAAAACACACATGCATATGTGACATCATAGTCCTTTTGTGTACCCATATCCTCATTGTGAATACATGACGATTGAATTCATATATGCCATAGTAACATCACAAACACTTTGTGACCCCATCACCAGTGGGACAACACATATTCATTATTACACAATTACCTCCTTGCAACATCACCAATTTACAATGACCTCATAGCATTATGACATTTATTGTCATTGTGATGTCATAGACACATTGTAAATGCCTATTCTCTTATTTCATTCTATTTCAAATGTGGCATGTGGGTTGATGTCAGAAATATATTGTGATCTCATAAATATATGGCATCACAATCACTTTGTGACAACACAGTGCCATGGTGATATCACTAACACACTGTGATATCACAAACCTGCCCTGTCCTCATAAGTCTTGTGATGTGCAGCAGTTGTGATGTCTTAGGCCCTTTACAGCTCGTAATCTGTTTTCAACCTTATAATATTACAGTTTTGATATATGATACCAGAAATCCACTGTGACAACATGACCATTGTGACATCACACTGACAGACATCATTGTGTCACACTGTGACATCACAATCCTCTTAGGACTTCATAACATTTGTGAAAACATGACGTTGGAGATACCACAGTCTGTTGTGAACTCATATTCTCTGTGATTTCATGACAAATGAGATATGTTATGCCATTTGGATATCACTAATCAATTATGACATCATAGACCCCTTACCGTATGGCATCACCAATTAATTGTGACATCAAAACCTTTTGTGATGTCACAATGTGACATGATGATCATGATATCTGTCAGTGTGATGTCACAATGGTCATGATGTCACAGTTGATTTCTGTTATCTCAAGTCATACATGCAATATGAGATTGAAAAAATTATGAGGGCAAAAAGGTCTAAGATACCACAATGTCAGCAAGTCACAAAAGTTATGAGGACAGGAGAGCTTTGTGATGTCACATTGTGTTAGTGATATCACAATGGTACTGTGATGTCACAAAGTGATTATGATGTCAAAATGTTTTGTAGGTACAAAATTGTATTTCTGATATCAACTCTCATGCCACATTTGAAATACAATGAAATCACAGAATAGGCATTCACAATGGGTCTATGATGTCAAAACGAGAATTGTCATAATGCGATTCTGTCATTGAGTTTGGTGATGTCACAATGAGCTGATGTTCTCATAATGAAAATGTGATGTCACACTGTTGAGGATGTCACAAACACTTTTTGATGTTATAATGGCATGTCTGATCTCAATTGTCATTACTTAACAACAAGGATATGGATACACAAAGGGACTGTGATGTTGAAAAGGGCATGTGATTTTCAAAAGAGCTAAGAGGTCATAATAGATATGAGATGTCACAATGGAATCATGATGTAACAATGACAATGTTGTCACAATGGCTTTGTGATGTCGTGGCGGTGATGATGTCAAAATGGGTTTGAGGTATCACAATCAAATTTACAATTTCAATTGCTACTAGTTCACAAGGAGGATACTGTAATAATCAGCAGGGCCCGATAATCTATAGGGTCTGATAATCAGCATGGGCCCATCTCCTGGCCAGCTGGAGAGGACAAAGAATGCCACCAAAGAAGGTGAGGCATCCTGTGGGCGGGACTGGTGCATTAATCATCATGTGTTGAGCTGTTAAGAAGTGATTGGGCTGTGGGAAGTTTGGGATGTGATAGTTGAAAACAGGCAGTTGAGGTAGAGAAGGGGTACAGACTTTATATAGGCTGCTTGTTCAGAGCAATAGAAGGTGAGAGAAAAAGGAAAAAGTCTTGGAAGGAAGAAGTGGTGTGATAGCCTAAGGGGAAAGACCTGGGTGGAGAGGAAGTTGAGGGAGGGCAGAAGGTGAAGGATGGCAACTGACAAGCCTTGCAAAGCAGTTCAGGTCTGTGGAGAGTGGAGAGTCCTAAAGAGAAAAAGGAACTAGTAGATGGGAAAAAGGAAAAGACCTCAAAAGAAGTATAGGTGTGTAGCGAAGGAGAGATAAAGAGAAGAGGAAAAGAGGCTTTCCCTTTGATGTTTGGAACTTTGGATATTGTAATTTTGGGGGTTGGTGGTTTGGATTACATTGTAAAATGTAATTGGTTGGATCAATCCAATTGATCAATCCATTGATCAATCCAATAAATCTAATCCAAGAACATTTATTATATAAAACGTGTCTCGATGGATTTTCTTGAACTATAGAGGTCCTTATTTTTGAAGACTCCATCGAGATAATCCATTTAGATTGCATCAGGCCTTGACCCCAGGGAAAAATCCCCATAGGTGAGAGTGTCAGCCTTCAGGGTTGAGAGTCTATCTCGAGTGTTTGTCTCTGGAGGTCCAACATGGACAAAAGTCATTTATGTACCTCTAGAGGTGCCAGCTTGTTTTGAACTCCTCTGGAATCTATTTGTGGCTTCCTTGGGACACCATCTGGAACCTACTTGAGAGATAATGTAGGGCTTCCATGGGAAGGCATCTCAACCTCATCAAGAGTAAATCTGTGACTTCCTTGAGAAGCCATCTGAGACCTACGCTGGAGGTCATCTGAGGCCTTCTCCAGGGGCCATCTTGGACTTTCTCGAGAGGTCAACTGGGGCTTCCTCAGGAGGCCACCTGAGACCTCTTCAAAAGTAGTCATTGGGGCTTTCTTAAGAGGCAATCTAGAACCACCTCCTGAGGTCATCTGGAGCTTCTCTGGGAGGTCATCTCAGGCTACCATGATGAGAAATCTATGACCGTCTTTGGACATCATCTGGGACTTCCTTGAGAAGCTATATAGGACCTTCTCTGGAGGTCATCTGTTGCTTTCTCAAGAGGATTATCTGGAACTTCCTCTGGAGTTCATATGTGGCCTCCTTGAGTGGCCATCTGGGAGCTACTTGAGAGGTAATGTCAGCCTCATTGAAAAGACATCTGGAAACTCCTTTGGGAATCCATTTGGAACCTCCATGAGAGGTCATCTAGGGCCTCCTAGGGAGGACATATGTGACATCCTCCAAAGGTCATCTGTGGCCTCCTCAAGAGGCAAACTGGAACGTTCTCTCTGTCATCTGGGACCTCCTGTAGAGGTCAACATTGAGAGGTATGGGACATGTGGGTTAAGTGTCTGTGGATCTTGGTCTTTGTATGTATGCTGATAGTTCTATCTGTGTCCTGTATGCACCTGTTTACTCCTTTTCTTAGGATGGTAGAACAAGGCCTTAGGTTGTCATATCCAAAAAATATTCTCCCCCAGGTTTAAAGAATCCCTCAGAGGAAGATGCATTGATGTACTCTCTCTCCTATTCTTTGTCATCAGCAACTCTAATAAGACCTCCCACACCGAAAGTGGTTACTTGTACCAGACTGATGTGGTACAATGTGGTATGTTACCCTTATTACCCTTGAGAGAGGAACATGGAGGAGATGGTGGGCAGGACCCATTTCTAATATATGTTCCCTTCACAAGTAGTAACCTGTATATCTGGAAACAGAAAAATCCATCCTTTTCAGAAAAAAACAAGGGCTCTTACCTCATTAGAGACAGTAATTTTCACAGACAAGCACATCTGGGATGACTGTCAGCAAATTTTACAGGTGCTTTTCACCTGGTAGAAAAGGGAGTGAATACTGTTGGTGAATTGATGGTGGTCTTTGGACCAGACAGTAGCCCCTCAACTGAACCAGATTATTTGGAGCAAGTCTTTCCCGAGACTTACTCAAGCTGAGACTAACAGCAGTCGAGGTATGGTGGTGCTTACCAATTATTTCCAGGTTCAGCTAGCAGGGATATCGCAGTGCCTAGAAAGCCAAGTCTTCAATCTAAGGTGAGTGAGATGGTACTGTTCCCCAGTGAGTACCCTAATGCTTTTTCTTGAACTTCTCCCAGAAGCCTATAGGACCTATAGGCTATAGATCTTTTTTTTTTTAATTTTATTTTATTTTATTTGAGAACATACTGTACAGAGGGGTTACAATTACATGGGCAGGATAATGCATACATTTCTTACCAAGCATTGCAGCCTCCTCCTTTGTTTACCCTTCACCTCCCTTCCCAGCTTCCCCCCTCCCCCCCGCCCAATCCTTTCCCCCCCCCACACCAACATTGTAAAGCAGGCTATAGATCTTTAAGTCCTGGAGAATCAAAGAGCCCTAAATATGGCCTTTGTTATGCAGTCAGCCACAGATATTAGAAGAAAGCTTGAAAAGTTAGAAGGTTTTGAGGTAAAGTGGTTGCCCAGTTGGTGTTGGATAAGAGAGACACTCTGAAAAAAAAAAAAGGGGGGGGGCTAAGAAGAGAGTTTGAGTTTTGGTAGGAGCACCAGAAAAAGGATCAAGAAACCTTTGGCAAAGACAGCACAATTCATTTGAAAATGGCAGTAGGGAACCTTTAGGACTAGATCAGTGAGCTTAATGCAAGCACAATGGACATTAGGAAAAGGAATGTCCAAGGTGGAGAATGATAGAAAATGACAGGTTAAGTAAGCACATTAACCACCTGGAAAATGTAAATGACAGGTTAAGTAATCATATTAACCACATGGAAAATGTGTTCATAGCTTTGGAGAAACATGCAAAGGACCTCTGAATTCCATTAAGAAATTATGGCTATGAAAAAGGAGCTGGGGGGCTGGGAAGGTGGCTCAGTGGTAGAGTGCTTGCCTTGCATGCATGAGGCCCTGGGTTCGAATCCTCAGTACCACATAAGCAAAAAGAAAAAAGCCAGAATTGGCAATGTGGCTCAAGTGGTAGAGCGCTAGCCTTGAGCTGAAGAGCTGAGGGACAGTGTCCAGGCCAGAGTTCAGGTCCCACGACCGGACCCAAAATAAAAAGGAAAGAAAAAGAAAAAGGAGCTGCATCTGATATAAGAATATATTAGGTTGAAGTACATGTCAATTATAAGCTTTGAAAAGTGTCACCAGAAATTCAAAGCAACAGAGAAGGAAGGAGAGTAGTTAGCAGAGAAGACAGGGAAGCGCTGTGTCATAGAAGATGAGGCCAAGAAAAGAGAACAGGAAAATATCAGGCTCAAGAAAAAGATTGTTTCTCTTCAGAAAGTGTCAAAGGACCACTTGCTTTGATAGAGAATGCCATGGATAGAGAAAGAACATTAGGAATAAAAACAGAAGAGCTAAACAAACAGTTGAAAGATCTGTCACAAAAATACACAGAAGTTGAAAACTAGAAAGAGAAACTACTAGAGTAAAAGCCCCAAAAGACTGCTGAGATCTTCACCATGAATATAATGCAGAAGCATCTTGTCCCAGTGGAACAGGTGGAGGTGGGAAAAAATACCTCTCAATAGCACCTTTGTGAACTTAAGGGAGGAGCTGAAGAGCAAGCAAGATTGTTGTGAGAAGGAGCAGCAGTTGGCCAGTCAAGGGAACTCTCATGTGACCCTGCCAAAGCACTTGCAGGCTAAGGAGCACATTGAGAAGGAGAGTGGGATCATGAAAGCAAGCTTGAGAGAACAGGAGAATAAAATGGAAGAAGTCTTCAAGGTTCAGAGTACTCTGCAGGATTTAAAGGAACTAGAGACCATAAGAAACAGGGAAACATCTGAGCTGATCAGGTAGTTTGGGAGACCAGTCTAAAACAAGTTGGTTATCTAGAGCTCCTAGTCATCAATGTTAAAGGAAGAAGCAAAAACAGTGGTAATAAGTGTGCAAATGTTGACACTAAACTTGTGAAAAATGCATACAGGCTCAAGCTTTCTGTGAGTTTACATGTAGATATTTGCAACCTGGTAAATTGCCCAAGGACACTGCCTAAAACTGTTCTGAAAACCGGTGGAGCCTTAGCCTGACAATACTTTGTAATGTGTGTAGGTAATTTCCAACAGGTAAATGCCGAAACTCTGGAACACATGGAAAGAATTCATATGTGAGGAACCTCAGATGGTGAATTTGGGAAAGTGGACTCCACAGAGGCAAAGCCTGGAAAGTATGGCTATTGGTATCTGTTAGTAATAGTGGACATTTTTTCAGGCTGAGCTGAGGCATGTAATAATACCTTGATTTGGTTTCCTCCTAGCTGTAGGGTCCAAAGATGGCCCTGCATTCATGGCCCAAATTCTCAATTATTAACTAATGCCCGAGGAATAAATTGGAAGTTACAATCCATTTATAAACCTCAGAGTTCAAGCACTAGAAAGATTGAATATGACCTTAAAGGAAACTTTAACTAAATTAAATACAGAGACTAGCCATGGCTAGGTAAGCCTCCTGCACTTCACTCTCCTTTGAGCAAGATGTAGCCCTTATGCTAAAGGATTCAATGCCTTGAAAAACTTTAGTGTAGAACACTCCCTTGGGTTCCTAAAATTAGGAAGGCTATATTAACAGAACTTTCTAACTACAATCTGCAGGCTTTACAATATATTCTTTTACGTACCTATCCTTTGTTAACCAAGGCCCAACGGCCGGATAAGAAAAACTCCACCTGAGGATAAGAAAAACTCCACCTGAAGGGGAGGGACCAAGAAGGTGATGAAACAGCAGGGAAACACCAGAGCTCTCTCCAACCAAATACAGTGTTTGGATTTCAATGCTCTGTTTCTCCAAGTGACCCACAAAAAAAGGCAATTACTCAGAGAGATAAAGGAAGTGCAAAAGGAAAAGGGAAAAACCTACACAGACAGTAAAGTGGGAAGACCCTTCCCCCACCCTTTGTTGGTGATGGGGCTCCACGTTGCGCAGCTTAAGTGATGGGGTTTTGTGCCAAGCTGATTAAGTGCCGCGGGTCTGGACCCTCTGAGGACCACACATCCACAAGCATCCCAAGTCTCCCAGGAGACTCCCAAGAGCTGGGCCAACCCAGAATATACAAACAGAAATCTCAGAAGGCAGAGCTGGAACAAAGACTCCCCTCACCCTCCCTGGAACAGCGCCTTTGCCTGGCTGGTACAAGTAGTCCAGTCCAGTCAGGAGAAGTAGCAGCTGTAAACAGTGGCAAACGACCCTAGTCTCTCAGGGTGGCCCCTCTGTCCTGCTGGTGCAAATAGCCTAGCCTAACCTGGAACCGCAGCAGCAGCAGCAGCAGCTGGCAATAGTGGCAAACGGCCCAGAATTGGGGCACAATGCCTCTTGGCACTTGCCCAGACCAGCCTGGGGCGGCAGCGGTGGCTGAGGTGGGGACAGCTGCAGTGAACAAGTCCACACCCATGGCAGTTTGTGCCTCTCCATACTGGCCTCCATAAGTGGCCCAGCCTATCCTGAGACAGCAGCAGTGGTTAACACCTGACTTGTGGTGGGGTGCCTGGCTTGCATAAGTGGCCCAGGTGATCCTGGGGCAGTGGCAGCAGCTGTGGCAGTGGCAGCAGCTGTGGCAGCAGCAGTGGCATCAACAGCGGCAGCAAACAACTCTGGACCCGTAGTGGGGTGTGGCACCTCTCCATACTGGTTTGCATAAGCAGCTCATGGTGGCAAATGTGGTGAACAACCCTAGACTTGAGGCAGGGTGTGGTGCTGAGCAACCCCAGAAAAGACTCCTTGGGCTGGCTTTGAACCTGAATACACAGATCTGAGCCTCCTGAGTAGCTAGAATTAAAGGTATTCACCCCAGTAGGGTCTTCCTCTTGCAACCCCCCTAACTTTTTCTAAAATAGATAATTTCATACATGGAATTTAAGCAACTACAAGAGGATCAACATAATACTCTGTATTCTATGTGAGCATAGTGGAATCTAACTAGTTCTCAATAACAAGGTATAAAGTAGAAAAAAACATGGAAATTAAACAGCACTCTGTTGAACAATACATGGATCACAGAAGAAATTAAAAAGTTCCTACAATTCAGTGAAAATGAAGATACATCACAAAGAAACCAATGGGATACAGCGAAAGCAGTCCTGAGGGACAGATTCATTGCTCTCAGTGCACACATCAAGAAAACATAGAACAAGTAAATGATCTTATGATGCAACTAAAACTGCTACAGAAACAAGAAAAAATTGAACTTAAAGTTGCTAGATAGAGAACCGAAATAAGAGCTGAAATTTAAGAGACAGAGCTTACGAAAATTATAAATAAAATTAATTTTTAAAAGCTACTTAAAAAAGTCACTAAAACTGAAGGACCACTGGCAAGAGTAACTAACAAAATAAGAGAGGAGACCCAAATCAATAATATGAGAGATACCACAGGAAAAATTACAACAAACATCCAAGACATCAAAACAATCATAAAGAAATAATTCCAGACTCCAACACAAAGGAAGGAAAACCTAGTAGAGAGGGATGAATTTCTACAGAAATACAAATTGCTATCCCCCCTTTCCTTTTCAGCCATTCTTCTCTACCATGTATGGTGGGGGCAGCAGTTCAGTAAATAAACTTCGTTTCATGCCTGAATAGTGTGTGTTGTTCTCTTCACGGGCTACTTAATGAAACCTACCTATTTAATATACCTTACAAATGGTGCCATGACTGGGATGAGGTTTTTGAATTGGAAATGCTAGAATTTTCTAACCACCCCTTTTCTGCAAACCAAACTGCCTTGAGACACCACGTGAGACTTTTCACCAATACCATTGCTGGCCTTCACACCTCCACCGTCCACACCACTTCTCTACTCTGGTGAATGAAACTACTCTCCACGACTCTCTGTTACTCAATCTCTGCTCAGATGTGGCGCCATTCCAGAGAGCTCCTACAACCTTTAGCAGAAAGGATGGTCATCTCTGAAGCCGAGAATGCCTGGTTTGGGGGGCTTAGCCATTTCTCTCTATAGGGGTCTGGGTCAAGCCTGAACACCACTTCTTCCTGGTCAGCTCTACTTCACTCACCAAACTGACTCTCTAACACATTTAATGGGGTCCTGCGAGTCATGTCCGAGCTGTGAAACCCCGCTGACATGCCTCCTGTGCTCTCTGGATAGCCAGATGACCTAATATTTTTTGTTGTTCACAGATTTAGACAATTTATGGCTCTGCAATGGTACATGTTCAGAAGTCTCTTTACTATCAGGCTGTCTTTGCTCTCTGCTATTCATGTCCAACTTTCTATATCTCTACAACTTTTTGGATTGTGCCCTGAAGAGTGCAACATGGGCTGGTTCCCAGGGAACCTCTCTAGGTTCCCTCAAAAAGGCCAGCCAAACTAGGCTTGATTTTTTGTTCAGGCTTTCTTTGCATTTTTTTCAGAAATTCGCCAACTTGAGTTCACCATTTTGGCCACATGGTGGGTTAAGGGTTTGGCCCCATCCAACCCGTACACTTCCACGAAGCTTGTTACTCCTCAATCCATCTATTCTAATATGCATTGCTAACAAGTTGCTCTTTTCACAGACCCTGGTAACTGAGGCCCAACCATCTGATGTGCTTTGTTAGCAAAGATGTCTAAATATTGTTGTCAAAAATTTTAAGTTTTGAGTTTTGCCTTTTTTGTTTTGTGTTATGTAGTCTAGTACTGACTATGTGATTCTAACATATTGGGCATATATGTGCTAAGATTCTCACATCTAACGAGTTTTGTCATTGCAGAATATTTGGTCAATTCTTGATAAGGACCAGGTAAGCTCTACTCATTATAGTTGATCTCCTTGTTGCTTTAATTGGAAATAACAAAGAGCTTTTGTGGAAAAGATTGTAGTGCAAGCCAGCCTGGGCTGAAAAATCCATCAAACTTCATCTCCCAACTAACCTGCAAAGAGCCAGGCTGGAAACATGGCTCTAGCCTCTTATGTCTAACCAGCAAACACTATATGTGGTACCATCATTCAAAGTGGTAGAGTGCTAGCCTTGAGCAGAAGTGCTCAGGGACAGTGCTCAGGCCTTGAGTTCAAGCCTCCTTGAATGCAAACTGGGACTAACCATCCCAGCAACGAGCACCTAGACTCAACCAGTTTGGGGAAGAAAGGAACATGGAGAAGAATAAGAGGAGATGATATCACATCATCCACTTTGTGCCTGCCCTATCAAAATTAACCAGAGCTGGGAGGTCAATAGAAGTAAGAACACTACCCATCTAATGTCCATACCTGTCTACCTTTCAACTGGACAGGAATTCATATTCTTGTACTTGTTATTTGACTTCTTCTCTATCTAGTCTCCAGGTGTCAGAAGAAGGTAGGGACATTTCTACCAACATTTTCAGCCCCATGTCCTACCTCTTGCCATTTATTTGCTCTCTAGTATTTTTTTTCAGTCCCTCAATGCGTCATGAAACTTCTCCAGACTTCGTCCAAGAGACTTGCCTCCTCCAGACTTTATCTAAGGACTCAATGCCCAAGTGACAGCTGTTGCCTTCTGCCTTCTCCCAGAGGGGACCACATATCAGCCTTTTACCCTTAATGTCAATGCTGTTTGCAAACAGCAAGTAGCCAGAGAGAATCTTCACCTTTTTTCATAATTATCAAATGGCTGGAATGTAAGTTCTGAACAGGGACACCTCACTCCCTCTTGGCTAAGTTTCCACCCAATATCTGTTACATAGGTAACTGGCAGACGGGGAAGCAATCACCTTCTGCTTCTGCTGCTAGGACACATCCTAGGCCACCTCTGGTCACAAGCCTCCCATCTGACCTTCGGAGGGTTCTAGACCCGGAGGTCACATCCAGATCCAGTGTGGCCACAATTTTCCAGCACCTGGCCACACCTCTTCCTGTCCCTGACCTAGATAAGTCCTGGATCAGAGGTGGGTCAACAACCCTTCCTTTTCAGTCATGCTTCTCCACCATGCATGGTGGGGACAACCTTTTGGTAAATGAACTTCTTTTACTGCCTGAAAAAAAAGAAATGCAAATTGTCCAAACAGAACCAAGAAGAAATAAATCAATTACAAATGTCAATAACCTACAATGAGATAGAAGAAGTAATAAGAAATCTTCCAACAGGAAAAGCCCAGGACCTGATGGATTCACTACAGAATTCTATAAGGCCTTTAAAGAGGAGCTAATACCCATACTCCTCAAGCTCTTCAGAGGAAATAATCCCAAACTCATTTTATGAAGCCAATATCACATTCATCCCCAAACCAGGCAAAGACCCAACAAAGAAAGAACTACACACCAATCTCTTTTATTAAGACAGATGCAAATCTCCTCAATAAAATTGCAGCCAACAGAATCCAGAAACATATAAAAAAATCATACATTATGACCAAGTAGGCTTCATCCCAGAGATTCAGGGATGATTTAACATATGTAAGTCAATAAATGTAATATTGATCAATCCATTGGTTTAGATCAATCCAATTGATCCAATCAATTGGATTACATTGTAAAATGTAAAATTGATCCAAGGTCAAGAATCACATGATTATCTCCATTGATTTGGAAAAGGATTTTGATAAAATTCAGCACTCATTCATGTTAAAATTTCTGGAAAAAATAGGAATAAAAGGAACATTTCATAAGACAATAAAAGCGTTACATGGCATATCAAAAGCCAATATTATGCTTTATAGGGAAAAACTACAACCAATTCCCTTAAAAACAGGAACAAGGCAATGATGCCCACTCTCTCCACTCCTCTTCAATATAGTTCTGGAATTTTTAGCCAAAGTAATAAGGCAAGAAAAATGCATTGAAGGGATCCACATAGGAGATGAAGAATATAAACTCTCTCTTTTTGCAGATGGCATTATTTTATAAGTTAACGATCCCTAAAGCTCCATCCCCAAATACTTAGAGCTTATAAACCAAATTGGCAAATACCAGGATTCAAAATTAACCCACAAAAATCAGTCGGCTTTCTGTAAACCAACAAAATACAAATAGAAATGTATATCAAGGGAACAACCTCATTCACAATAACCTCAAAAAAAAGTATTTAGGAAGTAACCTAACCAAAGATGTAAAGGGTCTATTTCATGAAAACTATAAAAGCCTAAAAAAAGGAATCTTAGAGGATACCAGGAAATGGAAAGACTTCTCATGTTCCTGGATAGGCAGAATTAATGTGGGGAAAATGGCCATACTGCCAAAATTAATAAACATATTCAATGCAATTCCCATTAAAATTCCAATGACTTGATTTACTGAAATAGAGAAAATATTCCAAAAGTTCATATGAAACAACAAAAGACCTAGCACAGCCAAAACAATTATTGGCAAAAGAAAGGATGCAGGAGGGATCATGATACAGGACTTCAAGCTCTATTATAGAGCCATAATCACAAAGACAGCTTGGTACCAGCACAAAAAGAGACCCAAAAATCATTGAGACAGGTTAGAGGACCCAGAAATATAGCCACATAGGTACAGTTAGTTGATATTTGACAAAGGAGACAAAGACATACGGTGGAAGAATCATAACCTCTTCAACTACTGGTGCTGGGAAAACTGGCCACATGCAGAAAACTAAAAGTGGACCCTAGCCTATCACCATACACTAACATAAACTCAAAATGGATTAAAGATCTTAACATCAAGCCTGAAACTCTGAAACTATTGCAGGACCGAGTATGAGAGAGACTTGGAATTATAGGCAAATGCAGGAACTTCCAGAACAGATTCCCAGGGTCACAACAAATTGGAGAATAACTCGATAAATGGGACTACCTTAAAATAAAGTTTCTGCACAAATAAATAATAGCAACCAATCTAGAAAGAAAGCCAAATAATTGGGAAAAATATTTACCAGCAATATATCAGACAAGGCTCTAATATCAATTATATATGGTAAACTCGAGAAACTAACCCTTTACAAACCTAACAAACCAATTTTTAAATGGTCAAGGGAGCTAAAGAGAGACTTCTCAGAAGAAGAGGTAAAAACGGCAAAGAAACACATGAGGAAATGTCCATCATACCTGGCTGTAAAGGAAATGCAAATAAAAACAACTCTGAGATATCACCTTACCCCAGTCAGAATGGCCCACATCCTAAATTCAGCCAATGACAAATGCTGGAAGGAATGCAAAGAAAGAGAAGCATTACTGCATTGCTGGTAGGAATGTATACTAATACAACCACTTGGAAAGAAGTATGGAGGTACCTCAGAAAGCTAAATATCGACTTGTCCTATGAACTGGCCATACCACTCCTAGGCATCTACTCAGAACAACAGGAACCAGTATACAAAGACACACACTCCTTTATGATTATTGCAGCACTGTTCATAATAGCCAAAATTTGGAAACAACCCAGATGAGTCACTACTGATAAGTGGATCAAAAAATTGTGGTACCTATATACAATGGAATACTATGCAGCCATTAGACAGGACAAAATGATGGCATTTGTAGGGAAATGGATGGGACTAGACCAATTTATTTGAGTGAGGTAAGCCAAGAACAAAGAGACAAATGGCACAGGATCTACCTGATATGTGGATTCTAAAGCCAAAATGCAAAAAGGTATGAAAAAGTAAACAGGATTGAGAAACAAAGGACAGACACTCTTTTTGTTGTATCACCGTTAATGACTCCATGTTCTTGATTATGTAGATGGTAGAAATATGCACGCAATGGAGGGAAGCCAGGAGGAGGAACAGAAAAAGTGGGCAATGGAACAACATACAACAAAGTAGTCCATCAGCTGCACTGGACATAGAAGAAAAATATCTAAGTAACCCAAACACAATGATGGGAAGGGAGGAATGAGAGGGAAAGAGGGAATAGCTTACACTAAGCAAAAGGGAAAAAATGTAAACATCACCTGAGTTGGGAAAAATAATTTGGATTGTCAAAGCTCATAGGATTAACAAATTTTAGACCATGATAACGATAATTTGCCTTGTCAAGGTTAAAATGTTTTTGTGACTTTAAGTATCACAATTCCACAATATTGTGAAATATATGTAATCACCTATTTCAATTTTGACAAAAAAGTGTGAGAAGGGAAGGGTTATGAGGGATGGATGACAATGTTGTCAGACACCTTGTATTCATATACTGTTTTGTAGAATGGGAACTTCTTTCTACAACTACTTAAAAATAATAATACAAGGAATTTAAAAAATAAACAGGGATGGCAACTGATAAGTTCAAATATAAAATAAGAAATTAAATCCAATTGGAAGGCAAATTTCTTTGGCGAGAGTAATGTAGTTTATTCTATAGCAAGTCTCCTTCAGCAATAATTCCAAAAGCTAGACCTCAAGTAAGTGAAGTAAACTAAGAAATGGAGATACAAAAAAAAATAAAAAAACTTCACCCACTCTTTCTTGCCTGGACAGCTGGTGTGGGTAAAAATTTATCATGCTCCTGAGTTAGGACCAAAGCGGCAAGGACCATACTTGGTCGTGCTAGGACCAATATACAGAGAAGGCTGCAAGATGAACTGTTCAGAGACACCCAGATGATCCCTTAAGGATAAGACTTACTGTTAACTACTGCTAACTAGTGTGTTTCTATAATTTACTTGTTTTCTATTAAATTTACATTTTAAGCCTGTTCATTAGGTGGAGAGAAGGGAATTTTTAGGATCTGGTAAGAAGGAATCAAGGATTTGATTGGACATGAAAACCAGTGGGGGGTGTGTAAAGCAGCGGGGCCCTAATAATCAGCAGTACAATGAGGCCCCATATCCTGGCCCACTGGAGTGCATGGGACATACTACCAAAGGGCCAGAGTATCTTGTTGGAAGGGGTAGGATGTCATCTTCACATGATTAGCTGTGAAGAAGTGATTGGGGAACGGGCAGTTTGTGAAGTGATGGTTGAATACTGTTAGGCAGGAGACCCACTGGAGTGATGGAGGGGTTCAACCTATGTATACGCTGCATGGTCAGAGAAATGGAATTGGAGAAAATCAAGAGAAGGAAGTGGTGAGACAGTAGGAGGGGAAAGATTTGGGAGAAGAGGAATTTAAGGGAGAATAGGAGGGAAAGTATGCCAATTGGCCACCAGGCCAGAGGAGTGTAGGCCTGTGGATAGTGGAGAGGCCTAAAGAGCAAAAGGAAGTGATGCAAGGGAAAAAGGGAAATGAAGGAATGTCTATAAAGAAGGAGGGAGTAAGGCAAAAGGACAAAGCCTTTCCTATTGAAGTTTGGAACTTTGGAGATGATAATTTGGGGAGTTGGTGCTTTGCAGACCAATTAACTATGAGTGACTGCCCATTGGAGGTCTGAGATTTGGTGTTTGGGTTGGCTTGTCACTGAGTGTACAGCCCAGGACAAGGTAAATGAAGGCACATTTCGAGTGTAAATAAAGTTATTTTCAATGTGCCTCATTGGATTGTCTTGTGTTTTATGCATCATACGTATACTAGTTCACGTTAGTAGTCTCAAAGGCCATGAAATTTGTAAAATTTATGAGCTCATAATCAGTTTGCAAATCCGAATGGGACAATGATGGTAATATGATGTCACAATATCAAGTCATAATAATATTTTGATGTAATAATTAGTTGGTGATTCCATAATGGTGATGAGGTCATAATAGGTTTATGATGTCACAATTGGGTTGTTGATGTCACAATGGCATGCTGGACTTCAATTTTCATTAACTCCCAATGAGAATATGAATTCAGAATAGGAATGTAAGATCTACAAAGTCATGCATTGGCCCAAATGTGATGAACTCCCAACAGGTATGTGATATCACAATGTAACACAATGCTCATGATATCTGACAGTGATGACATAATTTTCATGGTAGAGTGCATTTCTAATATCACACATCATACCTGAAATATGAAGTCAAAAACATTATGAGATCACAAAGGCCTATGTATCACAAGGGCATCGTGTCAAAGTTATGAGGAAAGGACTGGTTAATGATGTCACACTGGTGATCCTGCCTCCAAGGGTTTGTAATATAATGGTATAATTGATCTTAATTGTTAGACCACAATGATTATATGGGTAAACAACTTAACTTTGATGTCACAAAGGCCATATGCTTTTTCAAAGGTGATAAGAGGTCATAACCGATTGAAATGTCACAATGTGATTGTGATGTCACAATGGCAATGTGATGCTGCAATAGCTTTGTGATATCACGTTGGTAATGAGGTCACCCATGGAATAGTGATGTCACTACTAGTTTGTAATATTACAATCACATGTCTGATTTCAATTGCTACTAGTTTACAATGAGGACAAGAATTCAAGGAAGGAGCTAGAAGTCCTAAAACCCATGACTTTTCTAACATGTTGATGTCATAATAGGTTTGTGAAAACAGAATGGCACAGTGATATCACAATGTCAATGTTATGTCACAATATCATGTCATAATAATGTGTTAAGGGATTTCAGAAGAAGATTGCTGAGGAGAGGTTGGATTCAAAATAAGTGCTCGCATAGAAAGCAGTTTTAGTGTTCCTGTGAACAGTCTTAGGCTAGAGAATCACACCCAAGTGTGCCATCACCGTACAAAGAGGATGGCCAGAGAGGGAAAATCCAGGCAAGGAAAGAGATCTGAGCACTTGCCAGTAGCCACGGCTGCAAGGGCTGGGGTGGCAGTGGCAGCGGCCATAGACACCATACCTACAACAGAGAGTCCAGGACAAAGGAGCCAGACACAGTAGACTAGCAGATTCTACTCAACACCAGCAAGAACTGAGAAGGAGCAGATATCTTCGTCCTGCAGTTTTCAGACCAGAGAGGGTCCAGGAACCAAGAATCTGGTGTGAGTAGAACCCTGACTTCCTCACTCCTTCTCAGGGAGCAGATGTGGGAAGGCCGCCCCTCCCCTCACCACCACTGGAGGTGTCCATCTTTGATACTGACAAAGGCCCGGTTGAGCAGATAACTCCGACTCAGGCCTTGGAGAAAAACAAGAGAGTCATTTTGCAGGTCACAGGAACTAGAAGTGTCCTGCCAGGCTCAGTTCCACCAGGGGAAAGTCACTCTGCCCAGGCAGAGTGAAATTTGTCCTCGGGGAAGAGACTTTCTTCACTGGGTAGACAGAGCCAGAGGCTGCCCCACCATACAGAAGCCTAGACAACAATTGAAATTAAGTAAACATAAACCCTGAGAATGGCTCCAAGCTGGGTTCTGTGAGTGTCTCAGGAGCTAGCCCGTTAGGGAAAAGCTACTGTTTGATGAAAGGCTTCAACCCTACCCAGAACCTAGCCTCATCACTGCATCTCCAAACTAGAGGAAACAGCCATCTCCCACTTTTGTGATACTCAAAGATCTCCCTCTCACTGAACTAGCCTCGGAGGAGGATCACAAAATCCTGCCTAACACAGGGCATTTTCTGCCTGACCAAACTGACTTAAGAAACCAATCAAGCCATAGGAAAACCAAACACCACAAGCAGACCAGAGACTCCACCAAGACACTGGTTATAGATACAGGGGAGATACAGGCTCTTCCCATTCCCCCTCCAAAAAAACTCCCAAAACCAAAGAACTCTTTTTTAAACATTTTTTTAATTTTTATTTTTTAAGTGTTTTCTGTTGATCTTTATTTTCTCATAATTTTTATTTTTGGTGTATGTGTGTGTGTGTGTGTGTGTGTGTGTGTGTATGTGTGTGTGCGTGTGTGTGTTTAATCTCTTTGACCTTTTGGTCCTTTTTTATTATTTTCATTTTTTCTCTTTCTTTATTTTTTGCATGACTTAATTGCTGTTCTGCTCAACTCCAGATACATACCTGTCATCAATTGGTAGACCTTCTCCCCCATTATGTACATACTTAAGCCAGAAATTTATTACTCAGTTCACAACCTGTTAGGCTTAACTTTTATAATAGCAGTATTATCTCTTTATACCTACATAATTTTCAAGTAACTAATTTTAAAATTTTTATTTTATAGTTTTCACGTTTCCTTTCTATCCCTCCCCTCCTCTCATTCTATCCTTTTCTTCTCTCAATATCATTTCTTTAAACTTACATAATTTTTAAGTGTTTCATTTCCTAAATTTAAATTTAATTTTTCCATTCTTTTCTTTTTTTAAAAAATTTCTCTCCTATGATTCTGTCCAATCCATTTCCCTCTCAGAGATTAGGAATTGGTTACATTTAGTCTCATTTTACCTATTCACATCCCTCTAGTCCTATTTTTCCCCACATTTCTTCCTGAAGCTAATAATTTCTGGTTTGCCAAATCCTTCCTCGTTGTTCTTAACTCATTAATCCATGGTTGTTTGATTTAGAATAGATTGTATCTGTTGAACTAGATTGTATCTGCAGCCATTTTGGTTGTGCAACTGAAGGACTCTAGCTGATGCTTACCTTAAAATAGTGTTCAAGCACAAAATTGCTGTTACTTTCATACCAAATGGGCAGAACAAGCCGGAAAAACACAAGAAAAATGGCAAGTCCAGGTATCTGAACTTCCACTAATGATAATCTTGTGAGAGAATAGTTAATGATAATAATAATAATAGTTAATGATAGTAATAATAATTAATAGTTCCGCCAACAGCTCTACAAACACTACTGGTAAACATGGTGAATGAAATGATTGAAAATTTGCAAAGGTCTCAGTGTGAGCGTGATAGGGACCAAGAGGAGGCAATCCAAATAGTATTACAGGAATCTTGTGAGCATTAGGAAGCTACTTAAAGATTAATACAGGAATTGCATAAGCAGGCTGAGAACCGTCATAGAGAATTACAGGAATTGCTTTAATTTGAGGAAACTAATCAAAGAGTAATACAGGAATTGTGAGAGAGTGATCAGAATAGACAGAGAGAAATAGAGGCATTCAAAAAATCTATAAAGAGACAGCTGGAACAATTCAGGGAGACCACAAAGGGAATGCAGAATAGAGCCTGCCAGAAGGAATGGGAGTCCAAGGAAACCATAACCAATCAGCTAAGTGATCTGAGAATAAACACTGAACACCAAATTAAGGAAGTAAAGCTCATACAAGATCTAAACCAAAGCTCCAACAAAGAATTTGAAGCTATCAAAGCCGACCAGATAAAAGGAAAAGAAATTAAAAACAATTAGAAATTCTTGACAGGTTAGACCAGGCAGAAGATCAAATCTCAGGGACTGAAGACAGCCTAGATATTATAGAGAAATAACATACAAATATCCAAGATAAATCTAAGAAATATGATAGATCTATTCTATATTTGGAAGACACCATCAGAAGGCCTAATCTGAGGATAATGGATATAGAGGAGCACCTAGAGACAGAAGTTAATGGTCTAGAAAATTTATTTAACAGAATCCTAGCAGAGAACTTCCCAAACATGCAAAAAGATAGGCCTATGGCCTATTCAGATAAAAGATGCTTTCAGAAGCCCAAATAGACCAGAACAGAATAGGACAAGTCACCGTCATATTATAATCCACACAAGATCAATTCAGACCAAAGAAAGGATCCTTAAAGCTGTCAAGGAGAAAAGACCAATCACCTATACAGGGAAACCAATTAGAATATCCTCAGATTTCTCAGCAGATATGATGAAAGCAAGAAGAGCCTGGAATGATGTATGGCATGCCCTAAAGAAAAACCACAACAAAGAACAGTGTACCCAGCTAAACTCTCCTTCATAACTGAAGATCAAATAAAAATTGTTCATAGCAAAGAAAAATTGAACAATATATCTCCACAAAACCAGACCTACAAAGGTACTTAAAGATATCCTACACATAGAAAACTAACAAGACAATGGCCAAGAAATGGCATCTAAGCGAATAAAATTAGAACTCAACATGAAAAGCGCCCAAAGACAGTCCTGTAACACATGGAAGCTGAACAACACACTGCTGAATCACCAGTGGGTCATGGAAGAGATTAGAAAGGAAATGCAAATGTTAATGATATTCAACAAAAATGAACACACAAATTCTTACATCAACAAGTTAGAGAGATCTGAAACCAACAATTTAATAAGACATCTGAACCTCCTTCAGAAAGATCAGCAAAATAAACCCCAATCCAGTAGACAGAAATAAATAATTAAAATTAAATTAGAATTAACTAAATTATCATCCAAAAACACCATAAAAATAATCAACAAAACAAAGAGTTGGTTCTTTGAAAAAATTAGCAAAATTGACAGACCCTTAGCAAATCTTATCAGAAAAAGAAGTGAACACACCCACATTAACAAACTCAGAGATGAGAATGGGAACATCACCATCAGAACATTATAATGGAATACTTCTCAAAACTTTATGCTAAAAGTTTGAGACCTGGCAGAAATGGACATACTGAAACTCAACCAAAGTGATTTAAATCAACTTAACATGTCCATATCAAGCATAGAAATGGAAACAGCAATAAGAGACCTCATATCTAAGAAAAGCCCAGGACCAGGTGGATTTACAGTGGAATTGTACAAGGCATTCAAAGCAGGGCTCATACCAATCCTCCTCCAACTATTCAAAAAAATTGAAAGAGTAAGTTCACTACCAAATTCATTCTATGATGCCAACATAACCGTTATCCCAAACCAGGCAGGGACTCATCAAAGAAAGAGAACTATAGACCCATTTCTTTGATTAACATTGATGCAAATCTTCTCAACAAAATTTTGGCCTTCAACAATTCATCCAAAAAATCACACACCATGATCAAACAGGATGCAAAGCTGGTTCAATATATGCAAATCAGTTAATATAATTCATCACATCATCAAGAGCAATGATGAGAACCCCACGGATATATCAATAGATACAGAAAAAGAATTTCACAAGATCCAACACCCCTTTATGATGAAGACTCTGGAAAAACTATGAACCCAGAGAACACACCTCAATACAATAAAGGCTGTATATGACAAACCTACTTCCAGCATTATAATGGTGAAAAACGAAAGCTATTTCCTCTTAACTCAGGAACGAGACAAGGATGTCCACTCTCCCCACTTCTCTTCAATTTAGTATTAGAATGCCTACCTACAGTAATAAGACACGATACAAACACAAAAGGGATCCAAATACAGAAAGATGATGTAAAAGACTCCCTCTTTGCAGAAGACATGGTCTTGTATTTAAAAAATCCCAGAGACTCCACTCCCAAATTACTCATGCTGATTCAAAACTTTGGCAAAGAAGCATAGTATAAAATTAACTCTCAAAAATCAATGGCTTTTCTGCAGGCCAACAGTGAGAAGTGTGGATGAAATCAGGAAAGCAACTCCATTCATAATAGCCCCACAAAAAATGAAATACCTAGGAATTAACTTAATCAAAGGAGTGAAGGACCTTTATGATGAAAACTTTAAAAACCTGAAAAAGGAAGTCAAAACGGAACTTAAAAAGTGGAAAAACCTCCCATGCTCCTGGATTGGAAGCATCAACATTGTGCTAATTGCAATACTTCCCAATGCTATCTACCAATTCAATGTGATACCTATCAATATTCCAAACTCATTCTTCAAGAAAACAGAAGAGGCAATCCAAAAATTGATACAGAACAACAGAAGACCCTGAATAGCAAAAATGATCCTTAACAGAAAGAACAGTGCTGAGGAATATCACTACCAAATTCCAAACTCTACTACAAAGCCATAGTAATCAAAACAGCTTGGTATTGGCACAAGAACAGACCTCAGAACCAATGAAATAGAATTGAAAACACAGAAATGAACCTACAGACCTATAGCCACCAAATCTTTGATAAGGTAACTAAAAAACAAACAGCATGGAAGAAAGACAGCCTGTTCAGTAAATGGTGCTGGCAAAATTGGTTAATCACTTGTAGAATACTAAAGCTAGATCCTTATGTATCACCCTGCACCAGAATCAACTCCAAATGGATCAAAGACCTCGAGTCAAAGTAGACACCCTGAAAACCTTACAGGATGGAATATGAGAAATCCTAGGTCTCCTTGGCACAGACCGAAATTTTCTTAAGAGAGACCCAGAAACACCAAAAATCAAAAAAGGTTGGACAAATGGGATTTCATGAAATTGCAGAGCTTCTGCCTGGCAAAGGATAAAGCTAGCAAGATCAATAGAAAGCCCACAGATTCGGAGAGGATCTTCACTAGCCATACAACAGACAAGGGTCTTATATCTAAAATATACCTGGAACTCAAAAAATTATATCCCCCAACAACAAATCCTCAAAGAAAGAACTCCCCAATAAATAAGTGGGCTAATGACTTACAGGGAAACTTCCATGAAGAGGAAATAAGGATAAGGAATAGACACACGAAGAAATGCTCAAACTCCGTAGCCATAAAAGAAATGCAGATCAAAACAGCATTGAGATACCACCTCACCCTAGTTAGAATGGCTATAATCAAGAACTCTAATAACAACAGAAGCTGGTGGGGATATTGGTGGGACTGTATACTTGTTCAACCACTTTGGAAAGCAATATGGAGCTTCCTCAAAAGACTACATAGAGCTCCCCGATGACCCAGCACTCACACTTTTGGCATTTAACCAAATGATTACAAACAATACCAAACTAAAGCTACCAACAAAACTATGTTTATTGCAGCATTATTTACCATAGCTCAGATACAGTCCCTACCCAGATGCTCCTCAGTAGATGAATGGACCAAGAAAATGTGGTTTATATACACAATGGAATTCTATGAGTCCATCGGAAAGACTGACATTGCCCCATTTGTTAGGAAATGGAAAGTCTTGGAAAAAATTATATTAAGTGAAGTAATCCAGGCCCAAAGAAACATAAGTGCCATGGTTTCCCTTATTTGCAATAACTAGTATATGTCTGAGACAAACAGAAACTGTCAGAGAAGTTGATGTTAGGAGAAATGAACCCTAAGATAAGGACTCAAATTGTTTTCTGTTCTTGCTATTGTTTCTGCCATATTTATGACATGATTTATTTGTTGATTTTTATGTCCCTCCCCCACGGTATAATCCCTGTTTTCACTGTTTTTGATGTTGGTATAATTTGGGGATGGCAAGGGGAAAACAAATTGTTATACCGGTGGACTAATTACCACAATGACATGTACAAGATATTATGTAGAAAATGAACTTTACAATTTTGGTGCGGAGGGGTTGGTGGGGTGGTAGAAGGGGAGATATGAAGGAATGGGAAGGAGAAACAAGGAGGCAAAAATGCTTGAAAAGAAATGTACTCATTACCTTGTTCATGTAATTGTAAACCCCCTGTTTGTATTTTCACAATAAAAAATCATAAACTAATAAAGTAAAATTCATGTCAATCTTGTTTTGTCAGTCGTAGGACTCTAACTCTGGGCCTGGGCACTGTCCCTCCTCTCTTTGGCTGAAAGATACCACTGTATCTCTTCAGCTACAGTGCCGTTTCTAGTTTTCAAGAGATATATTGGAGATAAGAGTCTCACAGACTTTTCTGCCCAGGCTGAATTTGAACCACTATCCCCAGATCTCAGACTTTTGGGTAGCTAAGATTACAGGCATGAGCCAACAAAGTCCAGATCTAAGAAAATTTTTAAAAAGTAAGCTTATTGAAACTTCTCTCTTTTTCCAATAAACAATCTTACTTTTTCAGCATTAGTTTATAAGTATGATTTATTTTTAGATGAAACTGTGAATTTTTTAATCAAATCATACATAATTTTACTATTACTCAGTATCTCACAAAAATCCACAGTTATTGACTTTCCCCAACGTCAATTATTACATACTACATTACTTACTATTATTATTACACTCTATATTACATATAATATGAAGTTAAAATAGCTTGGATCATTTCAGATAAATTAGTAGCTGCTATTTTAGCATTATAAATTCACATCTGTGATTTTAAACGAAAGAAAGAAGATTTTCAAGTTAAAATGAAGTATGAATGTGTAGTGTGTCCCAATTGAAACAAAAATTCTGAATTCATACAGAGAAAATTATTTTCTTTCCACTTATGACTTTGTAGTAATACTATTGGAAATAGTGAGGCAAGAAGAGGAAGAATTCAATCATTTTTTTTGTCAGTCATGAGGCTTGAATTCTGGGCTAGAGCCCTGTCCCTGTGCTTTTCAGCTCCAGGTGAGTGCTCTACCGCTTGACCCCCAGCTCTACTTTTGGTTTTCTAGTGGTTTATTGGAGATAAGCGCCTCACAGATTTTGATGCCTGAGCTGGCTTTGAACCGTGATCCTCAGATCTCCTTGATCTTCCTGAGTAGCTAGGATTACAGGCGTGAGCCACCAGTGCCCGGCAAGGACGAACAATTCAAATCATGTCAAACAATGTCTCTGTATGAAGACCTGCCTATTCCCAGTTGTCACAAAATTTCAAGTGTCTATCTTAGAATTCTATTTGGAAAAGTTCTAAATCATTGATTCTTTTTGTACTTTCTGCTATACGAAACAAAATATAGACACAAAACAATTGAAATAAAATGCACACATATGTTGAAGTCACAACTGGAAAAACAACTAACAAAGTAGAACTCCCCCAGGAACAAAAGCATGTTGTGCCCAGTTTTTTTTTTTTAAGCACAAAAACTTCAAACACATGTTAACATGGCGTAGAGCCATAAAGATAACTGTGTCTCAGAAATACGGTTGTGTTAATTTGTAATTGAATTCATCTAGATGAACTTAATATAGCAAATCCCTTGAATGGATCAAATTGTATAAAACAATTGTGACTGTATGCGGAGTGAGATCTGCACATATTTAAAAGAATAAAATAACAAAATCATGACATACTTAAAAAATTCAGAAATGTAATGAATAACTCCAAAAGTATCCGTATTGAGAACTAATTTCTACTAATTTAACAAGAAAAAATATGCAAATAGTAGAATCTGAGTATTTTACATGAGTGTACATAATTTTAAACTACTCCAAATTACACTTTGTAGAAGACTGAATGTAGCTTATCTAAAGGAAAACATCAACTCATGATATGAATGAAATTAAAAATCTCATGAAAAGAGAGAAATAGTTTCTGGAAAATAGTAGTTTAATAAATGTTGGTCAAAATCTTTCTAGTACTGACAAAATTGCATATCTATTTATTTAGATCCGAAAAAGATCCCAAGTTACTCGTGCGGATTTGAAACTTTGGCAAAGTATCAGTTTACATCTGTAAAATTATTATGGGTTTTAACTCTGGCAAGGAATTCATTTCCTCTTCGATCTGACATATGAATATATGAAAGAACTTCTCCAACTAAATATCAAGACCTAACTAAACATATAACCAGAAAAATCATCATGTAAGCCGTATTGCAACTGGGGTAAAAGTAAAATCAGTCATACTGATTCTGTATTTATTGTAAATGTTTATTTTTTTCATTAATTATTTCCTTTAGCTTGCATTTTTAAAACATTGTGTTACATGATGTATATCTTAGTAACTAATTTTGGATGCCTCGTTAAATTTTGTTCTGAGTATATTGTCTCACTTCAGTTCCTATCCCATGAAATGATGTTGATTACAAAAAATTCTAATAACCACTGTTTATAATACACAAAATCTCATAAGCATGACACCAGTAAGCATTGTTTAACATTTTGATATCATGGTCTCATGACTGATGAGGCCTATCTGCATGAGTATCATTGTACCTAGATTCCTCAGCTTGAATTTTGCTACTGTTAAAAAATATTTATATCTTTATTTGTCACCTATCAGAGATTAAATCTGAGTATAAAGCCTAAGGAAGATGATAAAGCAAGAATTCAGCTTTTCTGGATATAAAGTAAACAAAATTCAGCATAGGGTAACTCACTGGTTTGAAGTCAACCAATTTCTCCAAATCATTCTAAGCATTTCCTTACAATGTGTATTTTTCTCAAGAAGGGAATGGGTAATGTGAGAAGAGGACTAACCAAGCATTGTCTTCAAATATACATAATTTGGATTACCCTCTACATTTGGATATAAGCATTTCTGATAAAAACTGAATAATTGATTATCAGGTCAGGTATAATATATCCTAGTTTCATATACCAAACTACATTCAGAAAATGGTATATACCAATTAACTAAAGAATGTCTTGGCAGAAAAATGGCATTTCTATATTATGTGATGCCCAATTCTTAGGTATTTCATTATGCCTCCATTTAATGAATGTGATTGTTTAAATGATTCATGAAGTATTAATTAAAATTGATCAGTGTCTTATAATATAATTGTGTATAATTATATCCTAGAATCATTCAAGAACGACCCCTTCAATCATGACATACATCACATTCCACTGGTATTCATACGGATACGAATGAGTTATTTAGGATCTTCTCCCATTTGGAGATGGCAGGACCAGGATTCGAACTATAGGCTCCATCTCCCACCACTTAAACCTGAGGATAGGGAACTCACCTGTCTGTCCAAGAACATCAGCAAGACCAGTGATTAGGCAGTCACCAGTGGCTCTCAGCAGTCCTCCTTGATACTTACAAGGCTGTGATAGGAGGATCATAGTCAAAGTCACCCTAGGCAGGAAAGTCCTTGAGACTCCTTTCCACCTTCAGTGCCAGCAAAGCCAGAAGTAGAGCCATATGGCTGCAGTGGCAGAGGGCTAGCCTTAAGCAAAAGCAGCTCATGGACTGTGCCCAGATCCTGAATTCAGGTTCAGGACTGGCAACAAACAGATATACAAAACAATATGTGCAGCCATCCAGCTAAAACAGGTCACCCTCTTGTCCCCAATTGGATTGGACAAAGTTCCCTTGGAAAGGGGCTGGGGGAGCCGCTGTCATCTTGAATCCATCCATGCTGCCTGCATCACAGGATTCTGGCCACAAGAATGGTAGCCACACCCACATTCCATGATGCTCAGCACCAGGATTCCCTTTGGTGTTTGACACTACCACCAGCAGTTGAGGAAGGTAGAGGTGGCTGAGTGGTGAGCAGGAGACTCGAGGAGACTTTGGAGGAGAATAGAAAATTGACATCCTAATCAGTGAGTGGGAGAATAGAGGATTTCCCAGAGCCTGGGAACATGGCCAGCCCATCTTTCCAATCCCAGTGGTCAGATGTCTGAAACAACAGGACTCCATGAAAGAGCTACAGGCAAGAAACTACTTCCAGAGCAGCAGTAAAGGAATCCTCCCATCAGACCTGCAACATTCGAGAAAAAAAAGAACACAGAAAAGGGAGGGATCCCCAAGACAAACACCACTGGGGAGCGTGATTCAACAGAGGGTCTGGCCAAAGGTGATGCAGACCGTGGGCCTCCCCTGCCTTTGGACACAGGCACAGCCACCAGGGGCCATAGTTTCAAGGGTCCTGATACCATCAAGGATCTGCAGATGTGCTAGTGACACGTGGTGCTCACCCTGGACTGCAGCAAAAGAAGAAACCAGGCACTCAGTGCCAAGATTCCACCACTGAAGCAGGAGAAGACAGACCTGCAGGATCGACTAGAGAAAGAAAGGGAGAAGATAGCCCAGTTATATAAAGCACCACAAACAGAGCTAGAGATCCACAAGTCACCCATACAGAGGTTGGTTTCACCAGAAAGAGATTTACAATCTGCACCAGCCCAAGTGAAGCAGGTGGCCAATCATAGATAATGGGAGCACGAAGCTCTTACCAGCCACCTGCAGGCTGCAGAGTGGTGTGTAGCAGAGCTGCATATGGTGGCTTCTACGGACACTGCTGCACAGAAGGAGACTGAAATGTTCTTTGAACGGCTGAATGATGTGACCCTTCAGCTTGAGGAAAAGACCAGAAGTTTCGATGACCTGCAGCAAGTGAACACAGAGTTGCAGGAGAAGCTGGAAGTGCTCTGGACAGAGAACAGCACCAGAAGAACAGAATCTGCAAGTTCCAACTAGTGCTGGTGGCGCATGAGTTACTGAAGAGACTACTGGACAACCTGAGCTGGATGGTGACCTCAGCAATTCTTGTGAGAGACACGTTCACAGAGGACCTGAGCATTGAGAGGTCCGCATGGAAAGAGGCGATTCAGTGGCTGAACGAGCAGGTGAACCAAATGATAGAAGAGGAGAGAAGGACGAGGCAGGTGCTGGATAATGAGCTGGGGGAACTGAGAACGAAGCTGACAGAGCCATGGCCCCCCGCAGGACCATCTCAGGTGGAGCTGCAGTTCCAGGCCTAGGCCTACGGCACACAGATGGAGTTGAAAAAACTGGAGCAACAACTTCACATCCAAGTCCAGGAAAACCAGAAGCTCTGTCTCCAGAACACAGAGCAGCAGGAGCAACTGCAGAGACTGGAGGATAAGGCCAAGGATCTGCAGGAGATACCCTAGACCCCACAAGGTGCATGTGTTTGTGTGTGACCCATAGACAGAGGAAGAGCTGGCCCTGCTGTGGAACACTCTCCACAAGGCGAGCGGTGAGAAGGAGGTGCTCACCAGCATCCTGGACTCAGAGCAACAGGTGAAGAAAGAACTGTGGGAAACCTAGACCATTCAGAGGAGAAGATAGAGGAATGGAAAGAGGTGGCTGAGAGAGGGAGAGAGAAAGAGAGAGAGAGAGAGAGAGAGAGAGAGAGAGAGAGAGAGAGAGAGGGAGAAAGAGGGAGAGAGAGAGAGAGAGAGAGAGAGAGACAGGGCCAAGCATCATGGGAGCTGCAGAAGCAGCAGGAGCAGTCCCTGGCCCAGCTGCAGGTGCTCAGAGACACCTGTGAGCAGCACATTGCCTCCAATGAGCGGCTGAACTCTGAGAAGGAGGCCCTGAAGCAGCACCTGCAGAGGCAGACCCAGCTGCTGGAGCTGCTGAAGCAAGTGTAGGGCCCGAACAACTGGGGGGGGCCAGGTGGTGCCCCCAAAGTGGCGGTACACTCTCAAGTGCCTGGAAGTGACCAGACCATAGGAGGAGCGCCTCCAAGTCCAGCTGAGCTTCCTGGCTTTCCCTGGGGAAGTGGAAAGTGTGAGTCCTGGGGAAGAAAAGGAGAGGAGGTTACTCCCCCCGACATGACCATCCCAGAGGATTGAGACATGCCCCAGACCTAGAGGGACATGGATCTGCGAGCCCTCTCAGAGGCTGAGATCCACAGGGGAAATCTTCTGCTGCAGGGGCAGCGGCCTTACTACAGGTGTCCAGCCCACCTGCAGCTCAGTGCCAGACAGAGCTGGAGCCACAGGCCCCCTGCACTGTGAGCTGCCATCACAGCTGGCGTGGGGATGGCAAGTGGGACACATGCATCCGAGAAGAAAATCTGCTTCATCCAGGACCTGTCTGATGAGGTGGACTTCCAGAGTCCAGTGGATGAGCTCCACCATCAATGTAGCCAGCTGTCGGCACACATCCGCACCATCGAGGAGTCCTTCATGGCATGTAAAGAGCAGATGTTTGTCCTGGATGAGCTGTGTCAGGAGAAAGCCGAGTATGTGTGCTGGCTCTCCCAGGAGAAGATGGAGAAGAAGAGAGAGATGCAGGAACTGCTGTGGGTCCTCGCAGGGGAAGGCACGGACAGCGGCTCCAGGAGCAAGCACAGGCTGAGCTCCTGCCCCTACCACCACTGCTTCAGATGCCTCAGGCTCTGGGGTGGGCGAAATGAGGGAGGAGCAGAAAGGTTTTGAAGAATTGCAACTTCAATCAGCTTGGAAACTGCCAGAGGAGAGGTCGGGGTTCCAACCCCATAGATGACTCCCCCATGGAGCACATCCTGTGGCAGATGCCTCACATCCAGAGCCGCCTACAGCTTGAGGTCTCAGGCAAGGAGCACTCCTTCCCTTTCTTCTGTAGACTGATGTGGATGATAACTCTCTATGTGACATGCTGACTCTCAAAAGCCTCGGCAGCCACCAGAATTAGGTGGCAGGTGGCCTTCTCTCAGGCCTCCATCTGCCACAAGATGGGGGTAAACTATGGGCCAGGTAGGGCAGAGGCTGCCAGGAAGCGGTCCAAGTTCAAGGGACATCTAATGGCCCATTGGTGGCCAGAGAAGAGGCCCATGTTATGCTTATCACAAAGAATAAATTGTTTTCAAAGGGAAGAAAAGCCTCCAACAAAGATTTGTTCTTCCAGTCCTGGGGCTTGAGCTCAGGGCCTAGCCACTGTCCCTGATCTCTTTTGGTCAAGGCTGGCACTCTACCAGTGAACCCCACCTCCCCTTCCAGCTTTTTCTATATGGAATTGAACTCAGGGTGTCAGTCATGCTAGGCGACCATCTAGCAGTGAGCCACATTCTCAGTTAGGATAATTCCTCCCCCCCCCTCCCAAACCCATATGGCCATTCCTCAGATAAATAGGAAGTAGGGGCTAGGATGAATATGAAGCACAGTCTGGTTCACACAGAAATACTCCCCTGCCCCCTCTTGGACACACTTAGTTGAAGTTTCTCTTCTACCATTGAGGGATGAGAGAGGGACGGGGGAGTCTCGAGAGAGGAGTACCAAGAACAGTGGCCCCCTGACACCACAGTCTACCTCACACAAGTGAACCTCTAGATTCCAAACTTAACTGACTCAATGTGGATTCTACACTTTCTCATCACCTCTTCAATGCTCAGGATGAATAAATGTAGGCCCTGGCCTCAGCCCACACACAGGGTAGAAGCTCCTAGTCCCAGACCAACTTCCATCTCTGACTGCTCTGAGTTAGGCCAGACTCACACTCACCATAATGTTGGTGGCCATGACCTCATGTATGGATTCCAAGAAGATGCTCTGTAGCAAAGAGCAGAAGCAACAGAGCGAGCAGGACAGAAGGATGTGGTGGGGATGATTGCTCTGAGATCTTCCTCCTTGGAGCCCTCCTGTCAAGCCAGAGTCATGCTAACCAAAGCATGGCCAAGGCCAGAGTGTGAGATGAGATAGAGTAACACAGGACTAAAGGAGGTACTGCTTTGTCTTGGAGCACTTGAAAATTCCAATTATATTTGACCCATATCAATCCCAAAGCCAACATGCAATGCCTCTCCTTGTTGTTGTTGGTTGTGAGCACTGTCCCTGAGCTATTTGTCTCAAGGCTGGAACTCTGCCAATTGAGCCACAGCGACACTTCTTTTTTTCTGATAATTCATCGAGGATAAGAGTCTCACACACCTTCCTGTCCAGGCTCGCTTGGCACCATAATCCTCCAGATCTCAGCTTCCTGAGTATCTAGGATGACAGGTATGAGCCACGAGTGCCCAGCATGTGATGCCTTTTGAAGGAATCTTGGCGAGTCTGTATAAGGAGCCCCAAAGGGCCTGGATAGACCACAACCCAATCAAGTAGCTGGGATGGGGAAGCCTGACCTTCTAGCCATACTGTTTCCCAAAATTAAAGATGCCAGGTGGTTTTGTATGCATCCAACACCTAGGTCAACCCCCGTGAGGCTTAGTGGGGAAAACGTGGAGAATACCCAAAGATTGCACTGTAGAAATCTCTGATTTTGCATGCATGTGGTGTGTGTGAGTGTGTGTGTGTGTGTGTGTGTGTGTGTGTGTGTGTGTGTGTGTGTGTTTGTGTGTGTGTGTGAACTCAGGGCCTAGGCTCTATCCCTGAGTTTTCTTGCTCAATCTGGTGTTCTGCCACTTGAGCCACAACCCCACTTGATTTTTGATGGTTAATTTTATATAAGAGTCTCAAGGATTTTCCTGTCCAGGATGGCTTCATAGCACGACGGGGGCCCCAGGGCAGTAAAAGTAAACATAACTCACAGGTACAATCCCTATGGTGGGTGACTCCTGCCTCCTCGTGGCCAGACGCGGGACATGCAGCCCCGTGTCATCGTCCTCTAGAATTCAATTGGGGGAAGTGACCAGGGCCAAGCTGACTTTTGCTCACCCTGAGTGCTGATGCCAGAGCAGGTATGTTCCACCCTAGGCCAAGAGAGCTCCAGGAGGCCCGGCTCCCAAAGGCACAAGGAAGGGAGAGGTCAGCTCCAGGCTGAGCTAAGAGCCTTTTCTCACGGATACCCCAAGTTGGCCTTCCTAATCACCGTAAGAACTGTCAAAGAATAAACAAAAAAAAATTGTAGCTGTGCCTACAAGTGCTAGAGCTCTAGCATTGAACCGAAGAGCTCAGGGACAGGACCCCCAAGCTTTTAGTTCAAGACCCTCAGCTGACCCTCCCCCAGTTTAGCTAAATATGAACTAGTAGGATTTGTCAAGTGTTTCTGAAGACTGGTGATACTGAAGAAAGCATCCTAATTCTAATGAAAGCTGAAATTGTGACATACAGCTATGTGCTGAGTCCTTCACAAGGTCTGTTTGCTGGGTCCTTCCGACATGGGGGTTTTGTGTGAGTCCTCAAAAAGTCCTGTTTGCTGAGTCATCCCAAAGTGTGCTATGTGCTGAATCCCTGAGAAGAGTGGGCCCTGGTGGTTTTTTCAAAGGGTGCTGTGCGCTGTGTCCATTACACAGCTACTGTATGCTGAGTCCTTCAAAAGATGCAGTGTACTAATTCATCCCAAAGGGTACTGCTGTGTGCTGAGCCCTTGAGAAGAGATGGATAAGGTGAATTTTTCAAGTGCTCTGTGCCGAGTCCTTTACACAGGGTGCTCTGTACTGTCCTTCAAATGGTGCTATGTGCTGAGTCCTTCCACAGGGTAGTATGTGCTGAGTCCTTCAAAATTGTGCTATGTGCTGAGTTTTTTGAAGGGTGCTGTGTACTATTTTACACAGTGTGCTACATACTCAGCCCTTCAAAGGGGGCTGTGTGTGATCTCAACACAGGGTGCTATGCACTGAGTCCCTGGGAAAGAATGGTAGCGTTGAGTTTTTCAAAGCATGCCATGCACTTAGTCCATTACCTTGTGGGCTATGGACTCCCTCCTTCAAAGGATGCTGTTTGCTGAGTACTCTACACAGGGTACTTACTATATGCTAAGTCCTTCAAAGGGAGCTGTGTGCTGAGTCCTTTACACAGGGTGCTTTGTGCTGTTTTTTGAAGTGTACTGTGTGCTGACTCATCTAAAAGGGTACTATGTTCTGAGTCATTGAGAGGTAGTTATCCCCAATAATCACACACATGCAAACACACGCAAACAAACATACACACACAAACATAACCACTAACAAACATACATACACAAACATACACACAAGGGTCACCGTGCACCACCTTTTTGGTGTGTGGATTGGAGGGGCATGGAAGAGAGTCTCCTCCAGCCGTGGCTCTAAGGGGAGATTTGATACCCTGGGCAGGTACTGGGGTTGAGAGGGAGTGATGAGCTGAGGTGAGGCTATAATTTCCATGGCCTGGAAGCCTTTGGTCCCAGTCAGGGCTTGGCTTGCAGCCAGGGGTGAGGGCCAGGCCTGAGGGGAAGAGGGGGAGGGGGCACGAGGAGGAGGGAGCCGGGCCCAAGGCACACTCCCATGGCAGCAGTGGCCAAGGGCATGGCTCAGGGTAGGGCAACAGGGTGGGTGAAAGACCCCAGACTCCTGGGATATTTTCTTTAACGGGAGGGCGCCCCAGAAACCAAGACTCCAAACCAGTAGATGCAATAAGCAAAAAGAGTTTATTCAGCATTTGCGCAAACGGTCTCCCTGCCTCGGCACAGGAGAGAGCCCGGAGGAGCAGTTACAGGCATCTGGGCTCCAAGACTCTTTACTCAATTCCTTATTTCCAGAAGAGAGGGGGGTTTGTGCTAGGGCGAGCAAGTTTACAAAAGCAAAATCAGCAGTGAGCAATTGTAAAATGTATCTCTAATTTTTAATCTTTCATTCCCTCCTTTTTCTTTGGGCTAACTTTAATCTTAAAATTTAGGGTGTCTCTATATTATCTTGTGGGGTGTCAGTTGTTCTCAATGCTTGATATTTGGATCTCAGAACTAATAAATGGACTGCGCTGATCTTTTTCTTTTACAAAAGACACCAGTCTGTTGAGTATACAAGGTCCGATTGTAACAAAATTAACAGTACCAGGGCCACTTACATTTTTTTTCCCACCAGTCCTGACTCCGTGTATCACAGTTAACTTAATTTTATACTAGCTTTACTTGTAATCTCCAATTTTAAGACATACTCATACCATCTGCTACGTACTTAAACTTTCTGAGGTTTGTCTTAAAGACAATTCTTACTTTTCAAATTTCCCCAATTCCTTTTCCAAGGCTTTCTTTACTACCCTCTTTTTTTAAAATTCCTTGAGCATCTTTGTGGCTGGAGTTTAAAACTGCCCAATTTTTCCTTTGGCTTGTGGAACCTTTATCTTAGAACAGCCTTAAGGCACCACTGTGATGCAGAAGCTTGCTAGATTTTAAGGCTAAGAATATTACCTCCATTGATAACACACTCAGGTTATTACCATACCAGAGCCAAACTAGGCTGTGACCATGGAGAGGATTTCTAGTCACTATGCACTGAAGTACCTAAGGCAAGCAAGCCAGCGATATCCTTGTCCCCAATATCCACTCTGGGAAGAGAGGGTTTCTGGATATCACCCAAAAGAATGTCCCACAAGATCTTAGATTTAGCAGCAGTCAACCAGGAAGCAGACTCAGGTGATGGAATCAGGCAGGAGTTCCTCCAGGTGGCTTTCAGGCCGTAGTTGAATGCAGCAGCAGCAGCAGCAGCAGCAGGGTTTCTCAGTGGCTCCAAGGGACTGTCACACCTCATGCTGGGCTGTAAATTCCTACACAGACTGGTTAAGGATACATTGCATAGGCTTGGCAGGCTTTGATCCTGCTGGTTTTTAAGATCGTTAAACAATAGCCCAGGACAATTTACCAAAATCACAACTTTTTACTAACCAGATATTTTGTAAATAGACACAGAAGGCTCAGAAGGCTTAGTCTTGTAGCCATCTCTGACAGATGCAGTCTCCACACCTTGAACACCTACAACAGTTAACACTATTCTTTATGCCTTTTTTAAAATTATTTTATCTATTTTGCCTCATTTCTCCAAAACTGACTCTGGACCCTTGATCTTAAATTGGGGGTAGAAGGGCGAAAGTCCATCTTCTGTAACTTTTTCAAGCTGACTTCAGGGACGTTAATCCTACCTAGCAAGGAACCTATAACCTTAGCCTATTTTACAAAGAGGCCATCAGGGTTAGATGTCATTAAGAACAATATTTAACTTTTGACAACTGCACAGACCTTTTCTCCGGCTACAGCAGTATAGCTTGTTTTTCACTCTGGTTTGCAAAAGCATCTTCCTAGATGGCTTAGGAATGTGATCTCTAATGATCCCAACAATGCCTGAGACAGATATCAATAGAAACACATTCTCTGTATTTTTCCTGAGCAGGTGAAATTCATGTAACTAGTGTCAGCTCAATTAGAGCTGCCAATTAGAGCTTTTGGCACATAAAGGGGTTGAGATTTAAACTATCCCCCACGTTTTATAACATTAGCTTTTTACTATCACAGAGGACTGGCAAGTTCCTGTCCCTCACAAGGTAGATAGTCATGGACATTAGGCCTGCTTACAAACTCTTTTTATGACCTCCCGGCTCTGACCAGTTTTGAAGGGCCATACACAAATGACTCTAGGATCTGACATTTCTGCCATCCAAGCAGTGGCTTACTGCCTCTGGATGCTCCTCCATTGCTTTTGTCCCAGGAATGTCTTCTTCACATTGGGATAAATGCCTCATTGGCATTTCCCTTTAGCTGGTTGCTGGACTTGAACTCAGGGCCTGAGCACTGTCCCTCAGCTCTATAGCTCAAGGCTAGCACTCTGCCACTTTGAGTCCCAGACTCAGGGCTTGAATGCTGTCCCCTAACTCTTCAGTCCAGGGCTAGTACTCTGCCACTGTGAGTCTCGAGCTTGGGGCTTGAGTACTGTCCCCTGACTCTTTAGTCCAGGGCTAGTACCCTGCTGGCTGAATAGAGGTGACAATCTCACAGGGACCTTTTTGTGCCCGGGCTGGCTTTGAACCAGTTCCAGATCAATGAATCTTATAAAAGGCCATTTTACTCCAATTAAAAGCAACAAGGTGGTCAACATAGAAGTAGCTTTTAAGCATGCTCTTACCTGAAACTTATTAAAGTTACATCTGACAAACTTGTAAGAATCCTCTGTGCTTTGCTCTGGGCTTGCTGGAAACTTAAGAAACAAGCTATAAGAGCAAACTGGAATAGCAATTATTTTGGTAATCCTAATTTTTCCTCTGTGCACAATGAAGCCAATGTTAAAAACAACTTTACTTTTAAATTTTATATCCAAAAATCCATTCCCTATTTTTTTAGTCTCCTATTAATCTTTTTTTTAATATTGTATACTTTAGTTTTTATTTTCATTTTGAAAAGATCCCTTGAAATCTTGAGGCCAAGTGTCACTCATTGCCTCTTGACTGCTTGTTTTAAAACAGACACACAAATAACAATCATCATAACTGAATCAAAAAGCTAGACTTAGCATCTTTATGACTTTTAAAAACATCTTAATTGTAAAACATTAAAAACAAGTCACATTATACAAATAACCTTTTAACTCTCTTTTTAAGGCCTTTCTAATTTTAATGTTAACACATCCAAGGGGAAGTTTTAGCAATACTAATCAGATCATCACATCACTCATTTTAACCATCATGTTTTCAGTGTCTGTCTGCAGGGAAAAGAGAGAACAAAGATGGGACACTCAGCCCCTTCTATGGAATGGGCACACACCCAATCCGACTCTAGGGTTAGATGAACTGCATTTGTGCCAGCTTGCCCTCTTTCACCATGCATGGATTCCTCCTAGGGCCTGTCCCACCATGCATGACCAGCTGAACTGCACTTCGACTTGTTCACCCCTTACCCCTAAAGATAGGTCTTCTTTTGGCTTCTAAGTTTTTCTCCATCTCTTCTCTTGGTTCTTGAATGAAATACACAGTTTTAAGCAAAACAGGTACTGTCTTTGACAGTGTTAAACTAACCTTTACATTTAAATTTCTAATATTTATCCCCAAATTTTAACCAAGGGAACTAAATCCCAAACTGCCAATGCATTTTTGCTAAGCCAGATAACTTGATTACAGTATAAACAGTCTTATGCATTTTAAAATACCAGATTTTGTAATTTGCAAGTTAAAAAATCTTTAAAAAGCCATTTAAAACAATGTGAAGATTCTTTAAAATTTTTGGTAATGTCCAAACCTCATAACTTTTTGAATTTTTAAATTAAAACTCACCCAATTGTTACAGCATGCTGACAATTCTTATCTTTGAACACGTTCACAGACACACACAAAACACTCACACAGATCTTAAAGCACGCAAAAATCAAAATCAGTCGTACCTACACCTTCTAAAGTTTTTAAACAAAAATTTAAGATAGTGTTTTTTATAAACTAGGTACCTATGTTGGGCTTTATTTTCCCAGAGCTTGCTTATCTAGCAAGGCAAGTCACTAATTAGTCTTTTGAATCCTTTCTGTTGGAGGAGGGCTGGGGGAGGGGGTCACCTAAAACTAAACTGGCCAGAATTTTTTAAATCCAATTTTAGACAAGAGCACTTTACAAATTGTTACATTGTCAGGACTAGCTGAAAAAGTCCAAACCAGGCACACAGCCTTTTACACCCTCCCTGCTGGCAGCCTGCACAAGGAGAAAATGCAGCCTGAGGCTTGAAGGGAACCAAACTAGCCCAGTAAACTTCCATGCCTCACAGGGAGGGTGGGCATAGCAGGTCTGTGACTGAACCCAGCTGGAACTTTTATTCCCCCAGACATGTTAAAATAAATAAATAACAAAAACACAGATAAACACAAAAACCAAGGATTCACATTTAAACTGGTACCAATTCTAAAACAGAACTAGTCAAGAACTGAAGGCTGAGTTGGGGACTAATGGGCCCCAGTTTATCCCTACCGGAACTCTGTGCTGCTCCCACTCAGCAAGCTGAATCCAGAGTCTGCTGAGTGAGCCTGCCACACTCACCCAGAACTTCCCTACCCCAGAAAATATAAAACAAACACACCAAAGTAAACAAGACAGACAAGTGGCCACAAAGACAAAATCAGGTCTCAGTGAATGGGACGACATCTCACCACCATTCACTTAGCAGGGGACTCAACACCCCTACTCACCTCCGGAGGATTTTTTTCTTTTCTTTCTTTCTTTCTTTTTTTTTAGATTCCTGCAAGCGTTGACCCAGGGGCCTTCCAAGGTGGAGGAGAATTGCCAGTCATCTTGGGGCAAGGGAAAGAAGTCCCCAGCGGCCGTCCCCTCAGACTGACAGGTTCTCCCCCATGCTCAGACCCCCCAAGCCAAGGCCCGAGGCTGAGATCTAACTGGGGCTACTCGCAGGTGGTCAGTGGCAATTTCATAATTGACAAACAAGCAAGTTCCTAAAACCTGACAATCTGGGATTGGGCTGTAACTTCCTTCCAGTGACCTAAAGTCAGACTTAAGGGGATTGTTAGTTGCTGCCCCATCCCTTTAAGGACAACAAAACAGACAACAGAGACAATTAACACTAAACAGAAACAGAGGAAACCAGACAGGTGCTGCGCGGCAGTCGAACGACTGCAAACAGAGAAAGCAACTTCAGATGGGAGTGGCCCACCACGGCTAAACTCCCCGGGAAGGAGAGAGATTCCACGTTCCCCCCTTCCTCCAGTTCACGGGAAGGAGAGAGACTCCACGTTCCCTCTTGCCCACCAAACCTCAAGGGCACGTAGGCCCGAGCAAACCTCAAGGGCCCGTAGGCCCAAGCAAACCTCAAGGGCCTGTAGGCCCAAGCAAACCTCAAGGGCACGTCTGCCCGAGCAAACCTCAAGGGCATGTCTGCCCGAGCCGGGCCAGGGGTTTCAGGGCACGTCTGCCTCCCCCACTGACTTCAATACAGACCCTGTACAGGCACTTTTCTTTGGATCCCAGAGTGCAGAATACAGAACAGAGATAACAAACACAGAAGATGCAAAACGTAAAAGCTCTATCTTACCTCCTACCGGTCCTGGAATTTGGGGCCTGGGGGCACCGGCTTCCTGGCCAATGCACCAAATGAAAGACCCCAGACTCCTGGGATATTTTCTTCAATGGGAGGGCGCCCCAGAAACCAAGACTCCAAACCAGTAGATGCAACAAGCATGAGTTTATTCAGTGTTTGCACAAACGTCTCTCTGCCTCGGCACAGGAGAGAGCCCAGAGAAGCGGTTACAGGCATTCTTAAAGGCAAAATCCACAAGATTAGCATATAACACCAGGTGTCCCCAGGATTGGCCCGTTTAAAAGTCACTATGTACTCCAGCAATCATTTTTACTATGCGGGGAAGTTTAAAACAGTTGGCTCAGGGCAAGTCTAGGGGGAGCGGTCATCCTGGGGGGGGGAGTTTACATAGTTACAGGCTTGTGATTGATTAACATTTGGCTTAGTTTGCTGGACTTGCCAGGTGGTCCTTATCTTGGGCCCTTATCTTGGGTCCTTATCTTGGGTCCCATTCTTAGGTCCCATTTGACCAAATGGGGAATTTACTTGTTTGTTCTTTATTTATGACCACAGATCTTGTCCAGGGGCCGGCATCTGGGCTCCAAGACTCTTTACTCAATTCCTTATTTCCAGAAGGGAGGGGGTTTAGTGCTAGGGCGAGCAAGTTTACAAAAGCAAAATCAGCAGTGAGCAATTGTAAAATGTATCTCTAATTTTTAATCTTTCAGTGGGCATGCCTGGCGGGGGCAACACAGCCCAGGAGAGGAGTGGGAGCAGAGAGAGAGCAGAGAGAAGAGCGAGTATACACAAGGGCAAGTGGCTTCATCAGCTGGCAGCCTCGCTGATCATATTGCAGGTTCTGGTGGGGAGAACAGAGCACATGGAGCTGGCGCAGCAGGCATATTGCCACGGGCAGCCACGCGGAGGCACGGTGGCCATGGTGGCCCTGAGACTGAGATCCCCGCAAGGGGGGCACAGGAGCAGCTGAGGTGGGGGTGGTGTAGGCTGAAGAAGAGGAGCAGAGGCCACATGCAGTCCTGCCATGCGCCCGCAGATGTTCCTCCCCCCTCCCAGCAGCATTGCATTTTAAACATGGCACTTTCGACTCCGACCAGCTGCCTCTCACAGTCGCCCAGAGGAGATGGCACACCCATGGCCGTCTTGCGTCCCTGAATTGGTCGCCACCCCTGGTCCTAAGACTCTGGGCCCATGTGCACCCGGAGCAACCGCCTACAGCTTCTCCCATTAGTACACATGTGTGGTGGCTCTGAGGGCCCACAGCCTGGAAACACTCCGGCCAACCAACCAACCACTGACCCGGACCTGCACCTCCTGACTCCCCTTTCCTGTCTCCTCCTCGAGTCCACCCTCCCCCACCCCACAGTCTGCCATGGCCTTCTCACAAACGTGCCCCAGGGGTCAGGAGTAGGGGTGTGTGTTGACCTGGGGATCCCACCCCCATCCCTAGTGGCCATGTCCCAGGAAACAGGGAGATGCAGGAATGGGTGAGGAGGGGTGCCACAGAGCACCTGGCCTGGAGCAGTGGGAGCCACACAGCCACACATCTACATCCTTCCTCTCTCTGGTGGGAACCTGGTGGCTTTAATCAGAGGTGGGGAATAGCATCTCCACACTTGCCTTTTTGAGTCTTTTTCTTTTTTTGGGGGGTGGTGGGTGTTGGATGCAGAAGATAGGCCCTCCTTGCTGTGTGAGCCCTTGTCTTCTGTGCTCGGTCACCCTTTCACCTGAAGAGGGTCCCAGAAGAGCCCACTAGGTATGTGAGGACACTTGGAGTCATACAGAAGATGAATATCTGAGAGGTATATACCCACTCCGACTCACATACACCCTGCCTGTCTGCCCTACCCCCCATCCCAGCTGTCAACAGTACTCACAGTGTGATCACATTTCCCAGCTCTCCCAGCATCTGCTGGTGCTCCCTTTCCATCTGGTCTCCTCGTCCCCCCCAAGAATCCACCAAGTCACCCAGAAGCATCTAGGCTGGAAGTAGGGAGTCCATCCATGTATGTATCCTTTAAGACCCCATCCGTTTCCCCAACACTGTCCCAAACACAGGTCAGACAACCATCTGGGGCACCATGACCCTCTGCTTGTTTTCACCCCAGGCTCTGAGAAGCCACCTATCTCTGGACACCTTCACCAAGTGTCCTGGCCTAGGGTTTTTGTGAATGGGGAGTCAAGGCTGGTTGTTCCCAAGGGAAAGTGTCTGGCTCTGGAGAAAGGGATAGGCAGGGTTGTTCTGCATTATTAGAGTGGTGCTCCCTTTGGTTGGATCCCCTGTTCTGACCAGGCAACCCCCGTGCTCAAGCTTGTACCTTGTCCAAAAGGAGGAACCAACAAACTCAGGAGAGTCACTGCTCTGAGTCTGTGTGTGAGTGTGTGTGTGCATGACAGAGAGAGAAGGAGCATGAGAGAGAGAGAGAGATGGGGGAGGTAGAGAGACAGTCAGACAGACAGACAGACAGACAGACAGACAGACAGACAGACAGATCATCTTTCTCCTTATACAGCCTGACTGTGCTCAGGTGAGTGATCCGTTGGCAAATTACAGGTGCTGCATGGACTAATCTTCTGTCACAGTTCTGGATTTGTGTGTGTGTGTGTGTGTGTGTGTGTTTCTGTGTGTGTGTTGGGAGAACAGGGAGATGAGAACAATGAAAATATATTTAAGGCACCATGTCTACAAAGAGCAAAAGCCTTTTATTTGTGTGTATGTGTGTGTGTGTGTGTGTGTGTGTGTGTGTGTGTGTTTCTGTGTGTGTGTTGGGAGAACAGGGAGATGAGTACAATGAAAATATATTTAAGGCACCATGTCTACAAAGAGCAAAAGCCTTTTATTTGTGTGTATGTGTGTGTGTGTGTTGTTCTTTTTTCATCAATGCCAAGTAAGAGTCTAGCGATAATTTGATTTCTCTTTCACCGTTTCATGGCTCCTTTGGGGAAGGTTTCAGTACACATTCTTTTCCACTTCTTTCTTCTCCCTTTCCTGTAGCCCACAGTAGCTGCTGGGCCTGTATGGGTGTTCCCTAGGAGGCCTGTGTGAACTACAGACCAGAGTGGACACCTGTTCTTCTGTCTTCAGCCAGAAGGCTCATGAGGCAACTGTGACCACAGCCGTACTCTTCCAGCCAGTCTGCTCTAGTGTGTATAGTTGGAGCTAATTCAAGGGTTGGAAATGTGTCTGCCAAACGTAATTAGGGAACAGATTGGGGGGAGGGGAGAATAGGGCAGGGGCTGTGAGGCTAGGAGGGTATGGGAAGTGGTGAATGTTGTGAAATGTTAGATGGTTCACCACGACTGAGACTGAGAGGGAAACTTACCCAGGGCATTGACTGTGTCCATTGGCATCTGGGCAGGGTATTCTAGGCCCCCTCTGGTGGCATGGATTCCCTCCAGGGGCAATGTACTGGTGGGCAGTCCTCCTTGGAGTCCTGCAGACTCCAGTCTGTGTCTGGCTTGGGCCATTTCCAGCTGGGCAGTGGTAAGCAAGTGTGCTCCTCCTGCTGGAGCCTGCTTGCTAACTGCTCTGGCAGTTAGCTTGGGCTCTCTGAATGCCACTTTCTTTTTTTTTTTTATTGTGAAAATACTGTACAGAGGGGTTACAATTACATTGGCAAGATAGCGAGTACATTTCTTATCAAGCATTGTAGCCTCCTCCTTTGTTTACCCTTCCCATCCCTTCCCAGCCTCCCCCGCACCCCCACCTAATCCTCTCCCCCCACAAAAGTTGTAAAGTTCGTTTTCAACATGACCACTTGTACTTCTCATTGTTGCAACGGGTCCACCTATATCCTTATTTAAACGACTTGTTTTTCCCCTTACCCTCCACAAATTATACCGACATCAAATATAGTGAAAGCAGGGATTATACTGTGAGGGAGGGACATACAAAGCAACGAAGAAATAATCTTATAAATGCTTTAGAAACAAATGCATGAATGAAAAAAAAACATTTAAATACATATCTTAGGGTTCATTTTCCTAACATCACCTTATCTGACCTTTTCTGGTTGACTCATATATATACTAGATATTGCAAATAAGGGAAACCATGGCGATGTCCACTCTCCCCACTTCTCTTCAACCTAGTATTAGAATGCCTAGCTACAGCAATAAGACAAGATGCAGACATAAAGGGGATCCAAATAGGGAAAGAACAAATAAAACTCTCCCTGTTTGCAGATGACATGATCTTGTATTTGATGAATGCCACTTTCTATAACCTGCTGTAGGCTGTCTAGAAGAAAAAGCAGACCACTGAATTTAGAACCCTTCAAGTTTGATTGGGACAACTGAAATGCAATGTTTTCCACGTTTTTTTCTTGAAGCTGGCAATTTCCACTAACGCCTGGGATGATGGGTCAAATTAGACAGACGATTTCAGCCTCCAAAAAATGACGTTCAAAGCAGCACAGGAAGAGTTCCCAAGCCAGATGGTCTCCTGTAATGAATGTCATGCCTTGACAGACGTTCTTCGGCAGTTGTTGATTCTCCTCCAGCTCTCTCTAGGGTGACCACCACAGCCAAAAATGTCGTGGGGAGCAGAGATTGTGACCTCACCATCCTTAGCCTGCCAGCTGTGAGCAGAGACGATTCCCAGCACCTGCACTGGACTCTGGGAGATTCAGAAACCCGGGATACCTCGAGGAGATTTTCTCTGCAACATGAAACTTGGGGGCCGGATGTGGTAATCCTGACTGGCCCCAGGGGGAGGAGAGGAGGCCCCTTGGGTCAGGCATTCAGCTAACAGCAACCTCATTCACACCTACATGGGAAATTGAGTGCCACAGAGCTGGTCAGCTGCTGGACAGAGATTTTTGAGAAGATAGGCATCCCAGAGGCCCTGGAATGTAGTGAGTACATAAATGGTGGCTCACATCTTCAGAGCCAAAACAGTTAAGTGTGGTGGAACCAGGAGGGGGTAAGAGGGAGGAGGGAGAACTGTTGGAGAGCTACATCAGGCTTTGTCCCCACTCCCCCACAGAGGATTCTTACCTGGATCAGATGGGACTGTTCTGTAGTATTGTAATAGACAGATGCTCATTTATTTATCCAACAAACCATTACAGTGTGTACCAGGCTCTGGGGGGTCACAGACAATGAAAAGTTCCAGGACTGGTTCCACAGACCATGAAGAAACCTTGGATTGATCTGGATGCCAGCGCTTCAAGTCTGTCATCCTATTTAGGAGGCTGAGATGAGAGGATTGAGGCTTTTGGCCCGGGCAGGAAAGCCTGGAAGACTCTTGTCTTCAATTAATGACCAAAAACAAAACGTCAGAAGTGGATGTGTGGCTCAAGCCGTACACTGCTAGCCTTGAATAAAAAGGCTTAGGGACAGCACATATGCTCCCAGTACAAGGCCCAGGACTAACACAAAGAAAGTAGAGAGAGAGAGGAGGGAAGGACAAGGAGACAAAGAGGAAAGATAGGAAGAAGGGAGAAAATGCAAGCCTTGGTTTGGAGTCGCTGGGTCAAGGGAGCCAACTATTCACAATCTCTGTGGGGACAGTTTCAGAACTGTAGGACCAAGCCACTGACCCCTCAGCACCTTCATGCCATCCAGGATCTGTGTGGTCACCGACTACAGAGGGAACCAGCCTCGGGTAGAACCTAGGGCTCAGAGTGGGTCACCAGGTTTCAATTATGCCCAGCCTCATCGAGTTTATTTTCTAGTCAGATAAGAAGAAAGTTTCCAAGGGCTAGGGTGGTGAGAGTTTCAACGTGGGGGGGGGGGGGCAAGGGATAAGCAGGAATTTCAAGAGGGAGAATGGACCCAGGTCAGGTGTGTCAGGAAATTGGAGCCATGACCTCACCTGACAACATAGACTACCAGCATTTGATCCAGACACGCTTCTATTAAATGTACTGGCACCTTGGTCTCATCATTGACAACCTGGCTGTCGTTCACTGCAGGATGCCTCTGCAATACATCCTTGGGGACTAGGACTGTCCAGGTCTCAAACTGATGATACCACCCCCGGTGTTCATTCCTCCACCAAAGACTGAGGTAAGCATGCCACTGCCACAGGACAGCCTGGGAATGAGGGCAGGAAATGGATCTCTTGACTGGCTCAGTCTTTAGTCTAGATGGCAGATCTGGGATTCAGAGAGGGCAGGCTGAAGGTGGGGCAGAGCTGGGTAGAGGCTGGTGGGAAAACCAGAGGCACTGGGCACTGAGCAGGGCGGTTTGTTTGATCATACTCACAACATAGGAACATTTCTGGGATAGAGCAGCCCTTTTCACCTCCCCAAGAGAGACCTAGATCTCCCCAGTCTCCATCCCTTGACCAGGAATCCATTTAGTTCCCATATCATGTGGTTGGATAACTAGACCTTACCTCACTGCCAAGTGTTCAGGCAGGACAGTGAGAGATCCTGAGTCTTTGATAAGGTCAGGGGATCTTCAGTATGAGATTGTACTTGAATGTCCCAACTTGGTGCATGGTCAGTCCCATCTAAGTCTGCCATGATGTAGACATAGAATCTAGAGAATCAGAGCTGGATGGGGTCTGTTCTGGGAGTCCTGAGTATTATGTGTTAACTTTGAGCTCCCATATGACAACCTGCTTCCCTTTCTTGGTTGGGTCTATGCTAGAAAAAGCTTGAAACTAGGGCATGGATCTTATCTTTTATGCTCCAAGATAGCACTCTACCATTTGAATCACAGCTCCACTTCCAGCGTTTTGGGGTGTTTAATTGGAGATAAAGAGTTCTCACGGGCTTTGCTGCTAAGTGGCATCCAACTGCAGTCCTCAGATTTCAGTCTCCTGAGGGGAGAGGATGACTGGAATGGAAAAGTTTGTTTGGCTGGGAGCCAGTAGCTCATGGCTTTTATCCTAGGTACTCAGGAGGTGAGATCTGAGGATCATGGGTCAAAGCCAGCCTGGTTATGAAAGACCTTGAGACTCTTATCTCCGAGGAATTGCCAGAAAACCAGAAGCAATTCTGTGGCTCAAGCAATTGAGTGCTTGATTAAGCTAAAGAGCTCAGGGCAAGCACCAAAGCCCAGAGTTCAAGCCCCTTAACCAACAACAACAAAAAAAAGAGGTGATTAAGTTATCCGCATAGCAGTGTGTATGGTAGGAAATGCCATACTGGTCTATGAGTCATTCCAGATATGTGAGAGGATCAATGTTTTGTCTACCGTGGGTTTGATGTCGGTACTGCCACCTTCTCAGGGGTGGGATGTGATCCTAATTGAGGGAGTTCATGTTTCTGTTCTCAGGGACTGCTGAATCCTTGGGCTATCCGTGTGTGTGTTTGTGTGTTTGTGTGTGTGTGTGTGTGTGTGTGTCTGTGTGTGTCTGTGTGTGTGTGCCTGTGTCTTTATATGTGTGTGTTTGGAAGTAGAAGAACTGGGCCTTGAACTCAAGGCCTAAATGCTGTCCCTGAGATATCTTGCTCAAAGCTAGAGCTCTGACACTTGAGCCACAGGTCCACCTGTGGTTATTTGGTGGTTCAGTGTAGATAGGAGCCTCACAAACTTTCCTGAGTGGCTGGCTTTGAACAGTGATCCTCAGATTTCAACCTCCTGAATAACTAGGATGACAGACAGGAGCCACGCATGATGACTCTGTGTGTGTGTGTGTGTGTGTGTGTGTGTGTGTGTGTGTGAGAGAGAGAGAGAGAGAGAGAGAGAGAGAGAGAGAGAGAGAATCTTTCTCCTTGTGCAGTCTGACTGTCCTCACGTGAGTGATGAGTTGGCAAATTGTAGGTGCTACATGGAAGAGTCATCTGTCACCATTCTGGAGGTGTGTGTGTGTGTGTGTGTGTGTGTGTGTGTTGGGAGAGCAGGGAGATGAGAACAATGAAAATATATATAAGTCACCATGTCTAAAAACAGCAAAAGCATTTTATTTCTCTGTTTGTGTGTGTGTGCATTTGTTGTTGTTTTTCTTCATCAATACCAAGTACAAGCCCAGCCACAATTTTTGTCTTCTCCTTCACAGTTCCATGGCTCCTTTATGGAAGATTTCAGTAGACATTACTTTCCTCCCCGTTTCACCTCTCTCTTCGCCCTTTCCTGTAGCCCACAGTAGCTGCTGAGCCTGAGTGGGCCTCCCCTAGAAGAACTGTGTGAACCCTGGACTTGTGTGGAAGCCTGTCCTTCTATCCCCTGCCAGAAGTTTGGTGAGGCGAATGAGATCACAGCCACATTCTTCCAGCCAGACACTCTGCTCTTGTGTGTTTAGTTGGAGGTAATTCAAGGGTTGCGAATGTGTTTGCCCAACATAATTAGGGAACGAGATGAGGGAAATGATAAGGCAGGGGATGTGAGGCAATGAGGTTTTGGGGACTGGCGTATGGTGTGACATGGCAGATGGTTCACCATGACAGTGGATGAGGGGAACCATATCTAGGGCATTAACGGTCTCTGTGGGCATCCTGGCACAGGGATGCAGGCCCTCACTGGTGGTGAGGATACCCTCTTGGGGTAGTGCCAGTGTCAGTGCTCCCTGGAGTCCTGCAGAATCCAATCTGTGTTCCCACCTGGGCTGTTTCCAGCTGGGCAATGGTAGGCAAGTCCATTCCCTCTGCTGGAGCCCGCTCGGTATCAAGAGGTGGCAGTTACCTAGGGCTCGCTGAATGCCAGTTTCTGTAAACTGCTATAGGCTGTGTGGAAGGAAAAGGGGACCACTGACTTTGGAAACCTTTAAGTTTGATTGGGACAAATTAAATACCACATTTTCCAGGGTTTTTTTAATTTAAGCTGGCAATTTCCACTAATGCCTGGGATTATGGATCAAAGTAGATGAATGATTTCAGCCATCAAACAATGATGTTCAAAGCGGCACAGGCAGAGTTCCCAAGCCAGATTGTCTCCTGCTTTGAACGTTGTGCCTTGACTGCCTTTCCCTGGCAGCTGTTGAATCTCTCTAGAGTGATGACCCCACTCGAGGACATTGTGGCGAGCAGAGATTGTGACCTTGCCATCCCCAGCATGCCAGCAAAAACCAGAGATGATTCCCAGCACCTGTACTGGACTCTGGGAGATTCAGAGAACCCAGGCTGCCTCAAGAATCCTTCCTCTCCAACATGAAATTTAGGGGCCAGATGTGGTGGATGATCCTGGCTGGCCCCAGGGGGAGTACAGGAGTCTCCTTGAACCAGGCATTCAGCTCACAGCAAACTCATTCACACCTCCATGGGGAATTGAGTGCCACAGAGCTGGTCAGCTGCTGGACAGAGATTTTTGAGAAGATAGGCTTCCCAGAGGCCCTGGAACGTAGCGAGTACATAGTGGTTCATACCCTCAGAGCCAAAACAGTTAAGTGTTGTGGCACCAGGAGTGGGTAAGAGAGAGGAGGGAGAACTGTTGGAGAGCTACATCAGGCTTTGTCCCCACTCCTCGACAGAGGATTCTTACCTGGATCAGATGGGAATTTTCTGTAGTATTGTCATAGACAGATGGTCATTTATTTAACCAACAAACCAATACAGTGTGCACCAGGCTCTGGGGGGTCCTAGACAACGAAAAATTCCAGGACTGGTTCCACAGCCCATGAAGAAACCTTGGATTGATCTGGATGCCAGTGCTTCAAGCCTGTCATCCTAGTTACTTAGGAGGCTAAGATGAGAGGATTGAGGCTTTTGGCCAGGGCAGGAAAGCCTGTAAGACTCTTGCCTTCAATTAACGACCAAAAAAAAAAAAACAAACAAAAAACCACCTGAAGTGGATGTGTGGCTCAAGACATAGACTGCTAGCCTTGAGTGAAAAGGCTTAGGGACAGAACCTAGGCGCCTAGTACAAGGCCCAGAACTGACACAAAGAAAGTAAAGTGAGAGAGGAGAGAAGGACAGAGGGAGAAAAAGAGGAAGGAAGTAAAAAGGGAGAACATGCAAGCCTTGGTTTGGAGTCCCTGGATAAAGGGAGCCAATTATTCACAATCTCTGTGAGGACAGTTTCAGAGCCTAAAGCTAGTGTGTAGGACCAAGCCACTGACCCCTCAGAAACTTCATGCCATCCAGGAGCTGTGTGGTCACCGACTACAGAGGGAACCAGCCTCGGGTAGAACCTAGAGCTCAGAGTGGGTCACCAGGTTTCAATTATGCCCAGCCTCATCGAGTTTATTTTCTGATCAGATAAGAAGAAAGTTTCCAAGGTCTAGGGAGGTATTGGAGTGAGAGAGTTTCATGGGGGGGGGGGTCAAAGTATAAGTAGGAATTTGAAGAGGGAGAATGATCCTAGGTCACGTGTGTCAAGATATTGGAGACATGACCTCGCCTGACAACATAGACTAACAGCCTTTGATCCAGCCACACTGCAAATATAAGTCCTGGTGCCTTGGATTCCTAATTGACAACCTGGCTGAGGTTCACTGCAGGAATCCTGTGCAGTACATCCTTGGGGTCTAGGACTTTCCAGGGCTCAGTCTGACAATACCACTCCTGGTGTTCATTCCTACTCCAAAGACTGAGGTACGCATGTCACTGCCAAAGGACAGCCTGGGAATGAGGGCAGGAAGTGTGTCTCTTGGCTGGCTCACTCTTTAGTATACGTGGCAGATCTGGGATTCAGAAAGGGCAGGATGAAGGTGGGGCAGAGCTGGGTAGAAGCTGGTGGGAAAATCAGGGGCACTGTGGTCTGAGAATGGTTGTTTCTTTGATAATACTCACAACATAGGAAAATTTCTGGGATAGAGCAGCCCTTTTCACCTCCCCAAGAGGGGCCTAGATCTCCCCAGTCTCAGTCCTTGACCAGGAATCCCTTTGGTTCCCATATCATGTGGTTGGATAACTAGACCTTACCTCAGTGCCCAGTGTTCAGGCAGGACAGCGAGAGATCCTGAGTCTTTGATAAGGTCAGGGGATCTTCAGTATGAGATTGTACTTGAATGTCCCAACTTGGTGCATGTTCAGTCCCATCTAAGTCTGCCATGATGTAGGACATAGAATCTAGAGAATCAAAGCTGGATGGGGTCTGTTCTGGGAGTCCTGAATATTATGTGTTAGCTTTGAGCTCCCTTGTGCCCACTTGCTTCTGTTTTGTGGGTGGGTCTATGCTATAAAAACCTTGAAACTAGGGCGTGGATCTTGTCTTTTATGCTCCAAGATAGCACACTACCATTTGAATCACAGCTCCACTTCCAGCTTCTTGGGGTGTTTAATTGGAGATAAAGACTTCTCACGGGCTTTGCTGCTAAGGGGCATCCAACTGCAGTCCTCAGATTTCCATCTCCTGAGGGGAGAGGATGACAGGAATTGAAAAGTTTGTTTGGCTGGGAGCCAGTAGCTCATGGCATTTGTCCTGGGTACTCAGGAGTTGAGATCTGAGGATCACGGGTCAAAGCTAGCCTGGTCAGGAAAGACCCTGTGTCTCTTACCTAAAAGTAATTGCCAGAAAACCAGAAGCTGTGCTGTGGCTCAAGCAATTGAGTGCTTGCCTTAAGCTGAAAAGCTCAGCGACAGCACCCAGGCCCAGAGTTCAAGCCCCACAACATAAGAAAGAAAGAAAGTAAGACATCTTTGCCTGCAAATGATGGTGGAGGTGTGGGGGTGTGGGGAGGGTGCTGTGTTTGGGAGACCAAGTGCTGGCCTCACTGTACAGATATTTGTAATAACTCCCCAAATTTGCTCCAGTATGAAGCCACAGCTTCAAGAGGACGTGTCCTGTGACAAGCAGGGAGTGGGTGAAGGGGTGCAGGTGTGAGATTGTTGTGTCTTTATTTTCTCCATTGAAGGATAGATTTGGATGCTGGGTATCAAAATCTGAAGTGAAGGTTTGCAAAAAGTTTGTGGCCTGACGACATGGGTTTCCTCTGTGTATATGAAGGTGGCTGAAGCAGGAAGCCACGCGTGTCTCACAACTCTCATCCTAGGTACTCAGAAGGCTGAGATGTGAGAACCTTGGTTACAAGTCAGCTTGGGCAGAATAGTTTGTGAGACTTGATGATAGACCACTAGATAACAGGAAGTGTTGCTTTGGCTCAAGTGGGAGAGTGATCAACTTCACCTGAATTGCTGAGGGACAGCACATTGGCCCAGAGTTCAAACCCCTTGACCAACAACAAAAAAAGGGGTGACTAAGTTTTCCACATAGCAGTGTGTATGATAGGAAATGCCATGATGGTCTATGAGATATTCCAGATATGTGTGAGGCTCAATGGTTTGTCTACCGTGGGTCTGATGTCGGGACTGCCACCTTCCAGGGCATGGAATCTGATCCTAATTGAGGGAGTTCATGTTTCTTTTCTCAGGGACTGCTGAATCCTTGGGCTATCCTTTGTGTGTGTGTGTGTGTGTGTGTGTGTGTGTGTGTGTGTGTGACTGTCAGACTGTCTGTGTCTGTGTCTGTGTGTGTTTGGAGGTAGAAGAACTGGGCCTTGAATTCAAGGCCAAGGTGCTGTCCCTGAGATATCTTGCTCAAAGCTAGAGCTCTAACACTTGAGCCATAGCTCCACCTGTGGCTATTTGGTGGTTCAGTGTAGATAGCAGCCTCACAAACTTTCCTGAGTGGCTGGCTTTGAACAGTGATCCTCAGACCTCAGCCTCCTGAATAACTAGGATGACAGACAGGAGCCACCCATGATGACTCTGTGTGTGTGTGTGTGTGTGTGTGTGTGTGTGTGTGTGTGTGTGTGTGTGTGTGTGTAGAAGTTGGTTGTCACAAGGAGTGCTGGACCCTTTGGTAACTTCTAACCACTGTCTTGGGGGGTGCATGGACTTTGTGGCTGAGGTCTGGGGGCTTGGAAGGGTGAGACGTTTGAAGGGGACTCAGTACCTTTAAATTATAAGAGCAAGGGATCTTTGTATACCCGGGACTGTCTAATAACTTGGGCCTGGTTGGTGGGAGAGGGAGCACGGGAGGACCTGGGGGTGGGGCCCGTAGGGGTTGGCTCCCCAGGGGACAGAGAGTGTGGTCAGCACTTATTAAGGTTTTGAGCCCTGTTAGTATGGACCTTATTGGCATGGGTCAGACTCTGGCTCATCTCATCATGACGTCTGATGGGCAAGGACAACCCTACTTTAAATCTTGACCAGTGATCTTCAGATCTCAGCCTCCTGAGTAGGTAGGGTTATAGGCATGAGCCTCTGGCACCGGGTCTCAGATTCTTTTTGGTATATGAGGGTTTGAAATGAAGAGCTTAGGCTTTCCAATCAGGTTTTCTTCCATGGGGGCCAAGCCTTTCTGTCTTGGGCATCTCTGAGATAGAGACTCCACATATGCTCAGGCTTGGCTGGATCATGGTCCTCCTGTGACAGGCAGGTGTCACCATGCCTGGTCCTCTGTAGTTGGGATGGTAGATATGTAGCGCCATGCTCAGTCATTGGTTTAGATTACTGTCCCAAACTCTTAGTCCACAGCAGCCGACTTTTGACCACAGTTGAAGCTTGGGGTTCGGCCTGGAACCATTGGTCCTCAGTCTCCTCACAGGACAGTTGTGAGGAAACAAGGGATCAATACAAGGGGAACTCTGGGGCAGAGCCAGGCATAGAGGCAACGATCATCAGATAAGTTTCTTGGCAATTCTGTGAGCATATAACAAGAAGATACCTGGAAAGGACTCAGAAGGGCCTGTTATTTATAATGCAACAGGTATGGGATTATGAAACAAAACATGGCTCTCCACATCCTTACCCTATCCCCATGAGGAAGGGGATCCTTCACTGTTCAGCTTTGCAGCTGGGGAAAACGAGGCACGGAAAAGCTGGGTGACCTACTCATGATCCCCAGGTGACAGGAAGCTTGGCCTGACTTCTCGGCCATGCTCCCTAGGACAATGGGTGCTATTCAGTCCATTTCTTGTGGTGGGAAGTCCACTTATTGTCAGTCATGGGGCTTGAACTCTGTTTACAAGCTGCTCAGATCAAGTTTAGGGCTCAACCAGTTGAGCCATAACACCACTTCTGGTTTTCTGGTGGTTCTTTGGAGATAATCGTCTTACAGACATTCCTGCCTGGGCCAGCTCTGAACCATGATCCTCATATCTCAATGTGTAGTTACCATTGTAGGCCTGTGCCACCGGCAGCTTGCTTAAGTGTAAGTCTCTCTCTCTCTCTCTCTCTCTCTCTCTCTCTGTCTCTATCTCAGTAACTTTTTGAATTTGTCATGGAGGAGTTGGCTCAGTGTCCCCATGTGGCTGGGACCCAATGTGACCCTCTCATTCTGGAGGTAGGCTGTGTGTCAGGGTCATTCTCGCTTGGACTGTGGAACTAGCTCCCTTTGGTAAGCCCCTCTATGCCTGGGGTAGACCGTGATGGTTACTCATTGTCAGTCTGTCCAGTGAGTCCTTCCCCACTACCCTCTGCTAAGACAGGTAAAGGAAAGTGGATGAACAGGCATCTCATTGTCCAACTGCACAGCACTATCCCAAGCCTCTGATCCTCACTTCCACCTATCTGTCCAGACCCTGATTAGAAGAAACTGAATTCACTCTATGTCTACTTCACGTTGCTGCAGTGTGTCGTTTTGGGGAATAGAGTCCTTGTGCAGAGTAAAGACCCCAGGTCCAGCACCTCTTGGGGGGCATTTGTTCTGTGACAGCGCAAAGTCATTGCTGTGGAAAAGGAGGAAGCCAGCATCAGACTGAGCCAGAACAATGCTCAAAGGTAGATAGTCTGTTGAAGTATCAAACACATCCAGGTCTGCTTCCCACTCACAACAAGGAGGGTGCAATGCAGGTAGCCCAGCACTGGCCCTAGAGAGCTATCAATGGATGGTGGTGGTCAGGTGCCAGTGGCTCTCACTTGTCATCCTGGCTATTCGGGAGGCTGAGTTCTGATGGTCGTAACTCAGAGCCAGCCCAAGCGGGAGAGTCTCTGAGATTTTTTTTTTTTTGGTCCAGTCATGGGTCCTGAACTCTGTGCCTCGGCACTGTCCCTCAGCTCTTCAGCTCAAGGCTAGCACCTCTGCCACTTGAGCCACAGCGCCACTTCTGGCTTTTTTTCTTTTTCCTTATGTGGTGCTGAGGAATCGAACCCAGGGCCTCAGGCATGCAAGGCAAGCACTCTGCCACTGAGCTACCTTCCCAGCAGCAAGTCTGAGATTCATATCTGCCATAAACAAACTCCCTCCCCCCCTGAAAAATGCCAGTTTTGGTGCTGTGGCTCAAGTGATATAGCCTCAACCTTGAGTAAAAGAAGCCCAGGGATGACACCGAGTCCCTGAATCCAAGACCTGGGACTCACAAAAAATAAAATAAATGAATAGTGGGCACTTGTTATCTTACTACCAAAAAGGATGGATGCATTCTTCTTTCTGGTACTTGTAGCCAAAGGTAAGGGGCGTCCCTTGATGTTTCTCTCAAGCTCTCCTTCTCTCTATTATCACCCTGTCTTCAGTTGCAGGATAGAATTCAGATCATCCCACTTGATGTAACCTTAAGTACCCTCCCCTCCCCACTTTTCTTGGGGTGGGGATCCTGGATGTACTCACCACTGGGTGAAAGAAGCACCAGAGAGTTGGTGGTAGGTATCCCTGAAACATACTCTTTCTCTCTCTCTCTCTCTCTCTCTCTCTCTCTCTCTCTCTCTCTCTCTCTCTCTCACACACACACACACACACACACACACACACACACACACACACACATACACATACACACACACACACTCACCTAGGCCAACTCTGACTGGCGATTTCCAAAGATACTTTATCTCCTTGGATTAACTGACCTAGGAGAGGAACTTGATCCAATATAAATGACTATTTTAAAAAGACTATTTTAAAGCTCAAAGGAAAGGTTCTGGAGCCTGTCTGGCTCAGGCTCACACTTGACAACCTGGCTCCTTGGTAGGCAGAGATCTGAGGATCAAAGATCGAAGCCAGCCATAAGCTGGAAGGCTGATAAGACTCTTCTCTGCATGGAACCACCAAAAATCCAGACGTGGAGCTGTGGCTCAAATGGTAGAGTAGCAGCCTTGATTGAGCATGAAAACTCAGAAAGACAGTTCCCAGATCCTCAGTTCAAGCCCACACCTGAAATGGCACCATTTGTTGCCCCCAGACTGCCTGGGCCTCAAGTGCCCTCTCACAGAGTGTGATACTGCACTGGTTCCTGGGTAGTGTATCAGAGCCTTCAGAAATTGGGTGGTGAAAGCTAAGCCTTCGCCTTTGTGCACTCTCAACCCACACCTGCTGGAAGGCAGAGCATGACAAGGCCAACATTCTGCAGATTGGAGAAGATCCGCCTCTGCCAGGGTGATTGGAGCGGGCTTCTTAGAGGCAGCAGTTGAAAGGAGTTCTTGCTTAACAAGGAAGATATGACAGGAAGCATAAAGAGAAAAGATGCCATAGATAAAGGACAACATAGCGGAGCATGTTCTTTTCCGGCCAGGGCTGCTGGTTAGAAACTCAGTAAAGCTGGGCAAGACTGTCCAAGACAGGCCCCAGGGGTCACAGAAGAATAGCTATCCAATATTGGGATTTTGTCTTAGCAGTAGTGGGCTCACCTAGCACACAGGAAACCCTGGGTTCGAGTCCTAGGTCCCACATACACAGAAAAAGCCAGAAGTGTTACTGTGGCTTGTGTGGAAGAGTGCTCACATCAAGCAAAAGAAGCTCAGGGATAGCGCCTGGACACCAAGTTCAAGCCCCAGCATTGTCAATGTAAAACTGCACTCCAAGGGACCTGGGTGACAGGTGGATGGCTGTGCCCTGTAGCTCTTAGTAGATCCATCCACGCTTTGTGTCTCCTTCTTTGACAAAGAGGATCTGGACACTCCTTCTGCCTTAGGCACCCCTGGTCCCAGTTCTCAGCAACCTTCCAAGGTCTTCCACTGGGACATGGAGCAGCTTGCCCCAGAAATTCTCAGGTACCAGTTGGATGTGGCGGGGGATACAGGGCAGGCCTAAGAAGTCCTAGTGGGTCTGATATGCCCCCAGACAACCAGGCCATCCAGAGGAAGTGGATGGGAGCTTAGAAATTGGTAGAGATGTGAAGGGGCCCTTTAATGCCCATGGCCCTCCCCAGATTCTGAGCCTCCCTTTGCTGTCCCTGAGGGAGGTAGAGGAGGGTCTAGGTGGTAGTGTCTAGAGGAAGACTAGTTGGGAATTGTAAAGAATGAGACACCATAGGCCATGCGCTGATTGCTCACGCCTGTCATCCTGGCTACTCGGGATGCTGAGATCCAGAGGGTCTTGTTTCCCAGCACAAGGAGGAAATTCCTTTGAGATTCTCATCTCCAATCTCCAACCGGAAGTGGTGCCATGGCTCAAGTGGTAGAGCACTGCCTTGAGCAAATTCATGATCAGAGACAGTACCCAAGCCCTGAGTTCAAGCCCCTCACCCAAAAAAACAAGAAAGAAAGACACCTCTTGATTGCCAGAAATGGTGAAGGAGTTGGGTTGCTATGGTTCAGACACCAGTTTCTGGCCTCAGTGTACAGCCATTTCTAAGAACTCCCCAAATTTGCCCGAGTGTAAATTTACATCAGGCTGGGCGTTGTCTTACCAAGAACTCCAGAGGTTGTTGCCTATCTTAGGTAGGGAGTGGGCGAATGGGAGTAGGGTTGGAGGGTACTGTCGATTATATTCTCTCCAACCAAGGAAGAATGGCTTTGGATACTGGTGTCAAAGTCTGAACGCGTAGGGTTGCATGTGCTTTATGGCCTGACAATTTGGATTTCCCCTGGTTGTAAGAAGGTGGCTGAAACTGGGCAATGCCTGTGTCTCACCACTGTCATCCTAGCTACTCAGGAGGCTGAGATCTGAAGATCACTGTTCAAAGCCAGCTTGGGTAGGAAACTCTGTGAGACGTTAACTCAAGGGAAGCACCAGAAAACTGGAAGTGGTGCTGTGGCTCTAGTGGTAGAGAGCACACCTTCAGCTGAAGAGCTGAGGGATAGCAGGCAGGCCCAAAGTTCAAACCCCATGACTGACAACCAAAATGCTGTGGCTGAGTTTTCTTCATAGTGCTGTGTACAGTAGGAAATGCCATGCTGTTTTATGAGCCATTCCAGATGTGTGAGAGGTGCTGAGTTTTGTCAACATTTGGCCTTAGGATGATAGTGTCATATTCTTGGAGTTTGGGATGTTCAGTTGCTCAGGGACTGCTGAGACCTTGGGCTACCCGTGTGTGTGTGTGTGTGTGTGTGTGTGTGTGTGTGTGTGTGTGTGTGTGTTTCTGTGTGTGTGTCTTTTTCCGTCATCATTCTCTGCCCACTTCCTGGTTGCTTGTCTGCCTCTTCCTGACCTTGGATGGTGCCCTTCCTCAATAGCAACCTTGTCTTTAGTCCCCTATCATGGTCTACAATGAGTTCCAAATTGCCAGAGACCTGCATATTCCAGCTTTTCCTTGGGACCCAAGTCTGGCTGTCCATATCTTTGTCCTCATCCAGGGGATTCTAGGTCCTCAGGGCAGGCTGGCATATGTTCTTTCCTGCCTCTGGGGGCCAGGGTGACTCATGCTCTGTCCTGTTTTTTCTCAGCTGGGCCCCTGGCTGCATTTCCCACTCCCAGCATGCTGGTAGTGGTGTGGGGGAAGGGTGGTTGCAAGTGGCTCTGGCCAACTAGACCTTGATAGCTGACTAAAGGCTTCCCAAACAAGGATAACCTGGGGCTACATGAGAGGTGAGGCCAAGGTGGCTTGGATGTATTGTTCGATGTCTAGGAAATGTCAACATACCTTATCGTAGGCAAATCTATCTTCTGGCAACAGCTGGGCCTCTCAGGTCCTTCTAGACAATTCTGGATTCGCAGAATACAGAGGCATATACTTTAGATTCCAGGCCCAGGGAACTGGGGGATGAGAGACTGGTATAGTACCTCAATGTTCTGGGGCATTAGTTTTGACCTGGATGAGCTGAGCTACAACTGGGGGGCAGTCCTGAGTCATAGTCACAGTAAACTCTCAAGCCAGATCAAGTGGTTTCTCCCTAAGTCTTTCTTGGGCTGAGGGATTTGGGCCATGTCAGTAAGTTCCATGGAACCTGCCCCTCGATCTCAACATGGGGCTACAGGATCAAGGGAAGGACACTAGGGTTCCTCCTTGGTTGTTGGCCCATGATTGCAGACCTTCATCTGCCCCCCTTTCCCAAGAATTGGTGAGGAAAGCAGGGCACTGAGCCCTCGAACTCCTGGGATAGTGACTGCTACAAGCAGCAGCCAGTTGGCTGTGGATTGCTGAGCCTACAAAATTTTCATGAGCCCAACTCAACACCTGCCCAAGATCTGACTGAAAATTTTGCACTCTTGTGATACTCGTGTGACTGGGCATTATCTGGTATGACATCTTACAGCTCCTGCCCCTCCTGGCCCAGAACTGTGGTCTGAGACAGTGACTTACTGCTCTGATCCACATTGCACCCATGACAGATACCATTCTGATGAACTTCATGCCCCACAGCTTGATACTTCTCTGAATCTGTGGCCTGCTCTGTAGGCAATGGCCTCCAAACAGGCTTCTATCAAGACTTGTAGGACACCTAGACATTAGGGGACCCTCAGGGGCCCACTGCAAAGAACTCTGCGTAGAGCTACAGAGTAAGGTCTAAGCAGGCCAGGTGTTGGTCATGGGGCTTGAACTCTGGGCCTGGGCTCTGTCCCCCAGCTCTTCACCTTACCACGTGAGCCACAGAGCTACTTCCGGTTTTCTGTAGGTTCCTTGGAGATCTGAGTCTCCCAGACTTTCCTGCCTTGGCTGGCTTTGAATAGTAATCCTCACATCTCAGCCTCCTGAGGAGCTAGGAGGACAGGCTGAGCCACCTGTGCCTTGATGATCTGGCCTTACTCCACAGTGGACTAGGAGCTCCTGAAATCTTTTCTTTAATTTTCCTATGCTAGTATTGGGGCTTGAACTCAGGGTCTGGGCTCTGGTCTCTAAACTTTTTCCTTCAAGGTTACCACTTTACCACTTGAGCCACAGCTCCATTTCTGGATTTTGGTAGTTAATTGGCAAGAAAAGTCTCATTAACTTTCCTCTCCTGAGCTGGCTTGACCCTCGATCTATATCTGAGTCTCCTGAGTAGCTAGGATTTACAGGGGTTGAGCCACTGGTGGCATTGGGCTAGAAGCTTTTCTAAAGCAAGAGTTTTTCTCTGTGTTTGCCCTGACTCCTCCATGCAAAGGAGGCCTGAGGGTCAGGAGTTGTGAAAACAGGTTTCAAGCCACAGGAAATGGCTTTGGGTCCCTGGCGAAAAGAAAAGCTAATCTTCCCCCTGGGCGCTATTCTGGGACCACACCCTCTGCCCTGTGACTCAAGTCAACGCTGACCCAGCCTTGAATATCCTGCCAGACTTTTCTGAAGCCATAAAACCTTCATACCATTCACACCACCTGCACTACAGCACACCTCAGGACCTTTGCCCATGCTATACTTTCTTCCAGAGGCTCTCTGTCTTGTACCCACATATGCGAACTACTGTGGAATTTTGGCACTGGGTATAAAACTTCCTGGAGAAAGTCTTTCCTTCCCTTCTCCATCTTTATTTTTTTTTTAATATTGAGTTGCTAGAAATGGAATTTGTGTAGGCTGACTGGCACATGCTCTATATTGGTGTGTGTGTGTGTGTGTGTGTGTGTGTGTGTGTGTGCCAGTCCTGGGGTTTGAGTTCAGGGCCTGGATGTTATCCTATCCCTGAGGTTTTTTGCTCCACGAAAGCACTCTACTACTTGATCCACAGCTCAACTTCTGTCTTTTGGGGTGTTTACGTGGAGAAAAATGTCTCATATTGACTTTCCGGCTCGCAATTGGGATCTTCAGATCTTATCCTCCTGAGTAGATTACAGGGGTTAGCCTCCAGCACCTGCCTTCTATCCTACCTCTTACCTATATCCTTGGCCCTCCTCTGAGTTCAAGAATAATATATCTCACCAGGCTCAATTTTTTTTTTGCCAGACTTGGGCTTGAACTGAAAGCTCATACTTAGGAGAGACTCTAAACATGTGAAGACTGAGACAAATGCTTCCATTTAATTATGTATCATGTTTCAACACTTAATAAAATGTTAATTAAAATGAGTCAATGCCCTAAATTATTGTGTATAATTTTATAATAGATGTGCAAAATATAATATTATGTGTATAATAATACTAAATACCATAAATAAATGAATCAAAGAAAAATAATATACAAAATCAATTATAAAATTCATAATATGAAATTAACATCCATATAAATATATATATCATGTGTTACACATGTATAGAAATATTTCTTCCATTGCAGGGCCATCATTCAGGCCCTGGGAACACTATCCTAGATTTATTTTCCTCAAGGACAATGAGCTTCGCATTCACCCATGGTGCAAAGAGTTACCTCTACGGTGAGCTCAAAACCTAGCAATGGCAGAAATACTGGCCCCAGTTCTAAGAGAGTGACTTATTTTTTTTTAAATGTTACTTAATCCTCCTTTAATAAATAAGGTGAAGATTCAGTGTCATGGAGGCAAGAAAGATGGCCTTTGTTTTCAGCATTACTGATTCCAAAAGAAGAGGACTTGTCACAATTAGAACACAAGGCCAGCTATAGTATGGTCACGTCTATCAGAGCTCAATCACAAAGAAACAAATAGCATCAATAAATAGCTCTTTTTTTCTATTCTTATTGTAAAGATGATGTACAGAAGGGTTACGGTTGCGTATGTCAGGAAAGGAGTACTTTTTTTTTTATTATTGTGAAAATACCGTACAGAGGAGTAACAATTACATGGGCAAGATAATGAGTACATTTCTTATCAAGCATTGTAGCCTCCTCCTTTGTTTCCCTAATTTTTTTGATGGAAGCAGTTATGTTTATTCAGTTCCATACTGAATATTAAAAAAAGCAATATAGAGTTTTGTACAGCTATTCAAACATCCTTCCCTTACCTTAAAAGTGCTTCTCTGAGAACTACATTGTTTCTCTTTTTTTGTATATTTTTTATTGTAAAAATGTTCTACAGAGGGGTTACAGTTCCAGGAGCAAGGTAATGAGTACATTTCCTATTGAGCATTGTTTACTCCTCCTGTGTTTTTCCCCTACCAACCCTTTCCTCCCATCTCCACAACTACCTCCCCCTGCCGAGGTCAATGACTTAGTTTTTCATTTTTGGTTGGCATGGAGTTTGAACTCAAGTAATGGCAACTCTTCACTCACATTGCTACAGATTTACCAAGACTCAAATCCCAAGTTCAAATCCCAGGCTAGAAAAGAAAACTGGCAGAAATTCCAAACCAGGGAGCTTTATTTTTTAAATTTATTTAAATAATTAATATATATATATATATATATATATATATATATAGTTTTTTTGGCCAAGCATGGGGCTTGAACACAGGTCGTGGAAATTCTACTTCAGCTTGGATCTCCCTTTGCTGGGGTGCAGTCTCTGGTCTCATAGCCGATCCTGTGATCCTGGGCCCAGAGGGCTTTCAGGAAGAAAAACAATTTGGAAAGCACGAAAAGTGGTAGGCTGCAGAGAGTTGGGGGATTACGATTTTTTTCTTAGGACAGTGACCATCCTGGGTCTGAATGACAAAGCTGCAATGTGGACCTGACCTGCCATTGCTGGTGGCTGGTGGGCTATTATTGAAGCCATAGTCCAACCTGTCAACATAGGCCCTGCGTTCAAATCGCAGTCCTGACATCAACTGCAGGAGATCACAAGAGACTCATTCCTATGCATAGGAATATTGATTGAAAGAGTAATTTATACGTTGGTCTACGCTAAAATTTGATGCAATAATCCTAGAATGCTGATTGAGCTTAATTAATAGTTTATTAACTATGAAAAGAATAATATTCCTTCAATTGCGGTATAATAAATACTTAAGAGTTGGAAGGAACATAGTAGGTGTCATTCCATCATAGATAGACGGGTATGGAACACTTTACTAATATATATTTTTATTTGTATACCTCTGTCTGCCTATCCATGTATCGCTGTTTTGGCCAGACCCTGGGAACCACCTGACATCTTCATTGACTGGAGGCTGCCATGATCAAACTCACCCAATCATGAATTGGGCCTGCTAGGCACTAAGTTCAGATCCTGGCACTGCCAGGCATGATGGAAAACATATCTAACATCTGGATGTTTTGTGACAGGATGTAAACAATGTAATAAATGGTATAGGTGTCATCAGAGTCAATAAAATAAATTCTAAATAAATGAATGAAATAAGAAATTAAATAAATAGCCACACCAAACACAATATGGACTGAACATCTGTACACATGTATCAATCCTATTTTTAAAATATACATAAGGAGGGCTGGGAAGGTGGCTCAATGGTAAAGCGCTTGCCTTGCATGCATGAGGCCCTGGGCTCGATTCCTCAGCACCACATAAGCAGAAAAAAAAGCTGGCAGTGGAGCCGTGGCTCAAGTGGTAGAGTGCTAGCCTTGAGGTGAAGAGCTGAGGGACAGCGCCCAGGCCCAGAGTTCAGTCGCACGAGTGTACCAAAAAAAAAAAAAAAAGCATATAAGGAATATCTTTTCCAGGCCTGAGGCTTGAATTCAGCCCCCCAATGCAGAGGAAATGGCGGGAGATCCTGAGATACTCATTTCTGGACCTGGGATGAGTCATGGAATGTAATCGATCTCAACCTTGAATGAGAAGTTTGTGCATGATGCAAGTAGGAAATGATAGGCAAGACTCATGGGGTATCGATTATTTGTAAAGAACAGTTGATGAAGCATGACAATAATCATCACAGTATGAAATGGAGGCATTAGGAAAGATCCAAGAATCGGTAGTCACACAGATTGGATTCCACCACAGGTTACCATCTCTCCTACTCTATACAAATGTGTACTTATTTGCATACTACCTTCACCTTATGAATGGATGACTGTTGTGCACCCCGCTGTCCCCTCGGGGGCGGGGCTCAATCGCAGTTCCTTGGAACAGCCTAGCTCCTTCGTGGCTCAAAGGATGGTGTGCTCATATGACCCCATTCCCCACTTGGTCCTGCTAGGTCCCGAGTTCAGATTCCCCGCCCTGCCAAAAGATTCATCTTGATGTCAGAAGTCAATCGTTGCACCTGTTTTCTTTCCTGTGCAAGTCCTGGATCTCAACTAGGTCATAGAATGCATGGGCCACCCTGTGGCCGTGGGAATGAGTTGTTATCCATGTCAGCCCAGTTATACCTGTCATCATATACTCAAGAAAATACACAATACACCCATGAATAGCATACAAAATAAAGAGAATACGCTTAATGCACGATGCAGTCCACACACGGATGTGAACATACATCCCATGTTTCAATGATCATTGAGGACTATTTTGGCCTCCCTGGGGCTCGATCTCAGTTCCTGGGAACGGCCCAGCTCCTTAGTGGCTCACAGTCTGGTGTGATCACGTGGACCCATTGGGCAGTTGGGCCTCCTAGGCCCAAAGTTCGAATCCCATCACTGCCAAAAATTCACCCTGATGTGAGAAGCCAGTCGTTGCACCTGTTTTCCTGTACTGGGAAAGTTCTGGGGCTCAGCTAGGAAGAGAATGTATATGCTACTCTATACTCAAGGGAATAGGTTATCATCCAGTTCACCACAGTTATATTTGTTATCCTATACTCAAGGAAATACACAATACCTCAATGAATAAGACACAAAACAAAGAGAATGACTACACCAAACACAAGATGCTGCCCACCCATGTTTGGAAATATAGATCCTCTATTTAATTATGAATTTATGACTATATTGGCCCCCATGAGGGTTCCATCTCAGGTGCCAGGAATGGCCTAGTTCCTTAGTGGATCGTAGCCTGATGTGCTCACCATAACCCATTTCCCAATAGGGCCTGCTAGGCTTTGAGTTCAAATTCCTGCACTACCAAAGATTCATTCTGATGTGAGAAGCCTATGGTGGCACAGGTTTTCCTGTCCTGTGAATGTCCTGGGTCTCATTGAGGATGGAGAATGCTACATAGGCAACTCTTAGCCATGTGAATAGGTTGTCATTCATGTCAGCAGTTATGTCTGTCACCTCATACGCAATAATATACACAATACAACCTTGAAAAAGACACAAAATAGAAAGAATAACTACACTGAATGCAAGATGCATACCTCACCTGCAGGTAAAGAGAAATCCTATGTTTAAAAAAGGTGGGCTTGCTAATTTGTCCAGTGCTGGAGCTTCAAATCAGGTCCTGCACCAGGCCTGACATTCTACTCTTTAAAGATGGTGAGCTTCCCCTTCTCCCACAGTGCAACAGAGTTACCCAGACCTGAGCTAAAATCCCAGCACTGACAACTGATTCATCCTGATGTCAGAAGCCAGTTGTTGTACCTTTTATCCTCTCCTGGGTCTCAAATATGATGGACAATGCATAGGCAACTCTGTAAACATGGGAACAGGTTGTCATCCATGTCAGTACAGTTATACCTGTCACCATGCTTATTAAAGTACACAATACCTGCATGAATTAGAGACAAAATAAGGAGAATAATTGCACTGAACACAAGATGCTGACCACACATGTATGTCAATATAGATCCTATGTTTTAATTATGAATTTCTGACTATAGTCGACCACCCTGGGGATCAATGTCAGATTCTGGGATTGGCCACACTCCTTATTTGCTCACAGGTTCATATGATCACCTTGACTGATAGACCAATTGGTTTTTCTCTGCCCTGAGATCAAATCCCAGCACTACCAACAAGTGAATCATGGAGTAAGGAGCGTGTGAAACTTTTTTTTCCTTTTCTCTGAGTATCTTGGGGGCCAGGCATCATGGAAAACATTTTTTCAAATCTAGATGTTCTCTGATAGGTTGTCATTAATATAATAAACACAATGGGTTTCATCATAGTAAAATCAATGATAAATAAATGAGTAAAACAAAAGATACCAAGAACAACCACACCAAACATATATGGACTGAACATCTATAGGTAAGTATAAATCCTATCTTTACAATATATATAAATAACATGTTTTCCAGGGCTGGGTCTTGAATTCAGGACTAGTGAACAGGACTGACTTTTTTGACTGACTTTTTTATCTTCATGTAAGATGATCTTCTCCTTTATCCACATTGCTGCAGATTTACCCAGATCCTGAGTTCAAATCCAAAGCCTGTAAGAATAAACTGTGTGAATTGCAAGCCAGGGAGCTAATTTTTTCTCAGCATGGGGCTTGATCTCAGGTCGTGGCAAGTCCACCTCAGCTTCGATCACCCTAGGTTGGGGTGAAGCCATTGGACGCACAGGTGCTCCTGTGATCCAAGAACCCCAGGTCTTTCAGGGAAATCAATGCACAGAAAAAATGTGGCCTTTTATGTTTTCTTCCTTTGCAGTGACCCTTCTGGGTCTGAATGACACTGTTGCAAAGGGTACTTCACCTTGCTTTGCTGAAGGCTGACAGACTATCAGGGAAGCTATAGGCCCACGTGGCATCATAGGCCCTCGTTTCGAATCCCCTTTCTTGACACCAGCCAATGGCAGGAGATACTAAGAAACTGGTTCCCATCCAAAGGAATAACACTGGAATTTTCTCAATGTCACAGTTGAATGAGTTCATGGTGCATGGTGATCCCATAAAATTAAACAGCATCATTTCAGAAGGCTGGTTGATTTTATTTAATTTTGATGAAGCATTAAAAGAATATTATTACTTAGAAGAACCCAATAATTTCAGGACACTGTGCTTTCATTAATATTTTAAGGATTTAAACAATAACATTACTTACATGGATGCATAATGAATACTCAGGAATTGGTAGGAATATAGTCTAAATAACTGAATTATGTATAGATATCTCTGGCACTCTATAAATATATATATTTATTAGCATACTGCCATCTCCATGTCAATCTGTTTTTATTTTGTTAACTCCTTGGGCTCGTTCTCAAGTCCTGGGAACATCCTGGCAGCTCAAATTGCCCCACGATGGCCTGTTGACACTCACCCATTCTGCTTGCTTCACAGGATTCTGGCCACACCCCGATTCTTTCATGTTTCTTTCTGACCAATGGGATACAAGAATGCTGGCCACGCCCACATTCCATGCTGCCAGGTAGCACTGGGATTCCCTCTGTTAGTTTACACCACTACCAGTAGTTGAGGAAGGTAGAGGTGACTGAGTGGTGAGGAAGAGACTCGAGGTGACTTTGGAGTATAGTAGGAAATTGATGCTCCCACCCCCACCCGGCCCCTTCCCTCCCTTCATGCGGTGCCAGGTTTCAAACCTCAGGCAATGGCGTGCTGCCAGCAGGCCTAAATCCCCGACCTGGTCTCTGCCCCCAGTCATCTGCTCTGGGCTCATGTGTCCACAATGCTGCTGCCATAGCTGCTGCCCCATTTGGAGCAGCTGCCAATAGATTCTCTCAGCAGCACAGGTGAGTGGCCACCCCAACACCAATGCAACCCGGGTCAAACATCCCCCCTGGGGGCACCATGACCCCCATGCTTGCTTCCTCTCCCCGGCTCTGATGAGCCACATTTCTGTCTTGAGCATTTCTGAGATAGAAACTAAATATATGCTCAGGCTGGGCTGGATCGCGGTCCTGCTGTGAAAGATATGCTCCACCAGGCCTGGTCCTCTCTAGTTGGGATGGTAGACATGTGGCACCATGCTCAGTCGTTGGTTTAGATGGATTATCCCAAACTCAGTCCACAGCAGAGGATTCTTGACCACACGTGAAGCTCTTGGTAGGGCCTCAATCATTGGACCTCAGTCTCCTCATAGGACAGTTGTGAGGAAACAAGGTATTTATATAGAGAGATCTCTGAAGAATATCTAGGCAGAGAGGGAGCAGCCTTCAGATAAGTTTTTGGCAATTCTGTGAGCATATGACCGGAAGATACCAGTAAGGGCTCAGGTGGGGCCTGTTATTAATCGTGCCACAGGTGTGGAATTATGAACTGAAACATGGCTCTCTTTCATTATTACCCTATCCCAATGTGGAAGGAGATCCTTCACTTTGTTCAGTTTTGCAGCTGGGGAAACTGAGGCACAGAGAAGCCAGGTGACCTACTTATGACCTCAAGTTCACAGGAAGCTCGGCCTGACTTCTCTACCATGCTCCCTAGGACAGTGGGTGTTATTCAGTCCACTTCTTGTGGTGGGAAGTCCACTTCTTTTCAGTCGTGGGTCTTGAACTCTAGGATTGGGAACTGTTCTTGAGCTCCTCAGCTCAAGGCTAGCACTCTATCACTTGAGCCCACAGTGCCCCTTCCACTTTTCTGGTGGTTCTTTGGAGATAAGATTCTCACAGATGTTCCTGCCTGGGCTGTCTATGAACCATGATCCTCATATCTCAGCCTCCTGTTTAGTTAGGCTTAGAGTTCTAAGCCACTGGCACCGGATTTAACTGTAATTCTGGTTCTCTCTCTCTCTCTCTCTCTCTCTCTCTCTCTCTCTCTCTCTCTCTCTCTCTCTCTCTCTCTCTCTTCTCTCTCTCTCTCTCTCTCTCTCTCTCTCTCTCTCTCTCTCTCTCTGGGACTGGAACTGGTAGAATGGGTGCTGTAGGAGGTGGCCCAATGTCCCCAGGTGGCTGGAACACAAGATGGCCTACTCATTCTGGTTCTGGAGGTGGGCTGGGGGTCTGGAGTGGTCTCACTCATCGTGTTGATACATCTCCATGAGGTAAGCCCTCTGTGCCCTTGCTACACTGTGAGGGTTATTCATTGTCCATCTAGCCTTACTGGATTTATTTTATTGTATTCTATTCTACATCATTTTCTAGCACCAGGCCAATATTATGGTACATAGTTATGGAATAAAAATATAATATCAACTTAAGAAAGTCATTTAGGGCTCTGGGAATGTGGCTTCGTGATACGGTGATTGCCTAGCATGCATGAAACCCTGAGTTCAATTCCTCAGTACCACTTAAACAGAAAAACACTGGAAGTGGTGCTGTGCCTCAAGTGGTAGAGTGATTGAATTGAGCAAAAATAATAAATAAATTCAGGAATTATTCCCTAGCGCTGAGTTTAAGCCCCTTGACTAGGAAAAAAAAAAATTAGTTAGTAAATACAAAATAAGGAACCCATACTTGGAATATATAATTGCTCCTGCCATACTGACACCTGACAGTAGTATTCCCTAATTCATGTACGTTACTTATATTAGTATATTGTGTTGAAAAAAAAAAGTTTTGTTCATTAGGTCACAGCAATTAATGGCTTGAACGTGCTTAGATGTCAGGTGAAGATTAATTCTCGAAATTCAAAGATTCCAGGTTTGTGAATGGTCACTGCTAATCACAATGAGAAGGGAAGTCTAAATGAGATTTGGAAATATTTTTGGTCATTTATGGCACCAAAACAGCAGAGACAAATTAACAGTTGTGACAGAAGAGAAGGTATAATTCCAGAGTTAATGAATAAATGACAGTAACTAAGATATACCAGAATTTGTTTTAGAGAACCGTTTTTGGTTATTGAACAAATAGTAATCAACTAGTCTTATTTCTCATTACCATTAGCATTCTAAATCTCTTAGGCTACTTCTTAATTTCTGTGTAAAACATGTATCTCCTTCTGTGCTGTTCTTTCATACCTTATCTTCTTTGCTTTCTAAAAATTGTCTTTCTATATTTCTCTATAAACATTTCCTGATACTAAATACACCTACACAGATGGCAGAGAATGCTAATGTAAGGGTCCCATAGCTCATGAGTCGTTAATGATTAATGAAACAACATGGAAAGGAGGACATATTTATTGTTACCTCAAATTTCCTGAAAAGCTGCAATGCCATCATTCGATTCAAATTTCCATTATTTGTGTCCATTATATATTGTCCAATATATATTGTGTCCATATATATATTGTGTTCCATTATATAGTGTCATTCAGTGCACATAAACGCAAATATGTGTTGGGTGCTGGTGGATCACGCCTGGAATCCTAGCTATTCAGGAGACCAGAGGATTGTGGTTGAAAGCCAGCATGGTCAGGAATGTCCATGAGACCCTTATCTTCAATTAACTGCCAGAAACCCAGAAGTGGTGATATAGCTTAAGCGGTAGAGCTCTCAACTTGAGCTGAAGAGCTGAGGGAGTGCGCCCAGGATCAGAGTTCAAGTCCCACAACCAAAAAAAAGTGCAAATATTACCTTAAGTTTCCCCAAAAGGAAAGACAAGATCAATAATCTTCCCAAGCAGAAAAAATAATTTCAAAATGATTCAGTGCACCTCCTTTTGCTGAGTTATTTAAATTATGGCTTCTTTGCTAGACATATTCTCTTCCTTTATAAATTGTCAAATACTAGCTTTACAATAAACTTCATCTAATATTTTTTGTTTCAAAAGAGAAGTCCACACAGTTGATGTCACTTAGCTTTCTTACTATCTTAATTCAAACCAAACCAGGCAGGAGAGTGTGTCAAACTCTTATCACAAATTGAACACCAAAAAACCAGAAGTGGAGTTTTGGCTCAAGCAGTAGAGTACTAGCTTTGGGGGCAGGTGGGCAGGAAAGACAACTGTTCAGGGACAGGATCCAGCCTCTGGGTTCAAGACCCAGAACCAGCACAAGCTAAACAAACAAGCAAACAAAAAGCCCAGATATTTCTTTGGGACCCTCCTTAAAGTTGTACTGATCAGAGAAGAGGCTTCTTTTGCTGATCATATTGACTGGATCCTGCTTTTTTGGAATCCTTAATGCTCTGAAGAACTCAGGACCAGACCAAAGGAATTGGTAACTGACTCCTGCAATCAAGAGAATCATCTCAGGGGTGAAATATCCATCCATAAGACACTTTAAAACATTCATGTCTTTGTTCCTTTGCAGGAGAACACTTTTAAAACAATGTTATTTCATTTTGTTCTATGCTGGCCTTCAAATGGTACATTATTTCCTTTTGTAATACTCTCAAAACTAGAAGTTTACAGAAAAATTTTATATGAGTAAAGAACACACTCGGAAAAGCCAGGGATAGAGTTTCCTTCAAGGCTTGGGATACTTTTCTTGTACAGCAAAAAGGAAAGCACAAGGTAATTTGAACTTTGTTATTCCTCTATGTTCCACTGCTCTCCTGGGGTCAGTTTCTTCATCCAGTAACAGTTACTTCCAGTAACAATCGATGGTGCTGCTTGAGGTATAATGAATGTTTTCGGGCTTCACTGAAATAACACTAGGACACCTTTGGACCTGAGGTAACACGTGTTTCAGAGACAACTTATTAAAGAGAAAATGTGAAATTTATATTGCTTATAAATACATTATACATGAGTACATTGAGTTCAAACTTTGTAAGTTCTCTGTAAATTAAGGCAAATTTTAAATGGGAATAAGGTGCTCAGAACATTCATTTTGTGAGTGTACGTGCTGTTCATTATTTCCCAAGTTTACATGTGCTAACAGTAAGGGAAACAATAGCAATAATAGAAGAAAGAAGTTCTGAGTTTAAGTATAAGGGTTCAATACAATATAGAAGACTAAAAATAAGACAACATTGAAACAATAAAGCCAAGTCCAGTATGTAGATTTATGGGAGTGATATACAGAAAGCAAGACTCCTACGTGGAACATGGAGTATGAGGCCATTCTCATTCTAAATCATGCTTGCTAATCATGCAACTTTGTAGAAAGTAGAATAGAAGAATAATCCTGTTTCCAAAGCAAGTCAGATATAAGAGCATGGATCGTGTGATGGCCTACAGCCTGGCTTTCACTCCTGTGCATATAGGCTGTTTGACCATCGACATTGGGGGTGGCATGATCTGTTTATGGAATATACTGCCCATAAAAACCAACTATGATGTAAACAATGTTTGACAAGGTGTTAAGTCCAAAGTTACAGTGGTAAGGATGATTACTATTTAGCTTTTTTTTGGGGGGGGGGGGTGTCCAATAGTAAGGCCTGAACTCTGGGCCTGGGCGCTGTCCCTCAGTCCTTCAGCTCAAGGCTAGCCCTCTGCCACTTGAGCCACAGTGCCACTTCTGGCTTTTTTCTTTTTGCTTATGTGGTGCTGAGGAATTGAACCCAGGGCCTCAGTCATGCAAGGCAAGCGCTCTACCACTGAGCCACCTTTCCAGTCCTAGCTATTTTCTTTAAATAGTTAATTGCTTTTTAAAGTTTATCTGCTTATTTAATGTAGGAAATCAAAAGTTAATATTTGTGTTTTTTGGTGAAATTTGAAACTAGGCAAATAAAAGCACTCATTTTCCTCAAATTCAACATTTAAAATTTTTAAAACTTTGTTCATATGTTCTAGTTGTCAGAAATTTGAGCCACACATGGTAGCTCATAGTTGTAATGCCAGCTATTAAGTCTTGACTGATACAGAGAGGATTATGATTTGAGGCTAGCCCAGGGAAACATTCACAATATTGGATCTCAATCAATATCTGAACACAATGCATTGTGCTTTATATTTCATCTACTCAGAAAAGGTAGAAAGAAGGATTGTAGACCATGCTGGCCTGGTCATAAACAGAAAACCCTGCCATAAAAATGGATAAAGCAGGGCTGGGAAGGTGGCTCAGTGGTAGAGCGCTTGCCTTGCATGCATGAGGCCCTGTGTTCCATTCCTCAGCACCACATAAGCAGAATAAAAAAAAGCCGGAAGTGGAACTGTGGCTCAAGTGGTAGAGTGCTAGCCTTGAGCTGAAGAGCTGAGGGACAGTGGCCAGGCCCAGAGTTCAGCCCCCCCCCAAAAAAAATAAGTATAAAGCAGAGCTGGGTGCCGGGGGCTCATGCCTGTAATCTTAGCTGCTCAGGACGTGAGATCTGAAGATCACAGTTCAAAGCCAGTCTAGGCAGGAAAATCTGTGAGACTATTATTTCCATTAAACCACCAGAAAATCTGAAGTGGCACTGTGGCTCAAACAGTAGAGCACTTGCCTTGAGCTGAAGAGTGCAAGGACAGTCTCCAGGCCCAGAGTTCAAGCCACATGACCAAAAAAAAAAAAAAAGTGACTAAAGCAAAAAGAGCAGGCATGTGGCTCACCTTTTAGAGGACCTACCTTAAGTGCATGAAGCCCTTAATTTAACTGCTAGTATAGAAAGGAGGAAAGGATGTGAAGAAAAGAAGTAAGGGAGGAATTATGATATAATCAAATACTAGAATGATAAGTATTAAATAAAGGGATTACAGGTATTTTATATGAAAAGATACTGATTATTTACTAAAAGGAAAATTATAAAATGTGGAATTCAGGCTGAAATACATGTACAAATTTTTGTTTTTTTTTGTAAAATGATACTTATGTGCCCCTTTAGTTTAAAAGTAGTAAATGAGTTTAAAACAATATGAGTGGTTAGAAATGAATCATTATTTCTTATCACTTTTTCTGCTATATTCACCACTTACAAAATCGAAACAATGTTGGTCACTTTAATTATTAATTCATTAATTTAATCTTTCATCTTTAGTGTATAGTCTATTGTGCACATCATCATTTAAATGTTTGAATTATTTTTGTTTGTTTGCTTTTTATCCATCATGGATCTTAAACTCTGGCCTGGACACTGTCCCGTAGCTCTTCACCTCAAGGCTTGCACTCTACCACTTGAGCAACAGTGCCACTTATGGATTTTTCTGCTTATGTGGTACAGAGGAATTGAACCCAAAGGTTCCACATGCAAGGCAAACACTCTAGCACTGAGCCAACTTCCCAGACCTGATTTCTATTTGTCCTTCAGACATGGGACTTGAACACAAGGCATGGATATTGTCCCAGAACTCCTTTGCTCAATGCTAGTACTCTACCATACCAGTTTAAACCACTTAGTGGTTAATTGGAAATAGCAGTCTCATGGGAACTTTTCTGCCCAGGTTGTCTTTAAACCACCATATTCATTTCTCAGCCTCCTGAAAAGGTAGGATTACAGGCATGAGCCACCTGAACACAGCTGCTCATTTTTTTTAAAAAAATGTTATATGTTTAGTTCCCCCTCAAATACATACGAAGTGAGATGCAAATTAACTTTAAATACACCACCAATTGAAGATGTTGAGATTACAAGTGATTGTAATTTTTTTTACATATTTTTATATGTGGGGCTTGAACTCAGGGCCTGGGGGCAGTCCTTGTTTTTTTGTGCTCAAGGCTATCACTCTACCAGTTTGAGCCAGTGCCCCTTCTGGTTTCTTGCTAACCAGTTTATGAGATAATAGTCTCATAGACTTTCTTACCCAGGTTGTCTTTAAACCTCAATTATCAGATCTCAGCTTCCTGTGGTGCTATGATTACAGGCATGAGCCACTGGCACCATCTTTTTAAAAAAGGGACAACAATTCATAAGCCAGAAGCCTTGACTCATACCTATAATACTACCTACTCCAGCGGCTGAGACCTGAAGATGATGATTTGAATCTAGTGGTGCAAAAACGTCCCTGTGAATCTTTTTTCTCCCATAAACTGTTCAAGAAAATCCAGAAGTGAAGCTTTGTCTCAAGTGGTAGAGTGTACTCTTGAGCAAAAAAGAAGCTCAGGGATAGCACCTAGATCCTGTGATCACACTCCATTTCTTACACACACACACACACACACACACACACACACACACACACACACACACACGAAAAAGTAAATAGAAAATATGAAGAAATCAATGAAAAATTTGAATATTGTAAGGACTTTTGGGTTTAGAGGTATGACTCAGTTGGTAGGACAATAGCTATTGAATGAAACTATCAGGTACCAAGGACATAAAAAAGAATTATCTGCTCTGTATTTTCTTATTCTCATATGTTCTCATTTGGGAACACTCTTCTTCAAAAAAAAAAAAATGTTTTAGCGGCTATATAGAGCTGGGTTACCTTTCTGTATGTCAGGTAACTAGTACATTTCCTTCCTTTTACATAATCTCATCTGTTCCCACATTCTCTTCCATACCCTCCCTCCCATCTTGACCCTCGACTTGCATGGTTCACTTTCAACAATGTCCAGTAGAGCCAGAGGGCTCTGCTGCTGCATTTTTTCACCCACTTCCCACTAATTCTGTGCCCTTCCCCCATCTTCCCTGTATATTTGGTGAAGAATACAGACTCATTAGAAAATGAAAAGACAAATTAAGAAAAGTTCCTTTGTTTCCTTATCATTGCAATTCAATATATATATATATATATATATATATATATATATATAGTATTATGTAGAAAAGGTGCTTGGGTATTATAACTTTGTGATTTTCGCCAAATGCTTCCTCTTCTGTTCTTACTGTAAATGATGTCTAGAATCCTGTACAGTATATCATATCCCATGGTGTTTTAAACCTCTCTTCCATATATCAGGGGAACAGGTACCATTTGTCAATTTGATGTTGGCTAAACTTTCTTAACATGATTTATTCTAGTGTCATCCATTTCCCTGCAAATGACATTATTTTATCCTTTCTAATGGCTCTGTAAAATTTCATTGTATATAGATGGCATAATTATTGGTTCCATTCATTTATTGTGGGGCATCTGGGTTGTGTACATTTCTTGTCACTGTGAATTGAGCAGCAAGGAACATGGTTGTGCAAATGTCCTTGCCATTTTCTAATTTCTCCACTTCCCCACCAACATTTGTTGTCTAATTCAAGATATTTGGATAAGATGGTATCTCAGAATTACTTTGATTTATATTTTCTTTATGGCCAGGGATGATGAACCTTTCCTGATATGTTTCTTTGCCATTCTTACCTCTTCTTATGAGAAGTCTCTCCTTAGCTCCTCTGCCCATTTGGTGATTCGTTTATTAGTTTTGGGAGGGGTAGTTTCTTGAGATCCATGTATACATTGAAAATTAGCCCTTTGTCTGATGTATTGCAGGTAAATATCTTTTCCCAATTTGTTGGCTGTCTTTTTAGTTTAGTGGCTATGTCTCTAGCCTGTGTAGGTTTTTTCCTTTGATGTAGTCCCATTTTTTTGGTTTCTTTCCTATCTGTTATGCCCCTGGGATTCTATTCAGGCAGTTCCTGCCAGTACCTATAAGTATTTTTTTAATTATTATTTTGATGGTAAAACTTTATTTACTTTTATAAATACATCGCAAGACAAAATTTTTCAAAAATACTTTCCCCCCCAAAAAATTTAAAAAATAAAGGAAAGCTCGTAATAGGTAGGCAGACTGTCTTGAGACCTCTTTTTGTTGTTAAGGAGAGCTCTCTGCTGTGTAGGGCAGGACAATCGCCACACACCCAACACTGCCATGGGTTTGGCCTTGGGGAGAGAAAAGCCCAGCCTGGACTGAGTGTCCTCTCCTGATCACAGCCATAGTTATACCTTCTAGTAATTATCTAGGATTATCTAGTATGAATCCTATTACAGTTGGGCTATGCTGTATACAATGTTAACCATTGAGAACATATCTCTCTCTCTCTGCATATATGTGTGAATTATAAAGTATGAGTTGGACTTCAAGTTCAACAAACACAAGGTATTCTCTACATGTTCCCAGTGCCCTATGAGGCTCTCTCAACAAGCTGTTCATCTTTCCTGTTTAGATAACATTAAACACCATTGTTTTGTTAGGTCAAGAATAAAGATGAGGGGTGAAAATAAACTTTTGCCTTTAAACAGTTTATTATCCTCAACCCCAAACTAGGAGTTAAATTAGAAAACAATTTGTTGTTGTTGTTGTTGTCTCCAGAGCGATTACTCCATTACTGGTGAGGCCTGTGAGGTGTGGGGTACACTCCCAGCCTCCCCCATGCCCTGCTGGACCACAGCCAAGGCCACCCTGGGCCTTCCACTGGGCTCCATCCTTAAAAAGCTGCCTAATGGAGGGAGGTCAGGAAGATCTGCATTTACAAGTTTCCCAGAATGTGCTAGAACTTTTTTGGGTCAGTTTTATAGAACTTTCTTGGTCAGTTATATTCCACCTCAATCTCTCCAGTATTTTCCAAGCAGATCAAGTCACTTGCAGATAATGAAGAAGCTTTGCGGCCCAGGGGTCCATGGCTTGGAATCAAAGATAGTATCAGGAGGCCCAGGGGTCTCGTGTATGGTAGAGATGTCTAGGTGATTTGAGTTTCTGACCTTCCTGTTCTCCATGAGGCCTGAGCAGTGCGGAGGGCAACGAGGAGGTGTCTTCTACAATAACCACTGAAGTTAGGGAGGCAGAAGGTCAGCTGTTCCAATGGGCAGATGTTGAGAGGTTTCTAGAAGGGGATCAAGTCCGCTGCTTTGGGCAGGAGTATCAGTTATTTTTACAGAAAGCAACAGAGAAATTAATTTTCTTTTCTGACTACTGAAAAGTGGAAAGATGCTCAAGTTTACCATTTAAAGGAACAATAGACATTTCTAAAATCTCTGTCTAAACTTTGGTTTTCTTTAAAAAACACACAAAAAACCAGGTCATCACAAAAAGTAATGTAAGTGGAGGCTGTAGGCATGTACTGTTCTGTCCGTGGCAGTCTTTTGTGTAAAGCAAGGCGTATTGGAGCTCCAATTTTACTGATGCAGTGGGGTTTACTGGCTATGCATGCCGAGTCAGTGCAAGTCGTCCCTGCCCTTGCTGTTGAAGCCTGGGAGGGGCTGACCATACTTGTCCACGCACCAACAGAAGCCCCGCTTTCTGCCTTTGGAGGGGCGACACTGCTTCTTCTTATAAAATCCTTTCTTGTCGCAGTTGGGGATGTGCACACCCCTGGGACTCAGCACATTGGGGAACTTCAGGTGATTCAGGGTGTCTTGCATCTCTCTAAGGAAGGGACCATATTCTATCTCCAGTTTGGACTCCGAGGAGAAGGTCTGGGTGTCCGTGCTCTGGGACTCATAGTCGACTTTGTATTGCTGGCTGTCCTTTGCGTGACCTTTCGTGATGGTGTTCAGCTTCGCGTGAATGGAATGGAACTTGGAGTCAGGCACCCTATGTGTGCTGGGAGGGGCATGGCTCTCCAAGCTCCCCGTGCCTAGGTCCTCCCCTGACTCACTAGCATTTCCTGAGGCAGAGGGCGCCAGCAGCAGGTAGGCACTCAGCCGGCCAGGACGCTGGCATTGGCGCAGAACACGCGGCCATCCAGCAGCGCCTGCAGTGGGCGTGGCTCGGTTGGTGGCAGCTGGCAGCTGAGCCCCTAGCTGCAGAGTTCTGTGTAGACACCTCACGGCTGGCCCTCCCGCAGAGCACATGTCAGGCAGCTGCCACAGCCTGGCTCGCGCACCAGCTCGGCACACGCAGGCACTGCAGTCAGAGGCTCGCTCTGAGCGATCCCATCACAGTGCTCGCATTGCAAGATGGGAACCTCGTCACCGGTGGCCTGAGGAGCAGGGCCAGGGCGGTGAGTAGAGCTGCCCTGAGCGCCGGGCGCCGCCGGAAGCATGGCGCCCATTGCAGGGGCCAACTGGAGTAAGCAGTTACTGGGTCAAGGCACGCAGTGTGAGATTGCAGGATCTGGAGCACAACTACCGGTGCTCGGCGTGCAGCTGTCCAGCTTCCACCTCAGTACCTATAAGTTCTAATGTCATCCTTTTTCTGTCTTATAGTAGTTTGGCTGATTTTAATGTAGTTAATCCATTTTGAGTTGATGTTAGTGCAAGCAGAGATCCACTTCCAGTTTTCTGCCTATTGATGTCCAGTTTTCCCAACACCAATAGTTGAAGAGGCTATGATGTCTGTGTATGTGGTGTGTGTGTGTGTGTGTGTGTGTGTGTGTGTGTGTGTCTGTGTCTGTGTCTGTGTCTGTGTCTGTGTCTGTGTCTGTGTGTGTCGGTCGTGGGGCTTGAACTCTCGGCCTCGGAGCTACCCCTCAGCATTTCATCTCCAGGCTAGTACTTGAACCACAGTTCCACTTCCCATTTTCTTGTGGTTTATTGGAGCTAAGAGTCTCATCAACTTCCCTGGCCCTGCTGGCTTTCAACAACCATTCTCAGATCTCAGCCTTCTGATTAGCTAGATTAAAGGCATGAGCCACAGTCACCCGGCAAGGCTATGTTTTTTCCACATTACATCTTTCACTCTTTTGTCGAATATCAGATGATTGTAAGTATGTAGTTTTATTTCTGGGTCTTTTCATCTTTTTTAATACGTTTTTTTTTGTAAAAATAATGTACAAAGGGATTGCAGTTACATAAGGTAGGTAATGAGTTCATTTCCTCTCAAGCATTGATACTTCCTCCTTTGTTTTTCCCCTACCATCCCTACCCTTCCACCTCCACAACTACTCCTTTCGATCCCTCCTTCCCACTCCCTGCCTAAATTGTAAAGTTCGTTTTTGAACATAGTGTCTTGATCTCATTGTTAAAATGGGTCAAACTGTATCCCTAGTTAAGCATTTGGTTTTTTCCCTTCACCTCCCAAAGCTAGAGAAATGTACATACAAGATACAGGGCACCAACATCAAAGAAAAAAAAACAGCACATAAATTAGGTTACAAGATTGGGTGGAAGAATGATGACTGTTGACTTAATTTAATAAGTATTCTATAGTGTTTAATGGTAAGGTTTATTAACTCAAAGGGGGAGAAAAAACATTCAGAATAGTGGAATGTGGCTACTACTCATTTGATGTGTGTGGATAGAGTATGATTAATAAAAATATATCTATTAATTCCCAGTGGTAGACTGCTATGCTAACTGGGAGGAGACTTTGGTAATGCCAGGGGTTTGAATACTGGTAATGAAGCAGAATATGAGGGGAGAGCATTTGCTAAAGATGTAACTTCCTAGGCTCATACTAAATACATTGAAGTAGAATGCTAAGTGATGATCGACTGAGCACCAAATTTTATTTGTTGACTTTTTGTTTTGTGAAGTCCAGGGATTTGAACCTAGAGCATGGGTGCTGTCCTTTAATTTTTTCTCAAGGCTAGTGCTCTACCAGTTGAACCACAGCTTCAAGTCCATAATTTTTGTGGTTAATTGGAGATGAGTCTTTCCAAATTTCCTCTTTGGGCTTGCTTCAAACGTGATCCTCAGGTATCAGCCTCCCGAGTAGCTCGCATTCCAGTTGTGAGCCACCAGAACCTGGCTAGAATCACATTTTAAAAGTGTTCTCTAGGTGAATCAGATGTGTCTAGGTACTATGTGAGCATTTTGGTTACAGTGGGTTATGTCAGATTTAGAATAACATCAGAATTTTTCTTCTTGTAACTCGCAGCATCCAATATCTATATAATTTATTCAGATATTCAGGTCTGATCTTCTTTTCTTCATTGTACCTTTTTATTCTTACTTCACAAGCAAGCACATCAGTGATGTTTTCCTTTTCTGAAGCAAGTTACATCCTTTCCCATCAATGAGGGATGTACTTGCTGCTCTTACTGCCTGGAGTACCTGCTTCTAGTTAATTGCATGGATGATGGCTCTCAGGTTAACTATCTCCTCCTCAGGAATATCTCCTCACATAACCGCTGTGAAGTTGTTGCCACAAAACTACCAATGTCATGTCTCTGATTTATAAAAATTATCATTATGATTTCTGGTTTTCTTTTCAGCATGAAATTGATGAGGAGAGAGCCACATTCACTTGTTTCTCCAACACCTATAATAGTGCCTGGTCCTTAGTGCTCAGGAGCCTTGCATAGGGATCAGCCTTCTCCAGCTCAATTTATCTTAGCTTCTGGTCAAGACAGCACTTGAAGCTGATGTCTGGTGGCTAGCAGTCATTCCCTCTCATTCTTTGTGCCTTTCTGTGTTGCTGAGTCCACCTCAGAGCAAGATCAGTGCCTGACACCTATTTGCTGCTATGGAAAGATGGCTATGACATCATACAAGTTATGGGCATTGTTTTGTGAAACTGTGTGCAGAGACGCATCTCCACACAAGTTCTCCAAGGCAAGTGTCTCCCATGCCCAGGAGTCCATTCCACAACTCAGCATCCTAACTATCACCTATTCCCTAATGCACTCAGTGTATATTCCCATTTCCATTAAAAAAAGAAAATTCAATTATGCCTTTGATGATTTGTCATTGAATTACTGAAACAAAGTATATAATTTTGGGGCTAGGAAGGTGGCTTAGTGGTAGAGTGCTTGCCTTGCATGCATGAGGCTCTGAGTTCGATTCCTCAGAACCACATAAGCAAAAAGAAAATAAGCTGGAAGTGGCCCTGTGGCTCAAGTGGTAGAGCGCTAGCCTTGAGCTGAAGAGCTGATGGATAGCACCCAGGCCCAGAGTTCAAGCTGACAACCGGACCCCAAAAAAAGTATATAATTTTATGTATTTGTAAGTCTTTGTCCATCTCTCTTGAGCCCTTGGCATATTTCTATGTGTTTGCAGCTTGGGAAGGGAAATAAGGTTTAATTCAGGATAGTCAAAAACATTTTGGGAGGGAATGCCAACTTTCCATCTGATGTTCTACAGATGGCCATCTTGTCACAGGAACTGAGTAGACTGTCATAGCATAAGAGGCTTGTCCTGATTTCTACTGACTTTCCTCTGGGGTCACAGAGTGTGATCCTACTGCATACGTGTCGCTTGGCTACACTCGAGGGACCAGGTCTTCTCTGAAAATCTAGTGGCATGGGGGTAAGAGAAACTAAAACTCAGAACCCAGCTTCCCACATCACTAGGATTACAGGCCTGAGTCTCATATACTAACTCATAACTGCCTTTTTATACATCGTGTAGCCTGTTTCATTATATTCACCTCATAGACAGATATACAAATATATGTTTATATTTATCCATCTATTTATAATCAGTGTTATATCTAGAAACACAAAAATATATATTCATATAATTATAATCAAAGTTATATTACCACTTTCCCCAATAATATTTTGCACTAATATTATGTGAAAAAATACTTAAGATTGAAAAAGTTAAAAGCCCTTGTAGTATGAAAAATCATTTTTGATCTTATATATCATATAATATACTGTATAAAATGTAATGAATATAACATGTATTTCCATATAACTGATTTAATTGCTTCTTGATTTTGTGTTTGTCGATCTATATAAGCCTTCTTTCTTCTATTGATGATGGCTTATACTTTCCAGTGTCGATATTTCTTATGTATTTTGTCAAATATATTCTGCCCTAAGTAGAATTTTTATGTTAATGGAGCCAAATTTTTCTTCAATATTTCCCAAAGCACAATGAATATGTATATAGAATTGAACTCACTGTTGGAAGAAAGTCCCACATACCACTATAAGTATTGTAGCATTTGTCCCAATTGACAGAACAGCTTTCTAGGTCATCTGATCTGGTATGTCCTAGATCTTTTGTAGCCACCTTATCACCCCATGCAGGCATGGCCTGGCTTCCTTGCAACTCCCTGTGCATTTAACCATTCCCTTTATATCCAGTAGGCTCTCTTGATCATCCCACTGTCACTCTGTTTTCCCACACACAGAACACATGTGCATGGTGCTTTACATTGTAGGTTGAAAAAAAAACACATTTAAGGCTCATGAATTATATAATATAACATAAATACTGACATTTTAATAACGTTAGAAAAATAACTAGAATGATCATTTTACAACAATCAGGACCAAAAAGAAATATAACGATTTTCTAAAGAAGGGGGGAAGCAATCTCTAAATCTGGATTGTCTTCTAAGTTGGCTTCAGACACAAATTCTGCCTCAGAGTCCTCAAAAGGATCTACTTCCTCATTAAAGGCAGTATTTTCTTCCCGAGTCTAGGGAGGGACAGATCTTATTTCTCAATTGGAAATTGGATCCCCAGCATAAGGACAGATTGGTCTGGATATTCTGTGAGGACAGATTCCCTTTCCTCAACTGAATCTAGACTTTGAACCTAACTTATTGGTTTTCTTGAACATAGACAGGGGTCATTTTCCATTAGCACATATTTACCCTGCACTACAGGACCAAAACATTTTTTACTGGTTTGGATGTGATCTAGGTGAATTGTGAACATCAATGGAAGACATTCTGGATCATCTTCTTCCTTGGTGGTATGTGCAGGTACACCTATATCACATGTGGAGTTCAGAACCAGTGGGATATCCACAGGACTCAAAACCTAGTTGGGCCTTTCTACACATTGAAAAAAGTCTCTATGTTCACATACTTTCTGGAGTCCAGTTTTGGCTTCCAATCTCCATCAGTCACCATAGGCGACATCACTGATGGGTTCTTTATCTGGAGTTCAGCAGGAAGTTCTCTGCAGTGACACAAACATAAGAATGTAAATAGGTACAGGAGTCTTAGAGTAGACTCTAGAAGTTAAAGTGTGACTAAACTATGAGGATTTAGTAGGAGAAGCTGTAGAACTTGAGTTTGGGCTGAACACTGATGAGAAGGTAGGGTGTTTCTAATGAGTGGTTATGTCCAAGTTCTTTTAAAAAGGGAACAGACATTACCCAGCATAGAACATCCATAAAAGAACATTTTGCCAAGCTGGGTAGTACAAAGGGCTCTTGGCAAAGCAGGCCCATCCCTTGAGACCTAGGTTCCATCCCTACTCAAAAGCTCTAAGGCATCTAAACAAGGACTATTTACTCTTTTCCTTGGTCTCACGGGTCATGCATTGCTCCAGCTGGTCCAGAAGAATATGTAAGCAGAACAGCAAGTCTGAAGAGGGCATGTTGAGCTTGTCATACTGTGTAAGTTTTTTCAGGATGTCAAGTTTCTTGTGCTCATAAAAATCATCAAGGTAGAAGTCCTTCAAAATAGTTAAGATGGAACAATTGATACTGTGGGCAGATTGGTGACAAGGAAAATGAGAGTCTGCCCTCTCCATCCTGAGCCTTCTACCATAGACCCTTTGTGGCAGGACTAGAATGCTGGGAAGTGGGAAGAGACTCCTGGAAGCAGAATTCTCCTCACAACCCACTTCTAGAAATTTCTAATGCAACCCTCCAAAATTCTCCCTGTGATGGGCAGAGAAAGTTGTTTCCCCACTGTGTCTGACTTGCTACACACAACCCTCCCTGTCATCGAGGGATTTTGATCCATGCTGGCCTGGTCATAAACGGAAAACCCTGTAATAAAAATGGCTACAGCAGCGCTGAGCACAGGTGGCTCATGCATGTAATCTTAGCTACTCAGGAGGCTGAGATCTGAAGAGCCCAGTTCAAAGCAACTCTAGGCAGGAAAGTGTGTGAGACTCCTATCTCAATAATCCACTAGAAAACTAGAAGTGGCACTGTGGCTGAAACAGTAGAGCACTCGCCTTGAGCTGAAGAGTGCAGGGACAGTGTAGAGGTGCAGAGTTCAAACCACATGACCAACAAAAACAAAAGTGACTAAAGCGAAAAGAGCAGGTGTATGGCTCATTTTGTAGAGCACCTACCTAAAATTCATGAAGCCCTGAGTTTAATTGCTAAGATTGAAAGGAGGAAAGAATATGAAGGAATGGATGGAAGAAAAGAAGGAAGGGAGGAATTTTGATATAACCAAATACTGGAAAGATGTGAAGTATTAAAGGTATCACAAGTATTTTATATGAAAAGATAGATTGTTCACTAAAAGGCAAATTATAAAATGTGGAATTCAGGCTAAAATACATGTACAGTTTTGTTTTTCTGTAAAGTGATACTTACGTGCCTCTTTAGTTTAAAAGTAGTAAATGAGTTTGAAAAATGGAGGAGTTGTTAGAAATGAATCATTATATCTTATCACTTTTTCTGCTACATTCACCACCTACAAAATTGGAACAATGTTCATCATTTTAATTATTAATGTATTAATTTAATCTTTCATCTTTAGTGTATAGTCTATTGTGCACATCGTTTGTTTGAACTCTTTTGTTTGTTTGTTTTTTGTCCATGATGGGTCCTGAACTCTGGGTCTGGGCACTGTCCCTCAGCTCTTCACCTCAAGGATATCACTTTACCATTTGAACCACAGTGCCACTTCTGGCTTTTCTGCTTATGTTGTACTGAGAAATCGAACCCAAAGGTTCATACATGCAAGGCAAGCACTCTACCACTTAGCCACCTTCCCAGCCCTGAAATCTTTATTTTTTCCTTCAGACATAGGCTTGAATACAGGGCATGGGTGCTGTCCCAGAGCTTCTTTGCTCAAGTTTAGCACTCTGCCATACAAGATTAAACCATAGTGCCATTTCTTGTTTTTTAGTGGTTAATTGGAAATAGCAGTCTCATGGGAACTTTTCTGCCCAAGAATGGCTTTGAACCAACATCCTCATTTCTCAGCCTCCTGAGAAGGTAGGATTACAGGCGTGAGCCACCTGTACCCTTGTGCTCATTTATTTTCTTTTAAATGTTATATAAGTTTAGTTCCCCCACCCAAATACGTGCAAAATGAGATGCAAATTGGCTTTAAATAAACCACTAGTTGAGGATGCTGAAATTACAAATGATGGCAAATTGTTTTTAACAATTTTTAATATGAGAAGCTTGAACTGAGGGCCTGATTGAAATCCCTATTCTCTTGTGCTCAAGGCTATCACTCTACTAGTTTGGCCCACAGGGCCCTTTTAGTTTCTTGGTAACCAGTTAATGAGATAATAGTCTCACAGACCTTCTTACCCAGGCTGTTATTAATCCTCGATTATCAGATCTCAGCCACCTGAGTTGTTATGATTACAGGCATGAGAAACTGTCACCAGTTTTTTAAAAAGCAACAACAGATTACTTTAGAGGAGGATGGAGGAGAAGAAGCTAGAGGCTAAACAAGCTCTCACATAGAAAATAGTTGTAGTGTTCCACTGAAGAGTCCTAGGTCAGAGAATGACCAAGTGTGCCATCACAGTACAGTTTGGCCAGAGAGGGAAAATCCAGGCAAGGAGACAGATCTGAGCACTTGCCATTAGCTGCAGCTGTGGTGGTGGCGGCAACGGCAGCAGCCTAGCCGCCAAAAGAACAACACAGAGTCTGGGACAATGGTGCCAGACACAGCAGGTGACCGGATTCTACTTAAAACCAGAAAGAACTGATAAGTAGCAGATACTTCATCCTGCTTATCACAGACCAGAGACAACCCAGGAACCAAGACTCCAGCGTGAGTAGAATCCTGACATACTCACTCCTTCTTAGGGAACAGAGGAGGGAAGGCCACCCTTACCATCCTCACCCCCGGAGACCTCCATATTTGATATTGAAAAGGCCCAGCTGAGCAGCAAGCTCCAACTCAGGCCTTGGAAAAAAAACAAAAGAGTCATTTAGGAGGTCTCAGGCACCTGACCTGACCTGCCAGGCTCAGCTCCTCTCTGGGAAAAGTCACCCAGCCCAGGCAGACAAAGCTCTGCCCTGAGGGGAGTGACTTTCTTCACTGGGTAAACAGAGCCAGAGGCTGCCCCTCCCTACAGCAGCCTAGACAATCAAATGAAATTCAGTAAACATAAACCCTGAGAATGGCTCTAGGCTGGGCTCTGTGAGTGTCTCAGAAGTTACCCCTCAGGGAAAAGCTGCAATTTGCTGAAAGGCCTCAATTCTACCCAGAACATAGCCTCATCACAGCATCTTCAAATTAGAGGAAACAGCCATCTCCCTCTTTTGTGAAACTCAAAGCAGATCTCCCTCTCATTGAACTATACTGGGAGGAGGATCACAAAATCCTGATCATTTTTCTGCCTGCTCCCACAAATTGACTTAAGAAACCAATCAAGCAACAGGCAAACCAAACACCACAAGCAGACTAAAGACTCCACCAAGAGACTGGTTACAGACACAGGGAGATACAGGATCTTCACATCTACTTCCCCCCCCCCCCCCCGCAAAAAAAAAGAACTCTTTTTGGTACCTTTTTTAATTTTTAGTTTTTAAAAAAAATTGTTTTCTATTAATTTTTTTTCCCCTCCTAATTTTTATTTTAGGTGTATGTGTGTGTGAGTGTGCTTTGTTTAAATGTCTACTGACCTTTTGGTCCTTTTATCTTTTTTTTTCTTTTTCATTCTTTTCATTTTTCTTCTGTTTCCTTGTTTTTGTGTGACTTATTTGCTGTTCTGCTCATCTTCAGATATATGCCCATTGTCAAATATTAGACCTTACCCCCATTGTATACACATTAATCAAGAATTTATTACTCAAAGCAAAACGTCTTAGCCTTAAATTCTGTAATAGCAGTATTATCTCTTTAGGCCTATATAATTTTTGAGAATTTTTATTTTTTAGTTTTTCATGTCTCCTTTCTATCCCTCCCCTCTTCTCATCGTATCTTTTTCTTCTCTCAATATCACCTTAAACTTAGATAATTTTTAAGATTCATTTATTAAACTTAAATATTTGTTTTTCCCATTTTTTCTTGTCCTTTTTTCTCTCTCCTACTATTCTGTCCAATCCATTTCCGTCTTTGAGATTAGAACTTGGTTAAATTCACTCTCCTTTTACCTCTCTACATTCTTCTAATCCTATTTTTCCTCACATTTGTCCCTAAATATAATAATTTCTGGTTTGCCAAATTCGTCCTTGCTGTTGTTAGCCCATTAATCCATAGTTGTTTGATGTTGAATAGATTGTATCTGTTGAACTTGATTATATCTGTGTCCTTTTGCCTGTGCAACTGCAGGACTTTGGTTGATGCATGCCTTCAAAAAGTATTCTAGCAGAAAACTTTCATATCAAATGGGCAGAACAAGCCAGAAAAACACAAGAAAAATGAAAGTCCTGGTATCTCAATTCCCACTCATGATAACCAGTATTCCAGAGGAGAGTTCCCCAAAAGCTCAACAAATATTACTTGGAAACATGGTGAATGAACAGATAGAAAACCTGCAAAGGACTCAGTGTGAACATGATAGGGAGAGAGAGGAAGCAAACCAAAGATCAATACAGTAATCTCATGACCATGAGGAAGCTACTCAAAGATTGATACAGAAATGCATGAATAGGTTGAGAACACTCAAAGAGAAATAAAGGAATTGTGTGAGCAGGCTGAGAACCATCATAGAATTATAGGAATTGCATGAGCAGGCTGAAAACAGACAAAGAGAATGTCAGGAATTGCATGAACAAGCTGAGAACAGTCAAAGAGAACTACAGGAATTGCATGAAAATGAGGAAGCTAATCAAAGAGTAACACTGGAATTGCAAGGGAGGGACAAGAATAAACAAAGTTCAATAGAGGCATTCATGGAATCCATAAACAGACAGTTGAAAGAATTCAGGAAGACGACAAAGGGAATGCTGAATGGAACCCAACAGAAGGAATGGGAGTATAAGGAAACCATAACCAAACAACTAAGTGATTTGAGAATAAGAACTGAACACCAAATTAAGGAAGTAAAGAAGTCCATTCAAGATCTAAAACAAAGCTCCAACAAAGAATTTGAAGTAATCAAAACCAAACAATTAGAAGGAAAATGAATAAAAAACAAAGAAGAAAGTCTTGACAGTAGGTTAGACCATGCAGAAGATCGAATCTCGGTAAATGAAGACAGCCTAGATATTATACAGAAACAATGTACAACTATCCATGACAAATCCAGAAATATGATAGATATATTCAGCAATTGGAAGACACCATCAGAAGGCCTAATCTGAGAATAATGGGTGTAGAGTAGCACCTAGAAACAGAAGATAATGGTCTAGGAAATTTGTTTAACAGGATCCTAGCAGAGAAATTCCCAAACATGCAAAAGGATAGGCCTATTCAGATACAAGAAACGTTTAGAGCCCCAAATAGACCAGACGAGAGCAGGACATCCCACCGTCACATTATAATATGCACAAGATCAATTCAGACCAAGGAAAAGATCCTTAAAGCTGTCAATGAGAAAAGATCAATCATCTATGAAGGGAAAACAATTAGAATAACTTCATTTTTTTCATCAGAGTAAATTAAAGCAAGAAGAGCCTGGAATGATGCATGCCATGACCTAAAGACAAAGTATGAACCAAGAATACTGTAAACAACTAAATTCTCCTTCATAACCGAAGGTGAAATAAAAATCTTCCATAGAAAAGAAAAACTGAAAAAAAATATATCTCCACCAAACCGGTCCTACAAAAGATACTTAAAGATGTCCTACACAGACAGAACGGACAAGATCACAATAAAGACGAAGAAATGGCACCCAAACTGAGAATCCAAAAACCATAGGAAGAACCAAGTTGAGGCAGCCCCCAAGAAGGCGGATAAAATGGCAGAAACTACCAAACACTTCTCAGTCCTTTCTCTCAATATTAACGGATTTAACTCTCCAATTAAGCGACATACACTGTCTAGTTGGATTAAAAAGCAACATCCTTCTATCTGCTGCCTTCAGGAATCACACCTTGCTCATAAAAACAAATACACTTTGAACATGAAAGTCTGGAACAAAATCTACCAAGCAAATGGCCCGCATAAACAGACAGGAATTGTAATCATAACATCAGATAAAATAGACTTCAAATTAAAATTAGTGAGAAGAGATAAAGAAGTTCACTACATACGAATTAAGAGATCTTCCTTTCAGGAGGATATTGCAATAATAAATACTATTCGCCAAACAATGGATCACCGAAATTTATCCAACAGATACTACTTTCCCCAAAATCTCAAATAGATCCAAAGATAAGAATTGTTGGGGACTTTAAAAGACCACTATCCACAATACATAGATCAACTCGAAAAAACTCAACAGAGAAACTGCAGATCAAAAGAACTGCCTAGATCAGCTAGATTTAACAGAAAACTACTGAATATTTCACCCAGCAGCATCAGAATACATTTTTTCTCACCATTACATGGAACATTTTCCAAATTAGACCACTTTTTTATTGTGAAAATACTGTACAGAGGGGTTAGAATTACATGGGCAAGACAATGAGTACATTTCTGATAAAGCATTGTAGCCTCCTCCTTTGTTTCCCCTTCCCCTCCCATTCTGCCCCTGTCCCACCACCCAACACTCATCCCCCCCACCAAAGTTGTAAAGTTCGTTTTTGACATAATGACTTGTATGTCTCGTTGCAATGGGTCCACCTATTTAAACGATTTGTTTTTTCGCTTCCCCTCCACAAATGATAACATCAAATACAGTGAAAGCAGGGGTTATACAGTGGTGGAGGCACATGTAAAGCAACAAAGAAATCATCTTATAAATGTGTTAGAAACAATTGCATGAAAGAAAAAAATCATTTGAATAAATATCATAGGGTTCATTTCCCTAATATCAACTTATCTGGCCTTTTCTGCTTGACTCAGACTTAAACAAGTTATTACAAATAGGGGAAGCCATGGGACCTAAGTGTCTTTGGGCCTGGCTTACTTCACTTAATATAATTTTTCCCAAGTCTTTCCATTTCCTAACAAATGGGGCAATGTCATTCTTTCTGATGGAAGCATAGAATTACATTGTGTATATATAACACATTTTCTTGATCCATTCATCTACTGAGGGGCATCTGGGTTGGTTCCATATCTTAGCTATGGTAAATAAGGCTGCAATAAACATAGCTGTGTTGGTAACTTTCTTGTAGTTTTGTTTGTGAACATTTGGTTAAATGCTCCATAGTGGGATTGCTGGGTTATAGGGGAGCTCTATGTGGAGTCTTTTGAGGAACCTCCATACTACTTCCCAAAGTGGTTGTACAAGTTTATACTCCCACCAACAATGCATTAAGGTTCCCTTCTGTCCACATGCCATCCAGCATCTGTTGTTATTAGAGTTCTTGATTCTAGCCATTCTAACTGCGGTGAGGTGGTATCTCAATGCTGTTTTAATTTGCATTTCTTTTATTGCTAGGGAGGTTGAGCATTTCTTCATGTGTCTATTGGCCATCCTTCGTTCCTATTCAGAGCAGTTTCTCTTTATGTCTTTAGCCCAATTATTTATTGGGCAGTTTTTTCTTTGAAGGTTTGTTGTTGGGGGGTTTAATTTTTTGAGTTGCAGGTATATTTTAGATATGAGACCCTTGTCTGTTATATGGCTAGTGAAGACCTTCTCCCAATCTGTGGGCTTTCTACTGATCTTGCTAGTTATGTCCTTTGCCATTCAGAAGCTATGCAATTTCATGCAATCCCATTTGTTCAACCCTTCTTAGATTTGTTGTGCTTCTGGGTCACTATTAAGAAAATTTCGGCCTGTGTCTTTAGATCTATGTGGGATTTGAGGGAAAGTAGTGTTTCTTGGATAAATTTGGGTGCTCCGTTGTTTGGCGAATAGATATTTAGATTTGTAATATCCTCCTGAAGGAGAGATCCCTTAATGAGTATGTGGCAACCTTCTTTATGTTTTCTCACTAATTTTAATTTGAAGTCTATTTTATCTGGTATTAGGATTGCAACTCCCGCCTGGTTATGGGGGCTATTTGCTTGGTAGATTTTGTTTCAACCTTTCACATTGAAAATGTGTTTGTTTTTATGGGCAAGATGTGACTCCTGAAAGAAGCAAATAGAAGGATGTTGCTTTTTAATCCAAGAAGAGAGTCTATGTCGTTTAATTGGAGAGTTAAGTCCGTTAATGTTGAGAGATAGGACTGAGGTGTTTGGGAGTTGCTGCCATTTTATCCACCTTCTTGGGGGCTGAGGAAACTTGGTTCTTCCTATGGTTCTTGGATTCTCAGTTTGGGTATGGTTGTTTGGCCTTTATTGTGATCTAGTTGGTTTTGAAGGAGAGTTTATCTGGGTACAGTATTCTTGGTTGATAGTTGTTTGTCTTTAGGGCATGGCATACAACATTCTAGGCTCTTCTGGCATTAATTGTTTCTGCTGAGGAATCTGAGGTGATTCTAATTGGTTTCCCTTTATCGGTGATTGAGCTTTTCTCCTTGACAGCTTTAAGGAACTTTTCTTTGGTCTGAATTGATCGTGTGTATATTATAATGTGACGGTGGCATGTCCTATCCTGGTCCCGTCTATTTGGTGTTCTAAAAGCTTCTTTTATCTGAATAGACCTATCTTTGTGCATGTTTGGAAAGTTCTCTGCTAGGATCCTGCTAAACAGATTTCCTAGACCATTAACTTCTGTCTCTACACCCATTAGCCCCAGATTAGGCCTTCTGATGTTGTCTTCCAAGTGTTGAATAGCTCTGTCATATTTCTTGGATTTGTCTTGGATGGTTGTATGTTCTTTCTTTATAATAACTAGGCTGACTTCAATCCCTGAAATTCGATCTTCAACATGTTCTAACCTACTATCAAGTCTTTCTACTTTGTTTTTTATTTTTCCTTCTAGTTGGTCGGCTTTGATGGCTTCAGATTCTTTGTTGGAGCTTTGTTTTAGATCTTGTATGGACTTCTTTACTTCCTTAATTTGGTGTCAGCATTTATTCTCAAATCACTTAGTTGATTAGTTATGGTTTCCTTGGACTCCTATTCCTTCTGTTAGGTTCCATTCAGCATTCCCTTTTGTGGCCTCCCTGACTTGTTTGAGCTCTCTATTTATGGATTCCTTGAATGCCTTTAGTGATCTTTCTGTATTCTCATCCCCCTCTCTCAATTCCTCTACTACTCTTTGATTAGCTTCTTCATATTCACACAGTTCCTGTAGTTCTCTTTGAGTGTTTTCAGCCTGCTCATGACATTCATGACTTTCTCTTTGACTGATCCCAGCCTGCTCACTCAATTCCTTTATTTCCCTTTAAGTGTTCTCAAGCTACTCTCGCAATTCCTGTATCAATCTTTGAGTACCTTCCTCACACTCATGATATCCTTTGTTTTGCCTCCTCTCTCTCCCTATCACGCTTATAGAGAGTCCTTTGCAGATTTTCAATCTTTTAATCTACCATGTTTACCAGTAGTATTTGTAGAGCTTTTTGGGAACTCTTCAATGGATTATTCATTATCTTTTTTGTCCCCTGATTATTATTTGTGGGAGTCGAGATACCTGGACTTGCCATTTTTCTTGTGTTTTTCCAGATTGCTCTGCCCATTTGGGATGAAAATAAACCAGTTTTGTGCTAGCACACTATTTTAAGGCAAGCATCAACCAAAGTCTGTAGTTGCACAGTCAAAAGTCTGCAGATACAATATAATTCAATAGATATATCTATTCAACATCAAACAACTAAGTATTAATGGGCTACAAACAGCAAAGAAGAAGTTGGCAAACAGAAATTATTAAGTTTAGGGAGAGATGTGGGTAAAAATAGGCATAGAGGGATGTGGAAAGGCAGTGGGAGAGTTAATTCAAACAAATCCTAATATCAAAGCAGGAAATAGCTTGGATAGAATGATAGTAGAGAGAGAAAAAAAGAAGAAAGAGAAAGAAAAAAGACAAGAAAAAACAGAAAAACAAACATTAAAAATTTAGAAGTGCAACACTTAAAAATTATGCAAATTTTAAGACATAATATTCAGAGAAGAACGCAGATAGAATAAGAGAACAGGAGGGATAGAATGGAGATATGGAAAACTTAAATATAAAAATGCTAAAAATATTATATAGGTATTAAGAGGTAGTACTGCTATTACGGAAGTTAAGTCTAAGCAGTTTTAAACTGAGTAATAAATTTCTGGATTAAGTGTGTACACAATGGGGCTAAAGTCAAATAATCAACTACAGGTATATATGAGGATGAGAACAGCAATTTATCATGCAAAGAATGAAAGAGAATAAAACGTGAAAAGAAAGAGTAGGAAAGAAAAAAAGGATCAAACGGTCACTAGAACTAAACAAAAAAATTTATTTTAAAAGATAAAAAGAGAGAGTTCCGGGAAGATGGCAGAGGAGATTCTGGAGGCACAACAAGCTCTCCCATAGAAAGCAGTTTTACAGTTCCAGTGAACAGTCCTAAGCCAGAGAATCACACCAAGTGTGCCAGAGAGGGAAAATCCAGACAGGGAGACAGATCTGAGCTCTTGCCAGCAGCCGCAGCCACTGCGACAGCAGCGGTGGCGCTGGTGACTGAACCCACCATACCTGAATCACAGAGAGTCTGGTACAAAGGAGCCAGATGCAGTGGGTGAGCGGATTCTTCTCAACACCAGCAAGAACCAACAATGAGCGGACATCTTCACCATGCAGTTCACAGACCAGAGACAACCCAGGAACCAAGACTTGGCGTGAGTAGAAGCCTGACATCCTCACTCCTTCTCAGGGAGCAGAGGAGGGAAGGCCACCCCTCCCCTCCCCAGTACTGGAGATCTCCATCTTGGATACCAACAAAGCTCAGCGGAGCTGCTAGCTCCAACTCAGGCCTTGGAAGAAAACTAGAGTCATTTAGCAGATCACAAGAACCTAAACAGACCTGCCAGACTCAGCTTCTACCAGGGAAAATTCACCAAGCTCTGGCGCCAGCGCTAGGAGTGGCTTTCTTCACTGGGTAATCAGAGCCAGAGGCTGTTCCTCCGTTTAGCACCCTTGATAATCAATTGAAATTCAGTAAACATAAATCCTGAGAATGGCTCCAGGCAGGGCTCTGTGAGTTTCTCACTAACTAGCCCCCGGGAAAAGCTACTATTTGCTGAAAAGCCTCAAATCTACCCAGAAACTAGCCTCATCACAGCATCTCCAAATTTGAGGAAAAAGCCACCTACCTCTTTTGTGATACTAAAAGCAGATCTCCCTCCCATTGGAATAAACTGGGAGGAAGATTGCAAAATCCTGGGCAAAGTAGAGCATTTTTCTGCCTGTTCAAACAAACTGACTTAAGAAACCAGCCAAGCCACAGGACCACAAGCAGACAGAGTCTCCAACAAGAGACTGGTTACGGAAACATGGGAGATACAGGATATTTCCCAACTCTCCCAAAAAATTCAAAGAAATTTTTCTTCTCTTCTTCTTTTTTTTATATCTTTTATAATTTTTTTTTCTTTTCTAAAACTTTTTTTTTAATTTTTAATTTTTATGTTTTTTGAAAAAAATTGTTTTCTAGTAACTTTTTTTTCCTCATAATTTTTATTTTAGGAGTACATGTGTGTGTGCCGTTTACTTTTTTTCTTTCTTTTTATAAAAAAAAATTCTTTTTGTTTTTGTTTAGTTCAACTGAACTTTTTATCTTTTTTCTTTCTCTCTTATGCTTTTCACATTTTCTTCTCTTTTGTTCTTCTTTATGAGACTTAATTGTTGTACTGCACATCCTCAGATAAACCCATAGTTGACTATTAGACCCTATCCCCCATTCTGTACACACTTAATCCACAAATTTATTACTCAATTCAAAACCTCTGAGACTTAAATTCCTTAATAGCAGTACTACCAATTTATACCTATATAATATTTTAAGTAGTTTTATTATTAAGATTTTCACATCTCCTTTATATCCCTACCCTTCTCTCATTATATTCATGTTCTTCTCTGAATAGTTTGTTTTCGATTCTGCATAATAATTTTTACTTTTCTCTTTTTTCTGGTCTCTATTTTTTCCCTTTCTTTTTCTTCTTTTTTTCTCTGTCTCTACTTTCATACTATCCAACCTATTTCCTGCTTTGAGATTAGGACTTAGTTTACTCTCCCTGTCCCTTCCCACATCACTCTATTCCTATTTTTTACCCACATCTCTCCCTAACCCTAATAATTTCTGGTTTTCCAAATTCTTCTTTGTGGTTCATAGCCCATTAATACATAGTTGTTTGATGTTGAATAGATGTATCTGTTGAACTAGATTGTATCTGCAGACTATGGAATGTGCAAATTCAGACTTTGGTTGATGTTTGCCTTAAGTTAGTGCTCTAGCACAAAACTGGTGTTATTTTCATCCCAAATGGGCAGAGTAAGCCTGAAAAAACACAAGAAAAATGGCAAGTCCAGGTATCTCAACTCCCACTCATGATAATCAGGGGACAGAACAGATAATGAATAATCCAGAGGAGAATTCCCAAAAAGCTCTACAAACACTGCTGGCAAACATGATAAATGAAAAGATTGAAAACCTACAAAGGACTCTGTATGAGCGTGATAGGGAGAGAGAGGAGGCAATCCAAAGGTTTACACAGGAATATCATGAGCGTGAGGAAGCTACTCAAAAACTGATACAGGATTTGCTTGAGCAGCTTGAGAATACTCCAAGAGAAAGGCAGGAATGGCGTGCACATGCTGAGAACACTCAAAGAGAACTACAGGAATGGCATGAACGGAAGGAAGCTAAGCAAAAAGTAATACAGGAATTGAGAGAGCAGGATGAGAACACACAAAGATCGCTAAAGGCATTCATGGGATCCATTAACAAAGAGCTGATGGAAGTCAAGGAGACCACAAAGGGAATGCTGAATGGAACCCAACAACAGGAATGGAAGTCCAAAGAAACCATAACAAATCAGCTAAGTGATTTGAGAACAAACACTTAACACCAACTTAAGGAAGTAAAGAAGTTCATACAAGATTTAAAACAAAGCTTCAACAAAGAATTTGAAGCCATCAAAGCTGACCAATTAGAAGGAAAAGAAATAAAAACCAAAGTAGAAAGTCTTGACAGCAGGTTAGACCATGTAGAAGGTCGAATCTTGGGGATTGAAAACAGCCTAGATATTATAGAGCAAGAACATACAACCATCCAAGACAAGTCCAAGAAATATGAAATATTAAATATCCAACACTTGGAAGACACCATCAGAAGGCCTAATCTAAGGATAATGGGTGTAGAGGAGCACCTAGAAACAGAAGTTAATGGTCTAGGAAATTTGTTTAACAGGACCCTGTCAGAGAATTTCCCAAACATGTAAAAAGATAGGCCTATTCAGATACAAGAAGCTGTTAGAACTCCAAATAGACCAGACCAGAATAGGACATCCCACCGTCACATTATAATCCACACAGGATCAATTTAGACCAAGGAACAGATCCTTAAAGCTGTCAAGGAGAAAAGATAAATCACCTGTAAATGGAAACCAATTAGAATCACCTCAGATTTCTAAGCAGATTTAATCAAAGCAAGAAGAACCTGGAATGATGCATGCCATGCCTTAGAAACAAACAACTATCAAGCAAGAATACTGTACCCAGCTAAACTCTCCTTCATAACTGAAGGCCAAATAAATACCTTCCATAACAAAGAAAAATTGAAACAATACATCTCTACCAAACCAGTCCTACAAAAGATTCTTAAAGTTGTCCTACACCTAGAAAACCAACAAGACAACAATAGAGGCCAAAAATTGCACCCAAACCGAGAATCCAAGAACCATAGGAAGAACCCAGTTGCCGCAGCCCCCAAGAAAGAGATAAAATGCCAGGAACTCCCAAATACCACTCAGTCCTATCTCTTAACATTAACGGACTTAACTCTCCAATTAAGCGACATAGACTGTCTAGCTTGATTAAAAAGCACGATCCTTCTTTGTGCTACCTTCAGGAATTTTGCCCATAAAAACAAACACATTTTCAATGTGAAAGGTTAGAACAAAATCTCCCAAGCAAATGGCCTCCATATACAAGCTGGAGTTGCAATCCTAATATTAGACAAAATAGACTTCAAATTAAAATTAGTTAGAAGAGATAAAGAAGGTCGCTACATACTTATTAATGGATCTCTCCTTCAGGAAGATATTACAATTTTAAATATTTATTTGCCAAGCAACAGAGCACCCAAATTTATCCTAGAAACACTACTTTCCCTTAAATCCCACATAGATCCAAAGACATTAATTGTAGGAGATTTTAACACACACCATTCTCTCCACTAGATAGATCAACTCGGCAAAAACTCAACAGAGAAACCGCAGATCTAAACAGCTGCATACATCAACTAGATTTAAAAGACATCTATCCAATATTTCACGCAGCATCATCAGAATACACGTTTTTCTCAGGAGCACATGGAACGTTTTCTAAAATAGACCACATTTTAGGCCACAAAGCAAACTTGTCCAAATTCAGAAACATTGAAGTTATACCTTGCATTCTCTCTGACCACAAGGGAATAAAATTAGAACTCAACACCAAAAGCCACCAAAGAAAGTCCGGTAACATATGGAGGGTGAACAACACTCTGCTGAATTACGAGTGGGTCATGGAAGAGATTAGAAAGGAAATTCAAATATTCATGCTATTCAACAAAAATAAGCACACAAATAACCAGCTCCTCTGGGACACAGCAAAGGCAGTATTCAGAGGCAAGTTTATAGCTCTGAATTCCTATATCAACATATTGGAGATATGTGAAACCAACAATTTAATGAGACATCTGAACCTCCTTGAAAAAGACCAGCAAATAAACCCCAATCCAGTAGACGGAAAGAAATAATTAATATTAAATCAGAATTAAAAGAATTAGAATCCAAAAAAAACTATAGATAGAATCAACAAAACAAAGAGCTAGTTCTTCGAAAAAATTAACAAAATTTCCAGACCTTTAGCAAATCTTATCAGAAAAAGAAGAGAACACAGCAAAATAAATAAACTCATAGATGAGAATGGAAACATCACCACGGAAACAACCAAGATTCAGAACATTTTAAGGGAATACTTCTCAAAACTTTATGCTAATAAGTTTGAGAACTTGACAGAAATGGACCTTTTCCTAGCAAATATTGACATGCCAAAACTAAACCAAGATGAGTTAAACCATTTTAACAGGCCCATATCAAACATTGAAATAGAAACAGCAATAAGAGACTTTCTAGCTAAGAAAATTCCAGGACCAGATGGTTTTACAGCGGAATTCTACAAGGCCTTCAAAGCAGAGCTCACAGCAATACTCCTCCAAATCTTCAATGAAATCCAAAGAGAAAGTTCACTACTGAACACATTCTATGAAGCTATCATAACCCTCATCCCAAAACCGGGCAGGGACTCATCAAAGAAATAGAACTATAAACACATTTTTTTGATGAACACTGATGCAAAACTTCTCAACAAAATTTTGGCCAATCGACTTCAACAATTCATCGAAAAAATCATACACCACGATCAAACAGGATTCATTTCAGGGATGCAAAGCTGGTTCAATATACGCAAATCAATTAATATTATCCATCACATCAACAGGAGCAAGAATAAGAACCACATGATTATCTCAATAGATGCAGAAAAAGCATTTGAAAAGATTCAACACGCCTTTATGATGAAGGTTTTGGAAAAATTAGGAATCCATGGGACATTCCTCAATACAGTAAGGGCTGTATATGACAAACCTACAGCCAGCATTATACTTAATGGTGAAAAATTAAAGCCATTCCCTCTTAACTCAGGAGCAAGACAAGGATGTCCACTCTCTCCCCTTATCTTCAATCTAGTATTAGAATGCCTAGCTACAGCAATTAGACAAGATGCAAACATAAAGGGGATGCAAATAGGGAAAGAAGAAATGAAACTCTCCCTCTTTGCAGATGACTTGATCTTGTATTTAAAGAATCCCATAGACTCTACTCCCAAATTACTCAAGGTGATTCAAAACTTTGGCAAAGTAGCAGGGTATGAAATACCAAATAAGTGAAGGATCTCTATGATGAAAACTTTAAAAACTTGAAAAAGGAAATCCAAACAGAACTTAGAAAATGGCAAAACTCCCATGCTTCTGGATTGGAAAGATTAACATCGTGAAAATGGCAATACTTCCCAAGGCTATCTACAAATTCAATGCAATACCTATCAAAATTCAAACCTCATTCTTCAAGGAAATAGAAGAGGCAATCCAAAAATTCATATGGAACAATGAAAGACCCCGAATAGCAAAAACGCTCCTCAACAGAAAGAACGCTCCTGGAGGAATATCAATACCAAATTTCAAACTCTACTCTAAAGCCATAGTAATCAAAACAGCTTGGCACTGGCAAAACAACAGACCTCAGGAGCAATAGGATAGAATTGAAAACCCAGAAATAAACCTACAGACTTATAGCCATCTAATCTTCGATAAGGGAGCTCAAAAAATAGAATGGAAGAAAGACAGCCTCTTCAGTAAATGCTGCAGGCAAAATTGGTTAACTACTTGTAGAAAACCAAAGCTAGATCCTTATCTATCACCTTTCACCAGAATCAACTCCAAATGGATCAAAGACCTTGAAGTCAAAGAGACATTCTGAAAACATTACAGGATGGAATAGGGGAAACCCTAGGTCTCCTTGGAGCAGGCCGAAATTTTCTTAATACAGACCCGGAAATAAAACAAAGCAAATAAAGTTTGGACAAATGGGATTGCATGAAGTTGCAGAGCTTCCCCATGGCAAAGGACATAGCTAGCAAGATCAATAGAAAGCCCACGGATTGGGAAGATCTTCGCTATCCATACAACCGACAAGTGTCTCTTATGTAAACCATACTTGCAATTCAAAAAATTAAATACCCCAATAACAAATCCTCAAAGAAACAACTGCCCAATAAATAAGTGAGCTAAAGACTTAAAGAGAAACTTCTCTGAAGAAGAAAGAAGCATGGCCAATAAACACATGTAGAATGCTCAACCTCCCTAGCCATAAAAGAAATGCAAATCAAAACAACATTGAGATACCACCTCACCCCAGTTAGAATGGCAAAAATTAAGAACTCTAATAACAACAGATGTTGGAGGGAATGTGGACAGTAGGGAACCTTACTTCATTGTTGGTGGGAGTGTAAACTTGTTCAACCACTTTGGAAAGCAGTATGGAGGTTCCCCAAAAGACTCCAAATAGAGCTCCCCTATGATCCAGCAATCCCACTTTTGGGCATTTACCCAAAAGTTTACAAACAAGACCACTCTAAAGCTACCAGCACAACTATGTTTATTACAGCATTATTTACCATAGCTAAGATATGGAACCAACGCAGATGCCCCTCAGTACATGAATGGATCAAGAAAATGTGGCATACACAATGGAATTCTATGCCTCCATCGGAAAGAATGACATTGCCCCGTTTGTTAGGAAATGGAAAGACTTGGGAAAAATTATATTCAGTGAAGTATGCCAAGCCCAAAGAATCATAGGTCCCATGTTTCCCTTATTTTCAATATCTAGTACATGTATGAGTCAAGCAGAAAAGGTCATATAAGGTGAAGTTAGGAAAATGAACCCTAAAATATGTATGTAAATGTTTTTTTTCTTTTATGCATTTGTTTGTATTGCATTTATAAGATTATTTCTTTGTTGCTTTGTATGTCCCTCCCCCACAGTATAACCCCTGCTTTCACTGTATTTGATGTCGGTATAATTTGTGGAAGGGAAGGGGAAAAATAAGTCGTTTAAATAAGGACACATGTGGACCCATTGCATCAATGAGAAGTACAAGTTGTCATGTCGAAAACGAACTTTACAACTTTGTTGCAGGTGATGGGGGGAGGATTGGGCGGGAGGGCGGTGGGAGGCTGGGAAGGGATGTGAAGGGTAAAGGAAGGAGTAGGCTACAAAGCTTGATAGGAATTGTACTCATTATCTTGCCCATGTAATTGTAACCCCTCTGTACAGTATGTTCACAATAAAAAAAAGAAAAAATAACAAAATAAAATAATTTACAAAAGAAAACAACACACACACATATAACCCCAAAATAAAAATTATAAGAGGAAGAAAAAAAAGTTAATAGAAAACAAAAATTTGGAAAGTTTAAAATTTAAAAAAAAGTTTCAGAAAATTTTTTTTATAAAAGTACAAAAAAAGAGAATTTGATATTTTGGGGGAATGGGACAATCCTGTATCTTCCTTGTGTTCATAACCAGTCTCTTGTTGGATTATCTGGTCGGCTTGTGGTGTTTGATTTTCCTGTGGTTTGTATGGTTTCATTAGTCAATTTGTTTGAGCAAGCAGAAAAATGCTCTGCTTTACCAATTATTTTGTGATCCTCCTCCCAGGCTAGTTCAATGGGACAGAGATCTACTTTGAGTTTCACAAAAGAGGAAGATGGCTGTTTCCTCTAATTTGGAGGTGCTGTGATAAGGCTAGGTTCTGGGTAAAGTTGAGGCCTTTCAGCAAACAGCAGCTTTTTCCTGAGGAGTTAGCTTCTGAGAAACTCACAGAGCCCAGCCTGGAGCTATTCTCAGGGTTTATGTTTACTGAATTTCAATTGATTGTCAAGGCTGCTGTAGGGAGGGGCTGCCTCTGGCTCTGTTTACCCAGTGAATAAAGCCACTCCTGGGGCTGGCTGCTCAAGCTGGGTGACTTTTCCCAGGGAGGAGCTAAGCCTGGCAGGTCAGCTTAGGTTCCTGTGACCTGCTAAATGACTCTTGTTTTCTTCCAAGGCCTGAGTTGGAGCTAGCTACACAGCCACGCTTTGTCAGTATCCAAGATGGAGATCTCCGGTAATGGGTGGGAAGGGTTGGCCTTCCCTCCTCTGCTCCCTGAGAAGGAGTGAGGATGTCAGGCTTCTACTCATGCCAGAGTCTTGGTTCCTGGCTCATCTCTGGTCTGCGAACTTCAGGATGAAGATGTGTGCTCCTTGTCAGTTCTTGCTGATGTTGAGTAGAAACCGCTCACTTGCCCCGTCTGGCGCTTAAGTCCCGGACTCTCTATGTTGCAGGTATGGTGGCTATGGCTGCTGCTGCCGCCACATCCGTGGCCACTGGAAAGTGCTCATATCTGTCTCCTTGCCTGGATTTTCCCTCTCTGGCCTAACTCTCTGTCCTTTGATGGCACACTTGGTGTGATTCTCTGGCTTAGGACTGTTTATTGGAACACTAAAATTGCTTTCTATGAGAGAGCTTGTTTAGCCCCCAGCTTCTCCTCAGCCATCTTCATCAGAAAATAACATTTAAAATCAAGCCCATGCAGGAAAGTACATGGGACATTTTTTCTGTATGTGCCAGTCATGGGGGTTGAATTTGTTCTACTTTATTCAAGGCTGGTGTTCTATTACTCTCAGCTAATCGGTGGGATGACTACCAGCTAATTGGAGGTAAAGAGTCTCATGGAATTCTCTGTGCAGGCTGACTTCAAACTGGTAATCAGATTTCAGCTTCCTGAGGCATTCTGTGCTTTGCATGAGACACATCTCCAATGAACCACCAAAAAGAAGAAAAAAAAACACCTGGGGTTGAGATGTGGCTCCAATAGCAGAAATGAGACAATGATTTCTGGGACAGCACCCACACCTTGAGATCAAGCTCCAGGACCAGCACGAACAAGAATAAAATAAATAAATGAAAAGAAAGGCAGAAGAAGAAAAGGGAGAGCCGATTTCAGAGGTTAAAATGAGCAAAATTGAGTTAGTTTACACTTGTTACTGTACTTACTCAAGAGTCTCACATCTGAGGATCACTACTCAAGGCCAGCCAAGGCAGGGGAGTCTATGAACTCTACTCTAATTAGCCAACTACAGTTTTTTTTAAAGCTCTGAATTGTGCTGTGGCTCACATATTAGAGGGCTAGTATTAAAAATGCACTGGGAGGGGACTGGGAAGGTGAATCAGTGGGAGAGTGCTTGCCTTGCATGCATGAGACCCTGGGCTCAATGCCTCACCAATACATAAGCAGGAAAAACTACAAGTGGAGCAGTAGCACAAGTGGTACGGTTCTAGCCTCAAGCTGAAGAGCTGAGGGACAGCGCCCAGGCCCAGAGTTCAGGCTCCAAGACAGGCAAAAAAAAAAAAAAGGAACTGGGACAATACCTAGGCTCTGATTTATAGCTCCAAGCAGCATACATATGGAAATAAAAAGTAGAAATTAAAAAATGTATAAGAAAATCCAATTAAATTTTCAAAATGAGTCATGAGTTTTTGGTTTTTGTGTGTAATCCTCTTTTTTTGGTCGGTTGTAAGGCTTGAACTCTGGGCCTGAGCGCTGGTCCCTCAGCTCTTCATTTCAAGGCTAGTGGTCTACCACTTGAGCTACAGTGCCACTTCTTTTTGTGTGTAATCCTACATACTAAGATAGATTAAATCTGAGGGCTCTGGTCTCTCATCTTCAAATCACCAGCAAAACAAGAAAACAGTAGTGAATCTGCAGTGGAGTTGTAAAGAACCAGGCTTGAGTGAGAAAGCTATGAAACAGTGCCCTTGCTCAGAGATCCAGCCTCAGGATCACAAAAATGTCAATAAGAAGAGAACCTGGGGCTGGTGACTCATGCCTGTACTTCTCCAGGAGGCAGAAATATGTGTATCCAGTGTAAAGGCCAATTCTAGCAGGAAAATCCAGAAGACAGTTGCTTGTGGGCCATCCTGGGGCTAGAACTGTAGTACTCACAGATTTCTGGCAGTTAATTGGAGGTAAGGATCTGAGACTTTCCTGGTCAGCCTGGCTTTGAACCATGATGGTAAGATTTCAGCCTCCTGAAACAGGCCAGGCCTTGCATGAGTTCTGGCTCCAGCACTAGCACACTCACAAAAAATGAAATGAATACATGCAAAGAAGACTAGAAGAGAAATAAGAACCAATAACTGAGGCTGCAATGAGCCAATCAGCCCATCACTGGTGGTTCATAACTGTAATTCTGTTTACTCAAGAGGCTAAAATGTGTGGATAATATTTATTTATTTATTTATTTTTATTTTTGGGTCCGGTTGTGGGGCCTGAACTCTGGGCCTGGACGCTGTCCCTCAGCTCTTCAGCTCAAGGCTAGCACTCTATCCGCTTGAGCCACAGCGCCACTTCTGGCTTTTTTCTTTCTGCTTATATGGTGCTGAGGAATCAAACCCAGGGCCTCAGGCATGCAAGGCAAGCACTCTACCACTGAGCCACCTTCCCAGCCCGTTTGGATAATATTTAAAGGCCAAACCGAGTAGGAAAGTATCTAAGACTTGTGTGTGTGTAAGTATGTCTGTGTGTGAGTCCTGTTGCTTGAACTTTTACTGTTTTGCTCAAAGCTCTACTAATCTCAGCTTTTTAGTGGTTAAAATTGGAGATATCATGTACTTTCCTGCCCAGGCTCGCACCAACTTTGATCTCATATTTCAGCTTCATAAATCTGGTCTGGCTCTACATTATATTCATTGCTAATTAAATACCAAAACAGAAAAAAAATCCTGGAGTTTAGCTGTGGTTCAATTGTCAGAACTGGGAAAATTTCTGGGACAGCGCCCAGACCCTGAGTTCAAGCTGGTGAACAAAGAGAAGAAATAAAAAGAGGATAAAATTACAAAAGGAAGAGTCAATGACAGAGGTTGAAATGAATCAAACATTGGTTTCTCACACATGTTGTACAAGGTACTCAGGAGAATTAAATCTAAGATTCATGGTTCATGGTCAGCCCAGGCAGGAAAGTCCATGAGACACATGTATCTAATTTGCCACCAAAAATAAGCTACAATTTGTACTTTGGCTCATTCGGTTGAGTGCTAGTCTCAAATAGAAACTTTGGGACAAAACCTAGGCCCTGAGTTGAAGTCCTAGACATACATTTCAAAACAAACAAACAAACAAATACCCCCATGACTTAAAAAAATGATGGGAAAAAGAAAACTAAGGTTTAAGTTGGTTCATGTGTGTATTCCTATCCATTCTAGGTTCAAAGCTAGACTGGGCAGGAAAGTACATGAAACTGTTAACCCCAACTACCCAGCCAAAAGCTGGAAGTACAGATATGACTGTAGATGTAAAGCACTGTATTTGGTGCAAAAGGTAATTTAAAAAACTGCTGACCCAGAGTTCAATTCTTAGTGCAAAAAATTGTAGGAGAAGTGAAGAAAGGCCAATTGTAAATTTAAATATAAGCCTGGTGTTTGTTGATCATGGCTGTAGTTGATCCCTGGCTACAAAAATCTTGGGATCAAGTTTCAAAGCCAACCAAAAAGCAAAGTCCAAGAGACTTTGTGTGTGTATGTGTGAATGTTTGTGTGTGTGTGTGTGTGTGTGTGTGTGTGTTTCTATGTGTGATGTGTGTGTTTCTGTAGTATCCTTTACCTAGTGCCCTAGCATTCCCAGCTTTTGGGTGGTGAATTGGAGATAAGAGTGTCATGGACTTTCCTGTCCAGGCTGGTTTGAAACATGGTCCTCAGATTTCAGCTACCTTATTTAGCTGGAAGTTGAGCTGTGGCTTAAGTGGCAAACTGGGCAAATATTTTCTGGAACTCCACGCGGACCCTGAGTTCAAGCCCCAGGACATGCACAGAAGAAAGAAAGAAGAGTAGAAGTAACCAAGGAAGAGCGAGTGACAAAGGCTAAAATCAATCAAGCATCAGTGGCTCATACATGTTTTACTAGCTATTCAAGAGCTTGAAATCTGAGGATGATGGTTCATGGCCAGCCTTGGCAGGAGAGTCCATGACTCTTGTCTCTAATTAATCAACCCCCCCCAAAAATGCCAAAAAGTTATGATGTTTCTCATGTAATAGAGGATATCATTGAATAAAAACATTTAGGACAGAATATGAGCCCCAATTTGTAGACCCAGGAACAGCACACACATACAAAAAATAAAAAGTAAACAAAAGAAGGAAGTGGCAAGCACATATTAAAGTTTTAAAATGACACAAGGGTTGTTGGTCCTGTGGATAATCCTAACTACACAAGAGCCTGACATCTGAGGATTGTGGTATCAAGTCATCCTGGGTAGGAACATGCTTGAGATACTTATCCAAGCTTCCAAGCACAAAGCCCTGAGCTGGAGCTGAGGTGGTAAACAACAGCCTTCAGTTAAAAAGCTAAGAAACAGTCCCCAGAGCCAGAGGTCAAGCTGCAGGGCCACTAAAAATTACAAACAACAAACAATCAATACAAAGGAGAGCAGAAGAAGAGAGACTGAAATGTGAGGATCCACAATTCAAAATTAATGCATGCAAGAAAATCCATGAGACATTCTGGTATGTGTGCATCTGGGTGCCATCTTGCAGCTTGTGTGTGCCTCCTTGAACTTGTGCTGATTTGTTCAAGGACAGAGCTCTACCACTCCAAGATTTTCAGTGGTTAATTAGAGGTCATGGTCTCATGGATTTTCCTTCTCAGCCTGGCTTGTTTCATGGTAGGCTTTCCTCAGACTCTTATCTCCAATTGATTGTCAAAAAGAAAAAAATGCCTGGGAATTGAGTTATTGCTCAAGTAGCAGAATTGGGCAATCAGTTTCTGGGACAGCAACCAGGACCTGAGTTCAAGCCCCATGACAATCACAGAAGGATTAAAGAAAGAGAGGCTAGTGGGCTGGGAAGATGGCTCAGTGGTAGAGCGCTTGCCTTGCATGCATGAGGCCCTGGGTTCGATTCCTCAGCACCACATATGCAAAAAGAAAAAAAAGCCGGGAGTGGCGCTGTTGCTCAAGTGGTAGAGCGCTAGCCTTGAGCTGAAGATCTGAGGGACAGCGCCCAGGCCCAGAGTTCAGGCCCCACAACCGGACCAAAACAAAAAAAAAGAAAGAAAGAGAGGCTAGAAGTACAGAAGGAAGATCTAATGACAAAGGTTTAAATAAATCAAGCATTGGTAGCTCACCAATGTTCTATCAGCAACTCAGGAGGATGAAATCTGAGGATCACCATTGAAGGCCAGCCCAGGTAGGAGAATTCATGAGACCCGTATGTCTCATTTGTCACCAAAAATATGACACTAGCTGTGCTCTGGTTCATGTGGTATACAAAAACAAAGAAAAAAGAGCACAAAATATTAAAGATGAGAGAAAGAGAAAATTATCATTTCAAAATGAGCCATGGGTTGTTGGTTTATTTGTGTATCCTCAGCTACTGAAGAAGTTGAAATATGAGGATCACAACTCAAAACCAGCCTGGGTAGGAAAGTCATTGAAATTCTTATCTTCAACTACCCAGCAAAAGCTGGAAATTAAGGTGTGATAGTAGTTGTAAAGTACTGAAATATGGCGAAAATCTGGGAAACGGATTCCTGGTCTATAATTCAGCCCAAAGTCGACCAAAAACAAAACTGAAAGAAGAGAAGAAATGACAATTTGAGATTTAAAAATAAGCCTGGCGCTGGTGGTTCATGCTTATAATTTTAGCTTTCAGGAGGCTGAAGTTTGAAGATAGTATTGAAAGGCCAGTCCAAACAGGAAAGGACATGGGGCTTTTTTCTTTGTGCCAACCTAGGGTTTGAATTTGTGTAGGAGCTCTACCACTCCCAGCATCTTAGTAGTTGATGAAAAGAATCACATGGACTTTCCTGTTCAGGCTGGCTTCAAACTGGGATACTCAGATTTCAGCCTCCTGAGGCTTGCTGGGTTTTATATGAGACTCATTTCCAAAAGGAAGAAAAATAAAAACTGGCGATTGATCTGTGGCTCCAATGGCAGAAATGAGAAAATAATTTCTGAAACAGCACCCAGATCTTTATATTAGCTTCAGGGCCAACACACATACAAAGAATAAAATAACTGTGGAGGAGGGTGGGAGAAGAAAGAGCCAATTTCAGAGTTTAAAATGAGCCAAGCATAGGTGGCAAACACCTGTGATGGTAGCTACTCAGGAGGCTCAAATTTGAGGCTCACAGTTGAAAGCCAGCCCAGATAGGAGAATTCATATACTCAACTCGAAGTAGCTACTTAAAACCAAACAACATCAAAAAATAGCCACAAGTTGTGCGGTGGCTCATGTCTTAATTTGCTAGTCTTGAGTAAACCCCTCGGGGATAGCACCTGGGCTGATTTGTAGACCCAGGACCAGCATACACAAGGAAATAAAAATACAAATAAAAAGGTGTAAGAATGGCAGGAATTATGGCTTAGTGATAGAGTGCTTGCCTAGGATGTTTGAATTCCTGGGTCTGTTTCCTCAGTACCTCATGAACAGAAAAGGCTGGAAGTGGCACTGTGGCTCAAGTAATAGAGTCCTTACCTTCAGTAAAAGACACTCAGGAACAGTGCCCAAGCCCTGATTTCAAGCCTCAAGGCTAGGGAAAAAAATGTGTGAGAACATCCAATTAAAGTTTCAAAATTATCCATGAATTTTTGGTTGGTGTGTTTAATTCTAGTGATTCAGAAGGCTGAAATCTAAAGGTTGTTGTTCACAGCCAAACTGGGCAGGAAAGTGCCTAAGTCTCCAACTAATCAGCAACAAAATCCAGAAATGAGGATGTGCTTGTAGTTGGAAAGCACCAGCTCTGAGGAAAAACCTATGAAACAGTGCCCTGGCTCAGAGATCCAGACTCAGGATCACAATAAGAGAATTAAATGATTAAAGTAGAGAACCTTGGACTGTTGGCTCATGTCTGTAATTCTAGAAAAGCAGAAGGTTGAAATATAAAATCCAGTGTAAAGGCAAACCCAGTCAAGAAATTCCAGGAAACCATGGGACCTATGTTTCTTTGGGCCTGGCTTACTTCACTGAATATAATTTTTTCCAAGTCTTTCCATTTCCTAACAAATGGGGCAATGTCATTCTTTCTGATGGAGGCATAGAATTCCATTGTGTACTGAGTCAAGCAGAAAAGGTCAGATAAGGTGATGTTAGGGAAATGAACCCTTAAATATGTATTCAAATGTTTTTTTTTCTTTCATGCGATTGTTTCTAACACATTTATAAGATTATTTCTTTGTTGCTTTATATGTCCCTCCCCCACAGTATAACCCCTGCTTTCACTGTATTTGATGTTGGTATAATTTGTGAAGGGGAAGGGGAAAAACAAATCGTTTAAACAGGGATACACTTGGACCCATTGCAACAATGAGATGTACAAGTCGTTATGTTGAAAACGAACTTTACAACTTTGGTGCGGGGGGGGGGGGGAGGGGGAGAGGGGACGATTGGGTGGGGGGGTAGGGGGATGATGGGAAGTGATGGGAAGAGGAAACAAAGGAGGAGGCTACAATTCTTGATAAGAAATATACTCATTACCTTGCCCATGTAATTGTAACCCCTCTCTACAGTATTTTCACAATAAAAGGGAAAAAAAAAGAAATTCCAGGAGACTGTTTTGTGTGTAGTAGCCACACTGGAGATAGGATTTTTTTTTGATTGAATGGAAATAAGAGTTTCATGGACTTTCTTGCTCAGGCTGCTTTCAAACTATGATGGGCAAATTTCAGCCTCGTGTATCAGGCCAGGCCTTGCATGAGTTCAAGCTCCAGGACCAACAAACACAAAAATAAATAAATGAAAAGAAGGGTAGAAGAAGAGAAGAAAGAGGCAATACCACCAATCATTGGTGGCTTATATCTGTGATTCTAGCTACTCAGGCTGAAATTTGAGGATACTGTTTAAAGCTCAGCTCAGTTATATGAGTTCATAAGATCTCTCTCTCTCTCTCTCTCTGTATCTCTTTGTCTCTCTATCTCTCTCTGTCTCTCTCTCTGTGCCAATCCTTGTGTTTGAACTTGCACTGTTTTCTTCAATGACCTACTTACTTTCAGATTTTTAGTGATTAATTGGAGAAAAGAGTGGTAAGGACTTTCCTCAATTTTCAGCTTCCCGAATCTGACCTACCTCTATGAGTCTCTTTTCTCCAGTTAACTTCCTCCCAAAAGCCAAATGTTATGGTTAGTCCCATATATGTACTGAGACAGCATCTGAGCTTCAATTTCTACTCCTAGGACAAGCAAAAATGAAGAAAATAAGAAAAGGTGGAATCAAGCACATATTAAACTTTTTAAATGACCCAAATGTTGCTGGGTATGTGTAATCCTTACTATACAAGAGCCTGACTTCTGAGGATTGCAATGTCAAATCAGCCTGGGCAGGAATGTGCTTGAGACTCATCTTCATCTACACAGCACAAAACCTTGAGCTGTGGCTGAGGTTGTAAAAGCATCAGCCTTGAGTGTAAAAGGTAAGATATAGGCCCTAGGGTTAGAGATCAAACCACAGGACCAATAAAATTTTCAAAGAAGAAAAGATGAAGAGAGGCTGAAATCTGAGGATCATAGTTCAAAGCTAGCCCATGCAAGAAAGTCCATGGGGCTTTCTCTGTGTGTGCATCAGTGTGCTGTCCTATGGCTTGAACTTGTGTTGTTTTGTTCAAGGATAGAGCTCCACCACTCCCAACTTTTCATTGATTAATGGGAGCTAGGATTCTCATGGACTTTCCTGCCTTGGTTGGTTTTGAGCCATGATCCTCAGATTTCAGAAAACTGATCAATGCTGGGCTTTGCATAAGACTCTTATCTCCTATTAGCTACCAAGAATTAAAAAAAAAAACAAAACTGGAGTTGAGCTGTGACTCAAGTGGAAAACTGGGCAATCACTTTCTAGGACAGCACTCAGGGCCTTATTTCAAGCACCAAGACAAAACAAGTGCAGCCACAAGTTATATTTTGGCTCATGTGGTAAGCCACTAGTCTTGAAGAAAAAGCTCTGGTATTGTATCCAGGTCCTGATTTGTAGCCCCAGGACTAGCACATAAACAAAAATAACAAGCAAGGAAATTTTTAAAAACAAAAATTGGAAAAAATGACATATTAACGTTTTTAAATGAACAATCCATTTGTTTATAATCATGTGTATAATCAGAGCACTTCAGGAAGCTGAAATCTGAGAATCATGGTTTGAAGCCAGACTATCCAGAAAAGTACATTAAAATCTTATGTTCAATCAGCCAGCAAAAAGTTAGGAGTGGAGCTATGTTTGAGTTGTGAAACATAATCCTTGAGTGAAAAAACTAATAAACATAAGGGCGCTGAGACTCTAGCCTGTAAACCTAGATATTCAGGGGTTTGATATATGAAAATCTTGGTTCAAAACCAACCTGCGAAGGAAAGGTAATGAGTACTTATCTCCAATTAACCACCAGAAAACCTGAAGTGGCTCTGTGGCTGAAATGGTAGAGCATTCACCTTAAGCTGAAGAGCTCAAAGACAGCATTCAGGCCGAGGGTTCAACTCCACCCTCCTTAAAAATAGGTAAGAAACAGCAATGAGGCCTAGAGATCAGGTCTACTGACCGCAATTAAAAAGCATTGGGGTTGAAGTCAAAAAAGAGCTGAGTAAATATATTAAAATGTCAGAGGCTGGTTGCTCATGCCTGTAGATTCTAGCTACCCTGGGCACAGTTCAAAGCTAGCACTACCAAGAAAGTCCATGAGATTTGTGTATGTAATTACCAGTACTAGAGGTTGAACTTGCCCTGTTTTACTCACGTCTAGAGTACTACAACCCCCAGCTTTTTGATGATTAATTGGAGATAAGAATCTCAGACTTCATCTGGGAAGTTGGCTCAGTGGTAGGGTGCTAGCCTTGAATACATGAGGACCTAGGTTTGATTCCTCAGAACCACATAAGCAGGAAAAGCCAAAAATGTTGCTGCAGCTCAGTTGATAGAGCACTAACCTTAAGCTGGAATGCTGATGGACAGCGCCAAAGCCTAGTTTTCAGGCCCATAACCAATGGCAAAATAATAATAAAAACCCTCATGCTTTGCTGCTCAGACTGGCTTCCAACCAAGATCCTCAGATTTCAGCCTCCTTAGTAGTACTGGGGTTCTAATGAGACTCTTCAAAAAGAAAGAAGCTGGAAGTTGAGCTGTGGCTCAATTGACAGAACTGAGCAAAATCTGAGACAGTGGTCAGTCCCTAAATGGAGAAAAAAACAAAAAATGTCAAAAATAAATAATAAATTGTAATACAGAAAAAATCATATTTAATATGATACAAAGGAAAACTGTTTTTTTTTTTAAGTGCAGCAAACAAAAATGTACTACAAAGTTTCAAAATGACATACTGAGAGTAAGGGGAAAAGGAAAAATTTTAAAATTCATGTAAATATTAAATCCAAACTGACATGACCAACACCTAATATGATCAGAAACTTATCTCTCACTTGTAATTACTTACAAACAATTGTCCCTCCAGTTTCAGCACTAGCATGGGGATTTAGGAAGGACCTCTCTATGCAGCCTTGACTGAATAGGCATCTTCCTGCTTTAGCCTCTTGAGTTAGAAATACAGGCTTTGCCCTTATTTTAATACACAAATTACACTTTAAAAGTCAACATCAATATTCAAATAATGGATTTTATGTGTAAAAGCGTGAATAGACATCCACCAGAGAAGCTCTGAGCAATACAATCATAACAGTAGAAGAGCACCTACTACTTAAGGAAGGTAACAGAGGGAAGATTTAGCATTTTTTTGGAAGTTCAGGGGTTTGAACACAGGGCCTCATGCTTGCTGGGTATAAAATTCAGTGACATTAATTATACTCACACTACTTTTTTTGTTGTTGTTATTTTTGGGTCCGGTTGTGGGGCCTGAACTCTGGGCCTGAGCGCTGTTCCTCAGCTCTTCAGCTCAAGGCTAGCACTCTACCACATGAGCCATAGCGCCACTTCCGGCTTTTTTCTTTTTGTTTATGTGGTGCTGATGAATCGAACCCAGGGCCTCAGTCATGCAAGGCAAGTGCTCTACCACTGAGCCATCTTCCCAGCCCATATCCACACTACTTTTTAGCCATTACCTCTGCTTGTGAACTTTCTTTTCAATACTGATGGAATCCACACAATGACCTGTACCAGCAACTTTTGTTTTGTTTTGTTTTTGGTCGGTCATGGGGCTTGACCTCTGGGTTGGGCACTGTCTCTGTGCTCTTCAGCTCAAGGCAAGTTCTCTACCGCTTGAGCTACAGCGCCACTTCTGGTTTTCTAGTGTTTTATTGGAGATAATAGTCTCACATACTTTCCTGCCCGGGCTGGCTTTCAACTGTGATCCTCAGATCTCAGCCTCCTGAGTAGTTAGGATTACAGGTGTGAACCACCGTCCCCCAGCCCCAGAAACCTTTAATCTTCCCTTTTTCCCTTATGAAATTTTTTAGTCAATATATTTCACATAAATAATTTTGTGTCCATCCATGACAGGCATATATTAATTGCAGCCTTTTGTGGATGAGTCATAATTTATGCACACCTCACATTTTATAAACCAATTCATCTGGGCCCACATTCAGCAGCTTGTTCTGAGAAGTATGGTAGCTATTTTGCTAGCCACCTCTATCCTCTGCCGTTTCCTACACAAATTAGTCTTTGGTATAAGTTCGAGTCTGCTCAGTGGGTAGAGCTTTGATCCCTGATCCTCAGATCTCGGTCTCCTGAATAGCTAGAATTACAGGTGTGAGACACCTGCACCAGGCCATCATTTCTTCCAAGAACATTTCAGAGGGATGGAATAGCACTGTACCATATACATTCATTAGCAAATGCCCCAGGGTGAGCCAGATGCTCAGACCAAATCCACTGACCTTGATACTGTCTTTGGTGTCCAAAAGGATATTGTTGGACTTAAGGTCTTCGTGTATAATTTTGTTTGGTGTAAGTAGTGAACAGCACTTACAACATGTGTGACAAGCCTCCTGGCTTCATCCTCATATAGGCGGCAGAATTTTCAGATCCACCCCAGGAGGTATCCCCTAGTGGCCAGTTCCATTATGAGATACACATACTCTTCCTTCTCCATTACCTGGTACAACCTGATGATGTGTTTGTGCCATATATTCTTAAAAATGTCCATCTCATTCTTTATCCAATGATGAGGACTCTCACTTCCAGAGTATTTTAAATGCCACAACCTTGTCTGTGAGGAGGAAATGGGCCAGCTTCACTTTTCCGTAGGTACCGGTGTCGAAGAGCTCTTTCTTCTGGTATTGTTTGATGATCTCCTCCTTCAAGGAGCTTGAAATTGATTCTTTCTGTACTTCCATCCTTCTGCTACAATGGCAGGTAGCAAGTCTATCTAAATAAATTAAATTAAATAAAGGAAGACCCAGAAAGAGTAAAAAGAAATACCAAAATGCAAATAACAGCCCGTCCCCACTACCAAAAAAATCATTTAACTTTGATTCAGTCCAGCGGGTCATCAAGCAAGAGCTCCAAGTTCTGTTAACTGACATAGGTTGGAGCACAGTGGTTTCCTATATATCCTTCATGACCTCACACAATGGAGAAATCACAACCAGGCATAGTGATGTCATAGAAGAAATGGACCAATCATAGTCTGGGCCAGTGAGGTCAGAGAAATATCGGACCAATCACAGCCTGCCAGCATTGACGCTTTAGCTCTTAGACCTCAAAGACTGTTGCTAAGGAATCCATGTGGATTGAGGTTGCTCTGGTCATTCTCGTGGCATTTCTGAAACCACTAGGACAGTGGTCAAAATCCTCTGATTTTCTAGAGGACTACTGAATCTTATAAATTGCTTCTCTGGAGACACTAGCTAATAGCCTCCATTCTTCATGGCCACCTTATCCAATGTCTTTTTCCAGCAGTAGCACTGCACAAAGGCCTCTGTCCTTCTCAAGGAGAGCTGTGTCCTACAACTTCCTCCTGAGGGGACAAGTTCCAGGGTGGCTTTGAGACACCACCCTCACAATTCACCTTCCTGAGTAGTTAGGATTATAGGCCTGAGCCATCGGTAGGTTCTTAGCTCATCTCTTACATTTGGAGCAAGTATATTTGTTAGAAAGGTGGGTTTTAGATATGTCCTTTTAACACTTTAAATTTGTTGCCCTTGATGTCTAATAGTGAATCTAGTTTCTGATGAGAAATTTGTCTTAATATCATTGAAGATTACTTGTGTGTGATGAGTTGTGTCTTTGTGCTTTGGGGGGTTTGCTGTTTTTGTTTAATTAGAATGTGTCTTAATGTGGACCTGTGTAATTATGTTAATTGACTTTTTTGAGCTGATACATTCCTGCATGGAAGGGTTCATGCTTTCAATCACAATTGGGAAGGTATTGGTTTTTATTTCTTCAAATAGTATGTATTTCTATTTTTCCCTCTGTATACATATATATATATATATATATATATATACATATATATATAGTACATTATATATTCACATTGTATATGTGAATATACATATATATGCCTACATGTTTATATTATATATACATTTATATACATATATAGTTTTACATAGCTTCCACTTTTGTGATTGTTTATGGTAGGAAGTTTAGATTGATCCTAGCTACTCCATCAGAGTTAGAGTTTGAAGTTTTCCTCTTTATTTCTTGATAAAAATATGCATTACTCACCAAGGATATTGAAATAGCTATTAAGCTCAGATAGCCTCTCTCTCTCTCTCTCTCTCTCTCTCATTTCCTGCGTTGGTTAGGTCTCTGAGCACAGGGCCATTGCTTGTCTGGTTCCTCTAGTGTGCTGTGAAATTTTGCAGTGTCATATTCTGCTTCAAAGGCCACCAGGCAGGCCTGCACTTGGAAGGGGAGCCTGTATGGGTGCACCTGCCTGCCTCTGTCTTGATGTCAGAGCTCCACAGCTACTTGGGGTGGCCTTAGCAGATGCCCCTTTGCCTGGACTGCTGACTGGTGACTGTGTCAGCACAAGCACAGTCTCTTTTTATTACAAATAAGAGGTCTTCGGTGGAACCTGGGGGTGTTCCCTTGTTGGTGGCTATGCTTGGAGCAAGGGTGGGGGATGCAGAAGCCTCACTGTGGCCTGACTTCTGGGGCACAACAAATGCCAAGGGTTTCTCTGGGCTCTTTACAGAATACATGGGCAGGTTCAGGAGCAGAAGCTGAGCTCAGGGGGCTCCTAAACACAGGGTGGGCTTTAGAGCTGGGCATCACAGATTGATCTTTTTGAAGGGCTGCAGACACCATCTGGAAGCTGTTGGACCTTTAGGAGGTCTGAGTACATCATGACATTAGGTGTGGGCCTCTGAGCTTCATCCATTATTTGCAATAGGGCTGAGCCCTCCCTCCTGTATTGTCCTGGTGCCCTCTGAGTGTGTGCTGGTTTCTGGCAGTGAGAAAAGTTTAATGTGCCTTTTATTCCCTGAGCCTCACTAGGAAGTTTCTATTGTTGGCAGGGATGATTCTGTCATTGGGAGGTCTGTGTGTTCTCTGAGTAAGGGAATCTACAGACCTCAGAGCACATCTTGGCTTTCTCGCTGAAATTCCTATGTGTTTAAGGATTCAGATGCTTTATAGGTTTCCGGACATATCCACGGATTGTTCTTTTTGATCTTTAAATGACAGCTTTAATTTCCTCCCTTAGTCATGGTCTATTGACCCCTTTGACTCTGGCATAAATGAGGGAACACAGGCAGGGCTGTTGTGTTGCTAAGGAAAGCAGACAGGGCTGCCTTGTTGCTGAGAAAAAGCAGGCAGGCCTGTCTTGTTACATAGTTTCATTTTATTCCCCAATGTTGGTAAATAAAACCTCCAGGTTGGTCTTTAGGAGCTTCCCATGATCATTGTTCCATTCCTTTTCCCTGCTCTTATCATACTGCCTTTCTAGTTAAATTCATTTTTACTTTTAATTTTTGTCAGAAACAAAGAAGCAATTAAAAAATCTATATGCAATGTTAATTTTTATTCTTGAATTACTAAAATACATGAAGAACATGTCAATTAAAGCAGCATAAAATGGCAGATGGTGTGAGCTTGATCACTGTCCCTCTACTCTGTCTCTCTTGCTCTACCCTGAGGTGACCACTACGACTAGTTAGTTATGCATCCCTACATCTAAACCAAATGTGTACAAAAAACAGCCTATTAAAAAGAGACTTGCCCACAGCTATCCAAGTCCCTCAAACTGCTATCTTAGTAGGAGGCCAAATTTCCATTCACACTATGAAGATTCAAACGTCTACACAGGTTCACAGACCTGAGCCAAGTCTGTGCTGGAACCAGGAATGAAGTTGGTAACTTATTGTTCACTAAGGGAGAAGTCTGCAATAGCTAGTATCAGGTATGAGGACCAAGGAGTTACACAGGCGTTTTAGAGGTTACTAGACTTTGGGTTTTAACTTTTGTAATTCCAAGTTTCTCTTCAGATCAAATATTAGGCCTGCACAACAACAGCCCATGAGGAAGTGATGTCCAGAACTTGTGTAAGTGTCTCAGACTCTTTGAATTTGTTTTTACGAAATTGTCTTTTTTTCTACAATCCACACCAATGGCCAAATAGGTGTAGAAAAATAAGGCCACTTCCACCAAACCAGATTGTTGGTGTTCAAGACCTAACTTGAGTCCACTCCATTTGATGTAATACTGTTCAAAGGAACATTCATTCAGTGAGGAGTAAAACATTGTACATCTGTCAGAGATAGATGTTAACAGATATCCTTGACTTTTAACGTTATAGGTGGTATTTGATCCAGATGCTGGTGGCATATACCTGTAATCCTGGCTACTCAGCATTCTAGTTTGAAGCCACTCAGGTCCAGAATGTCTGTGAGAATTTTATCTCCAATAACCCCTAATAAGCCTGAAGTAGAGTTGTGGTTCAAGTGGTAGAGCAATAATCTTGGACACAAAAGCTCAGGAACAGCACCCAGGCCTTCAGTTCAAGTGCCAGGGCTAGCAAACACATACCAAAAATGTGGTATTTGCAACCAAAGAATAAATTTTAATTTGATCTCTTTTTAGCCAATTTAATGTCCGAGCTCTTGATCTGCAAGCCTCTTGGCCACTCTACACCTGGAGAATAACAATTATTCAAGTGGAAAAGAAGGATCTAGAATGATTCACCATTAGAGATGCTGATGTTTGAAAGACTATGTGAAAAAAAAATACTTCAGTCTCTAAAAGAATATAGCACTCATAGTGGAAACTCTGAGTTTGTTAATTGATGGTCAGTATCTAGGCTTGAACTCAGAACCTGGGCTTTGTCCCTCAAGGCTAGCACTCTACCACTTGAGACACATCTCCACCTCTAGTCTTTTTGGCTGTCAATTAGAGTAAGAGTCCCATGGATTTTCCTATCCGAGCTGGCTTTGAATAACGATCCTCAGATCTCAGCCTCCTGAGTAGCTAGTATTACAAGCTTGAACCTGTGATGGCTAACTGAAATTTAATGGTACCAACTACCAGAAATGGTAGTTAAGACATTTACATCCACCACAAAAGTCCAAGTTAATTTCAGGTTTGGTTTCTCCAACACACTTAAGAGAAAGATCAGTAGAGATCTATCATTAAAACTTAATAGTAGAATTCAAATACCCTTGGCTTATTTTTTAATTGTGAGAATATTACACAAAGGAGTTACAACTACATGGGCAAGACCTTGGCTTATTTTGAGTCCTGCTGAATCCTAGATTTCAGGGACAAATCCCAAAATACAAGTGTTAGGAGGTCAGAGACAGGAGAGTTCCCTGAAATTGCATTAAAATTAATATTAACAATAATATCATTTGTTTAACTACCAATCTAACAAATATACTTAATATATTTTTTTCCAAGCCTTTTCATTTCCTAACAAATGGAGCAATGTCATTATTTTTCATAGAGGCATAGAATTCCATTGTGTATATATACCACATTTTCTTGATCCATTCATCTACTGAGAGGCATCAGGGTTGGTTCCATATCTTCCTTATGGTAAATAATGCTGCAATAATTAACATAGTCATGCTGGTAGCTTTAGTGTGGTCTTGTTTGTGATCATTTGGGTAAATGCCCAAAAGTGGGATTGCTGGGAAATAGAGGAACCTCCATATTGCTTTCCAAAGTGGTTGAACAAGTTTACACTCCCACCAACAATGTAGTAATGTTCACTTCTCTCTGCATCCCCTCAAGCATCTGTTGTTATTAGAGTTCTTGATTATTGCCATTCTAACTGGTGTGAGGTTATATCTCTATGGTTTGATTTGCATTTCTTTTATGGCTAGAGAGGTTGAGCATTTCTTCATGTGTCTATTGGCAATCCTTCTTTCCTCTTCAGAGAAGATTCTCTGTAAGTTTTTAGCCCACTTATTTATTGGTCAACTGTTTCTTTGGAGATTTGTTATGTGGGGATTTAATTTTTTGAGTTCCAGGTATATTTTAGATATGAAACCCTTGTCAGTTGTATGGCTAGTGAAGATCTTCTCCCAATCTGTGGGCTTTCTTTTGATCTTGCTCGCTATGCGCTTGGCCATGCAGAAGCTCTGCAATTTTGTGCAATCCCATTTGTTAAACCTTTCTTTGACTTGTTGTGTTTCTAGGTCTCTATTAAGAAAATTTCGGCCTGTGCCAAGGAGACCTAGGATTTCTCCTATACCAACTTTTAAAGTTTTCAGATTGTCTGCTTTGACTCTGAGGTCTTTGATCCATTTGGAGTTGATTCTGGTGCAGAATGATATATAAGAATCTAGCTTTCATTTTCTACAATTAGTTAACCAATTTAGCCAGCACCATTTACTGAAGAAGGTGTCTTCCTTCCATTCTATTTCTTGAGCTCCGTTATCGAAGATTAGTTGGCTATAGGTCTGTGTGTTCATTTCTGGGTTTTCAATTCTGTTCCATTGGACCTGAGGTCTGTTCTTATGCAGGTACAATGCTGTTTTGATTACTATGGCTTTGTAGTAGAGTTTGAAATTTGGTATTGATATTCTTCCAGCCCTGTTCTTTATGTTGAGGATTGTTTTTGCTATTCGGGGTCTTTTAATGTACCATATGTATTTTTGGATTGCCTCTTCTAAATCCTTGAAGAATGAGGTTGGAATATTGATTGGTATTGCATTGAATTTGGAGATATCCTTCGGAAGTATGGCCATTTTCCCGATCTTGATCTTTCAAATCCAGAAGCATGGGAATTTTTTCCACTTTCTAAGTTCTGTTTTGATTTCCTTTTTCACGTTTTCAAAGTTTTCTTCATAGATGTCCTTCAATTCTTTGGTTAAGTTAATTCTTCGGTATTTTTTTTTTTTTGTGGGGCTATTACGAATGGAGTTGCTTTCTTAATTTCAGCCTCACTATTCCTTTGTTGGCATACAGAAAAGCCATTGATTTTTGAGGGTTAATTTTATACCCTGCTACTTTGCCAAAGTTTTGAAACAGCTTGAGTAATTTGGGAGTGGGGTCTGTGGGATTCTTTAAACACAAGATCATGTCATCTGCAAAGAAGGAGAGTTTTACTTCTTCTTTCCCTATTTGGATCCCCTTTATAATTGCATCTAGTCTTATTTGTAGCTAGGCATTCTAATACTAGATTGAAGAGAAGTGGAGAGAGTGGACATCCTTGTCTAGTTCCTGAGGTAAGAGGAAATAGCTTTAGTTTTTCACCATTAACTGTAATGCTGGCTGTAGGTTTGTCATATACAGCCTTTATAGTATTGAGGAATGTTCCATGGATTCCTAATTTTTCCAGAACCTTCATCATAAAGGGGTGTTGGAACTTGTCAAATGCTTTTTCTGCATCTATTGATATAACCATGTGTTTCTTATCCCTGCTCCTATTGATGTGATGAATTATACTAATTGATTTGCGTATATTGAACCAGCTTTGCCTCCCTGAAATGAATCCTGTTTGATCGTGGTGTATGATTTTTTGGATGAATTGTTGAAGTCGATTGGCCAAAATTTTGTTGAGAAGTTTTTCATGAATGTTCATCCTAGAAATGGGTCTATGGTTCTCTTTCTTTGATAAGACCCTGCCTGGTTTTTGATGAGGGCTATGATAGCTTCATAGAATGAGTTCCGTAGTGAACTTCCTCTTTCAATTTCATTGAAGATTTGGAGGGGTATTAATGTGAGCTCTGCTTTGAAGACCTTGTAGAATTCCGCTGTGAAACCATCTGGACCTGGGCTTTTCTTAGATGAGAGATCTCTTATTACTGTTTATATTTCAGTGATTGTTATGGGCCTGTTAAGGTGATTTAACTCACCTTGGCTTAGTTTTGGCATGTCAGTATTTGCCAGGAAATGGTCCATTTCTGCCAAGTTATCAAACTTATTAGCATAAAGTTTTGAGATGTATTTCCTTATAATGTTCTGAATCTTGGTGGTTTCTCTGGTGATGTTTCCATTCTCATCTCTGAGTTCATTTATTTGGGTATGTTCTTTTCTTTTTCTCATAAGATTTGCTAAGGGTCTGTCAATTTTGTTAATTTTTTCGCAGAACCAACTCTTTGTTTCATTGATTCTTTATATGGCTCTTTTGGATTCTAATTCATTCAATTCTGATTTAATTTCTCTGTCCATTGGGCTGGCGTTTATTCTGCTGCTCTTTCTGAAGGAGGCTCAGATGTCTCATTAAATTGTTGGTTTCAGATCTCTCCAATATGTTGATATAGGAACTCAGAGCTATAAACTTGCCTCTGAGTACTACCTTTGCTGTATCCCAGAGGGGTTGGTAATTTGTGTGCTCATTTTTTTGAATATCATGAATATTTGAATTTCATTTCTAATATCTTCCATGACCCACTCATGATTCAGCAGAGTGTTGTTCAGCCTCCATGTGTTACAGGACTTTCTTTAGTGGCTTTTGGTGTGGAGTCCTACTTTTAATCCCTTGTGGTCTGAAAGAATGCAAGGTATAACTTCAGTGTTTCTGAATTTGGACAAGTTTGCTTTGTGGCCTAAAATGTGGTCTATTTTGGAAAATGTACCATATGCTGCTGAGAAAAACGTGTATTCTGATGCTGCTGGGTCAAATCTTCGGAAGATGTCTGTTAAATCTAGTTGATCTATGCAGTTGTTTAGATATGCACGCTCTTTGTTGAGTTTTTGCCAAGTTGATCTATCTAGTGGGGATAGTGGTGTGTTAAAGTACCCAACAATTAATGTCTTTGGATCTATGTGGGATTTGAGAGAAAGTTGGGTTTCTTGGATAAATTTGGGTGCTCCATTTGGTGAATAGATATTTAGAATTGTAATATCCTCCTGAAGGAGAGATACATTAATTAGTATGTAGCAACCTTCTTTAACTCTTCTCACTTATTTTAAATTGAATTCTATTTTATCTGATATTAGGATTCCAACTCATGCTTGTTTATGGGGGCCGTTTGCTTGGTAGAATTTGGTCCAGCCTTTAACATTGAAAATGTGTTTGTTTTTATGGGCAAGATGTGACTCCTGAAGGCAGCAGATAGAAGGTTCTTGCTTTTTAATCCAACTAGTCAGTCTGTCTCTTAATTGGAGAGTTAAGTCCGTTAATGTTGAGAGATAGAACTGAGAAGTATTTGGGAGTTTCTGCCATTTTATCCACCTTCTTTGGGGTTGTGGCAACTGGATTCTTTCTAAGGTTCTTGGATTCTCAGTTTGGCTGTGGTTTCTTGGCCTTTTTGTGGTCTTGTTGGTTTTCTATATGTAGGAAATCTTTAAGAATCTTTTGTAGGGCTGGTTTTGTCAGATATATTGTTTCATTTTTTCTTTGCTATGGAAGGTTTTTATTTGACCTTCGTTTATGAAGGAGAGTTTAGCTTAGTACAGTTTTCTTGGTTGATTGTTATTTGTCTTTACGGTATGGCATACATCATTCCAGGCTCTTCTTGCTTTGATTGTCACTGCTGAGAAATCTGAGGTCATCCTAACTGGTATCCCTTTATAGGTGATTGATCTTTTCTCATTGACAGCTTTATGGTTCTTTTCCTTGGTCTGATTTGATCCTGTGAAGATTATAATGTGATGCTGTGTTGTCCTGTTCTGGTCTTGTCTATTTGGAGTTCTAAAAGCTTCTTGTATCTGAATAGGCTTATCTTTTTGCATGTTTGGGAAGTTCTCTGCTAGGATCCTGTTAAACAAATTTCCTAGACCATTAACTTCTGTTTCTAGGTGTTCCTCTACACATATTATCCTCTGATTAAGCCTTCTGATGGTGTCTTCCAACTGTTGAAAAGATCTATCATATTTCTTGGACTTTTCTTGGATGGTTTTATGTTCTTTCTCCATAATATCTTGGCTGTCTAAATGTCTAAGTCTTCGTAGGAACATAGTAGATATCATTGAATACTAGATACACGGCTTTGGCACTCTCTACTAATACACATTTATTGGCATAGTACCACCTGCCTATCCATGTATGGCTATTTTGGCCACCTCTAGGGCTTGATCTCAGTGCCTGCCAAGAATTTCATCCTCGAGTAAGAAGCCAAGTGTGACACCTGTTTTCCTTTTCTGGGAGAATGCTGGGTGTCAGGCATGATGGAGAACAAGTTTACAAATCTAGATGCAATTTGATAGTATGTAAACAATGTCACATATGTTTAGGTGTTCTCATAGTCGGTAAAATAAACGGTAAATAAATGAATAAAACAACAAATACAATGAATAACCACACCAAACATGATATAGACTGAACATGTATATGGAAGTTCAATCCTATCTTTAAAATATATATAAGGAGTATGACTGGGGCATGAATTCAGGCCTAGGGAACAGGCCTGAATTTCTGGTCTTCAAGTATCGTGAGCTTCCCCTTCCCCCACAGTGCAACATAGTTACCCTGTCCCTAAGTTCAAATCCCAGCCCTTGCAGATAAAAAGCACACATTCCAAGCCAAGGAGTTTCATTAGCATTTTTAATATTTTTTTAAAGTTCACTTTGACTTTATTTGAAACATTTTGATTTTATAAGATGAGATTTTTTTTTTCAAAAAACGTGTTTAACTTTTACACTTCAGCATAGCACATTGGTGGTTTTGACCATCTGCCATGAAGAGTGAGAATGAAAATGAGGATATCATTTCTCCCTTGAAGTTTGGGACAGTTGATGTTATTTCTTATTTTTTCTATTTTTTTTAAATTTGTCGATTGTGGGGCTTGGTTGCTGTCCCTGTGCTCAAGGCAAATGCTCAAGTACTTGAGCCACAGCACCACTTCCAGTTTTCTAGAGGTTTATTGGAGATAAGAGTGTCACAGGCTTTCCTCGCTGGCTAGCCTTGAGTCGCCTTCCTCAAATCTCAACCTGCTGAGTAGCTATGATTATAGGCATAAGCTACCCGTGCCTGGCAGTTGATGTTATTTCTATTTAGAGTTATTTTTATAATTATGAAATGTTTGCAATTGTGTCCTGTGAGTTTTCCTCAGTGCCTACCACGAAATAGACTAGGGGAGTCCTCATACCACCAAAGGTTGAGTTTCTGAATAAACACTCACTTCTGTGAGGACAGTAGTTACTTGTAAGCATTTTGGGAATAAATGGATTCTAAAATGAAAAACAAAAACATTGGTACTAAGATGTAGCTCAGTAGTGGAATAGTTGCCTAAAGAGCATAAGACCCAGGAAGAAAAGTTTCCTAAGGCTCAGAATGTTAGGATTTTGTAGGAATAAACTTCTTTCCTTTTTTTTTTTTTTTGTCGGTGGTGGGGCTTGAACTCAGGGATTGGGCATTATCCCTGTGCTCTTCAGCTCTTTGCAAGCACTCTACAGCTTGAGCCACATTGCCACTTCCGGTTTTCTACTGGTTTATTGGATGTAAGAATCTCCCGGGGCTTGCCTTGAACTGCCATCCTCAGCTCTCAGCCTCCTGAGTAACTAGGATTATAGGTGTGAGCCACTGATGCCTGATACATGAACAATCATTTTAAGATTGATTCTAAAGAAAGAAACTTTGAACATACTTTTTGTACAAATAATTTATAATGCCATGGTTAAGGCACTAATTTAGAAGTATTTTTTCATTGGCTGGTTTCTTAGTTTATTTATATATATACATGATTAATTTATATATACACATATTATTAAAAACATAGCTTTGAAGTGTACCTAAGAACATATGGGCTCATGTAAAATTATACAAATGCACAAGATTGATTTTCTTTCAGTTTGTTGGTACCATAAATTAAGTGGGATTTGTGTACTGTTTTTTTGTTCTCTGTTTTTGGAGGATTTCCCTCCCCTTTATCCCCCTACCCCTCTCTCCCCGCACTTGAACTCAGCTTGCTCTTTCTTGGCTTGGTTGTTCGTAGCTAATTTTCTACCACTTCAGCCATACCTGTAGATGGGCTTTTTGCTAGTTAATTGGAGATGATATCTCTCAGGCTTTGCTGCCTGGATTGGCTTTGAAACTTCATCTTCCAGTTCTCACCTCCTGAGTAGCTGGGATTAGAGATGTGAGCCACTGGGGTGCCTAGGGATAAATTAATTTGATTGATGTATTCTTTCTGTTTTTCTAAGCATGGGATGATCTACTATAAAATTTCAATGAATGTCTTGGGTCTGAAGTAAGATATATAATACATATGCAAATCTGTATATTTCTCATAAGATGTAATCAATTTAATACATGTTATAAGTCTAATAATAGTCAATAAAATAATGAATGAATAATACAAAACAAAATAAATACACTCAAAGAAAATTGCAATAAACATAAGTATGTAGATATTAATCATTATTTCAAACGTGGATGAATATTACATTAACAGGGCTGGGGATTGAATTCAGGCCTAGGGAACAGGCCTGAATTGCTTGTCTTCCAAGAGGGTGAGTTTCCCCATCCCCCCAGTGAATTAGAGTTACCCAGACTCTGATTTCAATTCCCAGGCCTGGCAGAAAAAAAGGACATGAATTCCAAGCCAGGGAGCTTCATTAGTATTGTATGTTTGTACATATATATATGTATGTATGTATGTATGTACATATATATATATCATGGGACTTGAACTCTGGCCTTGGGAGCTGTCCTTGTGCTCTTCAGCTCAAGGCGAGTGCTATAATACTTGAGCCACAGCACCACTTCTGGTTTTCTAGTGGTTTATTGGAGATAAGTATCTCACAGACTTCCTGACCTGGCTGGCTTTTAACCGTGATGTTCAGATCTCAGCATCCTGAGTAGCTAAGGTTACAGGCATGAACCATAGCTGGCACCAGGATATTTTTAATATTTTTAAAGTATTTATTTTTTATATTTATTTGCCCAGCACGGGGCTTGAAATCATATCGTGGCAACTCTGCCTCAGCTAACATCAACCTAGGCTGGGATGGTGCAGCCTCTGGACCCACAGACCATCCTGGGATACTAGGCCTCGGGGGTTGACAGGAAAACAAAATGAAAACAGCACCAAAAAAAAAAAATCCAGGAACCACCTATGGATGGCAGTTCCTTGGTTTTCCTTCCTTGCATGGTGACCATCCCGTGTCCAAATAACACTGCTGCAAACTGTAGGTCATCTGGCATTGCTGAAGGCTGACAGGCTGTCACCTAAGCCATAGGCCAACCTGCACACCTAGGCCCTGAGTTTGAATCCCAGTCATGCTACTTACAAAGGGCTGGAGAACCTAAGAAACTATTGTTTGTCCATAGGAACGCCAGAGAAATGTGATCAATGTCATGGTTGGATGAGTAGTTCATCAATCAGTCTAGTATAAATTTAGACCCAATAATCACAGAACACAGATTGATTTTAATTCATAGTTTATTATGCATTAAAAGAATACTATTCATTAAATGGAGTCCTCACTAAAGACCTGAGAATCTGTATGAACATAGTATATGTCATTTAATTCTACATAGACATCACTGGCAGTATCAAAATATCTAAATATATATTTATCTGTATACCATCATCTGCATAGAAAGGTACTGCTATTTTGGCCAGACCTGTGGCTCCATCCTAGGTCCTGGGATCCATTTGGCAGCTGAATGGGCTAGAGGCTGCCATGCTGACACTCACCCATTCATGAATTGGGACTTCTTGGCCCTCAGTTCAGGTACCAGCATTGCCAAAAATTTCATCTCGGAGTAAGATTCCAAGTGAGACACCTGTTTTCCATTTCTGTGCAAATGCTGGGTGTCAGGTATGGTGTACATAATATGTGTGCAAAGCTACATGTTACGGAATAGATTGGAAAAAATGTAATAAATGATATAGGTGTACTCACAGTTCATAAAATAAAGGTTAATTCAATCAATCAATAATAATATATCACTCCAACAAACACGATACAGACTGAATATATAGATGTAAATATAAATCACATATTTAAAATGCGTATAAATGTTACATTTTTCGGGCTGGTGCTTGAATTCAGGCCTAGGAAAGAGTTGAGAAGTTCATGCATGATTCACATAGGAAATGATAAGCAAGACCTCTGGCACAACAATTATTTTTCATTAAGACTTCACGAAATGTGACAATAATAATTACATTCAGGAAATCGAGGCATTGGGAAAGATCCAAGAATTGGTAGTCACGTGGCAGATAGAATTCCAACAAAGCTTGCCACATCTTCTCTATACAAGTAGGTATTTATTAGCATACTAGCTTCAGCTTTTGAATGGATGAATATGGTGCACAAACCCCACCCCGGAGCTCAATATCAGGTCCTGGGTAGGGCCTAGATACTTAATAGCTCAAAGATGGTGTGCTCATATGGACCCATTAGAAAGTTAGGCCTGCTGGGCCTGGAGTTCAACTCCCAGCAATGCCAAAAGGTTCATCCTGATGTGAGAAACTAATCCTTACAGCTGTTTTCCTGTCCTGTGAAAGTCCTGGGCCTCATCAAGGATGGAGAATGCTATATAAGCAATTCCATAGCCATGGGAATAGGTTGTCATCCATGGCAGCACAGATATACATGCCACCATACTCAATAAAATACAAAATACATCCATGAATAAAACTCAAAATTAAAAAATAACTACATTGAAAGCAAGATGCATACCACACCTGTATATAAATAAAGATCCTATGTTTAAAAGAGGTAAGCTTGATATTTTGTCCACTGCTGGGGCTTCAAATCAGGCCCTGGACCAGGCCTCACATTCTAGTCTTCAGGGATGATGAGCTTCCCCTTCCCCCACAGTGCAACGGGGTTACCCAGATCTGAGTTCAAATCCCAAGCCTGACAAAAGATTCATCCTGATGTCAGAAGCCAGTCTTTACACCTGTTTTCCTCTCCTATGGAAGTCCTGGGTCTCAGCTAGGATGGAGAATGAAAGCATAGGCAACCCTATAACCATGGGAACAGGTCATCATACATGTCAGCAGAGTTATACCTCTCACCATACTCAGTAAAAAACACAATACCTCCATGTATTAGACACAAAATAAGGAGAAGGATTGCACCGAACGTAAGATGCTATCCACAAATATATGTCAATACATATCCTATGTTTCAATTATGAATTTATGCCTGTTTATGACTTAGCTCCTTAGTTACTCACATGCCGGTGCCCTCACCTTGACTCTTTCGCCAATTGGGCCTGCTAGGTTCTCAGTTCAAATCCCAACACTGCCAAAACATGAATCCTGATGTGAGAAGCCCATTGATCCACCTGTTTTCCTGTCCGGAGAATGTCCTGAGTCTCAGCTAGGATGGAGAAGGTGTAGGAAACTCTATAAATACGGGAATAGGTTGCCATCCATGTCAGCACAGTTATATCTGTCATCATATGCAATAAAATACAAAATCCATCCCTGACTAAGACACACAATAAAAAGAACAACTACACTGAAAACATGATGCATTCCACACATGTATGTGAATAGAGATCCTATGTGTAACATAGGTGGGCATATGATTTTTGCCTGAGCTGGGGCTTCAATTCAGGCCCTGGGACCAGGCCTGACTTTGTAGTCTTCAACGATAATGAGCTTCTCCTTCCTCCACAGTGCAACAGAATTCCCCAGACCTGAATTCACATCCCAGCTCTGGCAGTAAAATTCTTAGCTAGGGTGCTTCATTCATCATTTTTCAATTTTTTTAATATTTTTTTGCCAGACTTGGGGTTTGAACTCAAGTTGTAGCAACTCTGCCTCAGGTCTGATCATCCTAGGCTGCAGCCTCTGGACCCACAGCCCATCCTCGGATCCTAGGACCCCAGGGTTTGTAGGAAAAAATAAAAAGCTGGAGGAGAAAAAAGCGGTGGGAAGTTCCACCTGGCTCTTTTAGGTTTATTTTCATTTGAATGTTGACCATGGTGAGACCGAATCCGGTGGACTGCAGATTGAAGGTGACCTGGTGTGGCTGAAGGCCTGCTGGCTATCGGGGGAGCCACAGGACGACCGGGCAACGGAGGCCCCGATGTCGAATCCTGGTCAGCCATCCTACATTGAGGGAATGGCAGGAGTTCCTGAGATACTCAATTCCTGACCTAGGAAGAGCCGTGAAATGTGATCAATCTCTTCCTTGAATGAGTAGTTCCTGAGGATTCGAGTAGGAAATGATAGTCAAGACTCATGGGGTATCGATTATTTTTAGTGAAGAATTGATGAAGCGTGACCATAATCATCACAGACATTAAATAGAGGCATTGGGGAAGATCCAAGAATATGTAGTCACAGGGTAGATTGGATTCCATCATAGGTCACCATCTCTCCCACTCTATACAGATAGGTACTTATTTGCTTACTACCTTCAGCTTATGAATGGATGACTATTGTGCTTCCCCTGCCTTACCCCTGGGACTCGATCTCAGGTCCTGGGAATGGCCTAGCTCCTTAGTGGCTCACAGGCTGGTGTGCTTACCCATTTGCCTACTGGGCCTGCTAGGTGCTAAGTTCAGATCCCAGCAGTGCCAAAATATTCATCCTGTCAGAAGCCAGACGTTGCACCTGTTTTCCTTTCCTGTGTGAGTCCTGGGTTTCAGCTAGGATGGAGAATGCATAGGCCACCCTGTGGCCATGGGAAAAGGTTGTCATCCATGTCAGCCCAGTTACACCTGTCATATTACTCAAGAACATACATAATACATCCATGAATGGCATGCAAAATAGAGAGGATAACTACGCTCAATTCATGAGGCAGTCCACACACGGATGTGAATATACATCCCATGTTTCAATGATGCATTGAGGACTCTTGTGGCCTCCCTGGGGCTTGATCTCAGCTCCTGGGAACAGCCCAGCTCCTTAGTGGCTGACAGGCTGGTTTGTTCATGTGTACCCATTGGGCAGTTGGGCCTCCTAGGTCCCTAGTTCGAATCACAGCACTTCCAAAAATTCACCCTGATGTGAGAAACCATTCGGTGCACCTGTTCTTCTGTGCTGTGCAAGTTCTGGGTCGCAGCTAGGATGGAAAATGCATGGGCAACTCTATACTAATGAAAATAGCTTGTTATCCAGTTCACCACAGTTATATCTGTCATCCTATACTCAAGAAAATACACAATACATCAATGAGTAAGACACCAGATAAAGACAATGACTACACCGAACCCAAGATGCCTCCCACCCATGTATGGAACTAGATATCCTATGTTTAAATTCTGAATTTATGACTACCATAGTGCCCACCGGGGCTTGATCTCAGGTCCTAGGAAAGACCTAGATGCTTAGTGGCACATGTGCTAGTGTGCTCACCATGACTCATCCACCACTTGAGCCTGCTAGGCCTTGAGTTCAAATCCTAGCATTACCAAAAGATTCATCCTGATATGAGAAGCCAATGGTTGCACCTGTTTTCCTATGCTATGAAAGTCCTGGGTCTCAACTAGAATGGAGTATGTCATATAGGCAACTCTATACTCATGGGAATTGGTTGCTAGCCATGTCAGGATAGTTATAACTGTTATCACACTTAGTAAAATACATATTGCATCCATGAATAAGACACGAAATCAAGAGAATGAGTACAATGAATGCAAGATGCCGCCCACCCATGTATGGAAATATAGCTCCTGTCTTTAAATTATGAATTCATGAGTATATTGACGCCCGCGGGGCATGAGCTCAGGTCCTTTGAACGGCCTAGCACCTTAGTGGCTCACAGGCTGGTGTGCTCACCTTGACCCATTCCCCAATTCTGCTTGCTAAGCTCTGAGTTCAAACCCGAGCAGAGCCAAGAGATTCATCCTGATGTGAGAAACCAATGGATCCACATGATTTTCTGTCCTGTGAAGGTCCTGGGCCTCATCGAGGATGGAGAATGCTATATAGGCAACTCTATAGCCATGGGAATAGGTTGTCATCCATAGCAGCACAGATATACCTGCCACCATACTCAATAAAATACAAAATACATCCATGAATAAGACTCAAAATTAAAAGTAAGATGCATACCACACCTGTACGTAAATAGAGATCCTATGTTTAAAAGAGGTAGGCTTGTTATTTTGTCCAGTGCTGGGGCTTCAAATCAGGCCCTGGACCAGGCCTGACATTCTAGTCTTCAGGGATGATGAGCTTCCCCTTCCCCCACAGGGCAACGGTGTTACCCAGATCTGAGTTCAAATCCCAGACCTGACAAAAGATTCATCCTGATGTCAGAAGCCAGGTATTGTGCCTGATTTCCTCTAATGTGGAAGCCCTGGGTCTCAGCTAGGATGGAGAATGAAAGCATAGGCAATCCTATAAACATGGGAACAGGTTGTCATCCATATCAGTACAGTTGTATCTGTCACCATACTCAGTAAAATTCACAATACCATCATGAATTAGACACAAATTAAGGAGAAGAAATGCACCAAATGCAAGATGCTTCCCACACATATATGTCAATACAGATCCTATGTTTCAAGTATGAATTTATGCCTATCCTGGCCCTCCCTGGGGCTCATTGTCAGGTCCTAGGAACAGCCTAGCTCCTCAATTGCTCACATGCTGGTGTCCTCACCTTGATTCTTTCACCAATTGGGCCTGCTAGGCTCTCAGTTCAAATCCCAACACTGCCAAAAGCAGAATCCTGATGTGAGAACCTATAGGTCCACCTGTTTTCCTGTCCTGTGAAAGTCCTTAGTTTCAGCTGGCATGGAGAAGACATAGGCAACTCCATGGACATGGGAATAGGTTGTCATCCATGTCAGCACAGTTATATCTGTCATCATACTCAATAAAATACAAAATGCATCCCTGACTAAGACACACAATTAAAAAAACTATGATGCATTCCACACATGTATGTAAATAGACACCCTATGTGTAAAATAGTTGGGCATATGATTTTTGGCAGTGCTAGGGCTTCAATTCAGGCCCTGGGACCAGTTCTGACCTTGTAGTCTCCAAAGATGGTTAGCTTCCCCTTCCCCAACAGCGCAACAGAGTTACCCAGACCTGAGTTCAAATCTCAGCTCTGGCAGTAAAATGGTGCGAATTCTGCACTAGAATGCTTCATTCGTGTGTGTGTGTGTGTGTGTGTGTGTATACATATTCATATATATATATATATGAATGTGTGTATATATATATACACACACACTCATATATATATATATATATATATATATATATATATATATATATATATATATATATATATATATATATATGCCTTACCTCTGACCATCCTATGCTGTGGCCTCTGGACCTACAGCCCATCCTTGAATCCTAGGACCCCAGGGCTTGCAGGAAAAAAGAAAGCTGTGAGGGCAAAAAAAGTGGTGGGAAGTTCCACCTGGTTCTTTTACGTTCATTTTCCTTTGTACGGTGACCATGGTGCATCTGAACCCGGCGACCTACAGAGTGAAGGTTACCTGGAGTGGCTGAAGGCCTGCAGCTGTTGGGGAAGCCCCAGGCCATCCAGGCAAAAAGGCCCAGAGGTCGAATCCCGGTCATCTCCCCTACATTGAGGGATTGACGTGAGATCCTGAGATACTTGTTTCCGGACCTAGGAAGAGTTGTGGAATGTGATCAATCTCATGCTTGAATGAGTAGTTCTTGCAGGATATGAGTAGGAAATGATAGGCAAGATTCCTGAGGTATCGATTATTTTTAATGAAGAACTGATGAAGCGTGACCATAATCATCACAGTCATGAAATGGAGGCATCGGGAAAGATCCAAGAATCAGTACTCACAAGGTAGAGTGGATTCCATCACAGGTCGCCATCTCTCCTACTCTAAACAAATATGCATACTATCTTCAGCTTATGAATGGATGACTATTGTGCTCTCCACCTGCCCTACGCCCAGGGCTCAATCTCAGGTCCTGGGAACAGCCTAGTTCCTTAGATGCTCACATCATGTTGTCCTCACCTTGACCCTTTCTCCAATTGGGCCTGCTAGGCTCTGAGTTCAAATCCCAACACTGCCAAAAGAGGAATGCAGGTGTGAGAATCCAATCAGTCCACCTGTTTCCTGTCCTGTGAAATTTCTGGGTCTCAGCTAGGATGGAGAAGACTTAAGCAACTCTATAGACATGGGAATAGATTGTCATCCATGCTAGCACAGTTATATCTGTCATCATTCTCAATAAACAAAATGTATCCATGACTAAGACACACAATAAAAAGAATAATTGTACTGAACGAATGTATGTGAATAGAGATCCTATGTTTAAAATAGATGGGCATATGATTTTTGCCAGTGCTGGGGCTTCAGTTTAGGCCCTAGGAGCAGGCCTGACCTTGTAGTCTTCAAGGATGGTAAGCTTCCCCTTCCCCCACAGTGCTATAGTGTTACCTAGACCTGAGTTGGAATCTGAGCTGTGGCAGAAAAATGGTGTGAATTCTGAACTAGAGTGCTTTATTAGTTTTTAGGGTTTTTTTTTTTTTTTTTTTTTTTTTTTGCTAACCAAAGGATTTGAACTCACTTCATGGCAACCCTGCCTCTGGTTCGATCACTTTAAGCAGGTAGGCTGCCATAGGCTCATAGTCGACCCTGTGATCCTAGGCCCTAAAGCCTTGCAGGAGTAAAAAAAAAAAAAGCACACAGAAAAATAGCCACCGGATGGATTTTTTTACATTTTATTCCTTTGCATGGTGACCAACCTGGGTCCAAATTACACGGCTACAAAGGGTACTTCACTTTGCATTGGCCGTGGCTAGCAGACTATCAGGTAAGCCACAGGCCCATATGTCATTATAGGCCCTGATTTTGAATCCTGGTCCTGATACCTACCAATGGGGGGACTTCCCACCAGACTCTTTCCTATGCATGGGAATAACGATAGAATGTGAGCAAACTCATGAATGCATGAGAAGTTTCTGCGGGCATCATTCTAGTCTAAAATTATATACAATGATCCTAAGATGTTGATTGATCTTAATGAATGGCTTACTAAGCGTGAAAACAATACTACTCCTTCAATGGAGGCATAATAAATACCTAAGAGTTCGTAGGAATGTAGTTGATGTCATTGAATCATAGGTTGATGTCTCTGGAATTCTATACAAATATATATTTATTGATATATACCACATGCCTATCCATGTATGGCTACTTTGTCCACCCCTGGAGCTCAATCTCAGGGTCTGGGAACTGACTGGCAGCTTCCTTGGCTAGAGGTGGCCGTGTTGACACACCCATTCATGAATTGGGTCTGCTAGGCCCTGAGTTCAGATACCAGCACTGCAAACATTTGGATCATGGAATAAGAAGCAGAGTGTGACACCTGTTTTCCTTTTCTCTGAGAGTCCTGGGTGTCAGACATGATGGAGAAAACGTCTACAAATTTAGATACTATGTGATGGGATGTCATCAATATAATAAATGGAATGCGTGTCATCACAGTCAATAAACGGTAAATAAATGAATAAAACAAAAATACAATCAATAACCACAATATGGACTGAACATCTATAGGTAAGTACAAATCCTATCTTTATAATGTATATAAACAGTATGTTTTCCAGGGCTGGGGATTGAATTCAGGCCTAGGGACCAGGCCCGAATTTCTTGTCTTCAAGCCTGGTGAGCTTCCCTTCGTCCACAGTGCTGCAGAATTTCCTAGACCCTGAGTTCAAATCCAAAGTAAAAAAATGGCGAGAATTGCAAGCCAGTGAGCTAAATTTTTTTTTGTGTGCGGGGGGGTGGGAGGAGGGTTTTTTTTGTTGTTTTGTTTTGTTTTGCGAAGCAAGGTCTTGAACTCAGTGATGGCACTCTGTCTCAGCTTCTATCACACTAGGCTGCGGTGCAGCCGCTGGAGCCACTGCCCATCCTGGGATCTTAGACCTCCAGCCCTTGTGCTGGGAAAAAAATATGTACAGAAAATAGTGGCAGAGCCGGGCACCGGTGGCTCACACCTGTAATCTTAGCTACTCAGGAGGCTGAGATCTGAGTATCTCGGTTCAAAGCGAGGAAAGTCCATGATACACTTATCTCCAAGAAAACACTAGAACACTGTAAGTGGCGCTGTGACTCAAGCAGTAGAGTGCTTGCCTTTAGCTGAAGACCCCAGGCAGAGTGCCTAGGCCCAGAGTTCAAGCCCTATGACCAAACCCTTCCCCCCAAAAAGTGGCACGATTGCATTTTTACATTTTATTCCTTTGCACTGTGACCATTTGGTCTGAATGACATGGCTCCAAAGGGTACTTCACCTTGCATTGCTGAAGGATGGCGGGCTATTGGGGAAGCCATACTCTCGCAAGGCAATGTAGGCCTAGTGTTAAATCCCACTAATGTCACGTCCAGAGGGCAGAGATCCTAAGAGACTCATTCCCATCCACAGTAATAGTGATGCCAGAATTGAGTATCTCAGGAACTCCTGCCATTCCCTCAATGTAGGATGGCTGACCAGGATTCGACCTCGGGGCCTCCGTTGCCTTGTCATCCTGTGGGAATAGGTTGTCATCCATGGCAGCACAGATATACCTGTCATCATACTCAATAAAATACACAATACATCCATGAATAAGACTCAAAATTTAAAAAATAACTACATTGAAAGCAAGATGCATACCACACCTGTATGTAAATAGAGATCCTATGTTTAAAAAAGGTAAGCTTGTTATTTTGTCCACTGCTGGGGCTTCGAATCAGGCCCTGGACCAGGCCTGACATTCTAGTCTTCAGGGATGATAAGCTTCCCCTTCCCCCACAGTGCAACGGGGTTACCCAGACCTGAGTTCAAATCCCAGGCCTGACAAAAGATTCATCCTGATGTCAGAAGCCAGTCATTGTGCCTGATTTTCTCTAATGTGGAAGTCCTGGGTCTCAGCTAGGATGGAGAATGAATGCATAGGCAACCTTTTAACCATGGGAACAGGTCATCATCCATGTCAGTACAGTTATATCTGTCACCATACTCAGTAAAGTTCTCAATACCATCATGAATTAGACATAAATTAAGGAGAAGAAATGCACCGAACGCAAGATGCTGCCCACACATATATGTCAATACAGATACTATGTTTCAAGTATGAATTTATTCCTATCCTGGCCCTCCCTGGGGCTGATTGTCAGGTCCTGGGAATGGCCTAGCTCCTCAGTTGTTCACATGCTGGTGTCCTCACCTTGACTCTTTCACCAATTGGGCCTGCTAGGATCTCAGTTCAAATCCCAACATTGCCAAAAGCAGAATCCTGATGTGAGAACCCATAGGTCGACCTGTTTGCCTGTCCTGTGAATGTCCTTGGTCTCAGCTAGAATGGAGAAGACATAGGCAACTCCATGGACATGGGAATAGGTTGTCATCCATGTCAGCACAGTTATATCTGTCATCATACTCAATAAAATACAAAATGCATCCCTGGCTAAGACACAGTAAAAAGAATAACTACACTGAAAGCATGATGCATTCCATATATGCATGTAAATAGAGAACCTATGTGTAAAATAGTTGGGCATATGATTTTTGGCAGTGCTGGGGCTTCAATTCAGGCCCTGGGACCAGTCCTTACCTTGTAGTCTTCAAAGATGGTTAGCTTACCCTTCCCCAACAGTGCAACAGAGTTACCCAGACCTGAGTTCAAATCTCAGCTCTGGCAGGATAATGGCACGATTTCTGCGCTAGGGTGCTTCCTTCCTTCATATATATACATACATACATATATATATATATATATATATGTATATATATATATATATATTTTTTTTTTTTTAACCAGACCCGGTGCTCGAACTCAAGTAGTGGCAACTCTGCCTCAGCTGTGATCATCCTATGCTGTGGCCTCTGGGCCTACAGCCCATCCTCGAATCCTAGGACCCCAGGGCTTGCAGGAAAAAGAGAAAGCTGCAAGGGAAAAAAAGCTGTGGGAAGTTCCACCTGGTACTTTTACGTTCATTTTCCTTTGTACCATGACCATGGTGGGTCTGAACCCAACGACCTACAGAGTGAAGGTTACCTGGAATGGCTGAAGGCCTGCAGCTGTTGGGGAAGTCCCAGGCCATCCAGGCAAAGAGGCCCAGAGGTCGAATCCCAGTCAGTCCCCCTACATTGAAGGATTGGCGTGAGATCCTGAGATACTTGTTTCCGGACCTAGGAAGAGTCGTGGAATGTGATCAATCTCATCCTTGAATGAGTAGTTCCTGCAGGATGTGAGTATTAAATGATAGGCAAGATTCCTGGGGTATCGATTATTTTTAATGTAGAATTGATGAAGCGTGACCATAATCATCACAGTCATGAAATGGAGGCATCAGGAAAGATCCAAGAATCAGTAGTCACAAGGTAGATTGGATTCCATCACAGGTCGCCATCTCTCCTACTCTAAACAAATATGCATACTATCTTCAGCTTATGAATGGATGACTATTGTCCTCTCCACCTGCCCTATCCTCAGGGTTCAATCTCAGGTCCTGGGAACAGCCTAGTTCCTTAGATACTCACATCATGGTGTCCTCACCTTGACCCTTTCTCCAATTGGGCCTGCTAGGCTCTGAGTTCAAATCCAAACACTGCCAAAAGAGGAATGCAGGTGTGAGAATCCACCTGTTTCCTGTCCTGTGAAATTTCTGGGTCTCAGCTAGGATGGAGAAGACTTAAGCAACTCTATAGACATGGGAATAGATTGTCATCCATGATAGCACAGTTATATCTGTCATCATGCTCAATAAACAAAATGCATCCATGACTAAGACACACAATAAAAAGAATAATTGTACTGAATGAATGTATGTGAATAGAGATCCTATGTTTAAAATAGATGGGCATATGATTTTTGCCAGTGCTGGGGGTTCAATTTAGGCCCTGGGAGCAGACCTGGACTTGTAGTGTTCAAGGATGGTAAGCTTCCCCTTCCCCCACAGTGCTATAGTGTTACCTAGACCTGAGTTGGAATCTGAGCTGTGGCAGAAAAATGGTGCAAATTCTGAACTAGAGTGCTTTATTAGTTTTTAGGGTTTTTTTATTTTTTGTTTTTTTTGCTAACCAAAGGATTTGAACTCACTTCATAGCAACCCTGCCTCAGCTTCGATCACTTTAGGCAGGTGGGCTGCCATAGGCCCATAGTAGACCCTGTGATCCTAGGCCCTGAAGCCTTGCAGGAGTAAAAAAAAAAAACCCACACAGAAAAATAGCCACAGGATGGATTTTTTACATTTTCTTCCTTTTCATGGTGACCAACCTGGGTCCAAATTACACGGCTACAATGGGTACCTCACTTTGCATTGGTCGTGGCTAGCAGACTATCGGGTAACCCAGACCTTGAGTACCAATCCTTGGCCTGGCAGAAAAAATGGCTCAAATTGCGAACCAGGGAGCTAAATACATTTTTTTAATTGTGGGCTTTTGAGGAATCCATAGTCCCGCATGGCAACATAGGCCTACAGTTCGAATCCTACTCATGCCACTTCTGGATGGTGGAGATCCTAAGAGACTCATTCCCATTCGCAGGAATAACGATGGAATGTTATCAATGTCATGGTTGAATAGGTTGTTCATGAATGATACTTGAATAAAATTAGACTTCATGATTTCAGTCAGCTGATTGATTATAATTAATTATCTTATGAAGCATTAAAAGAATACTATTTCTCACAGGGATGCAACAATTTCAGGACACTGATTTACTTAATAGTTTATTAAGGATGAAAACAATAACATTAATTACATAGAGGCATAATAAATACACAAGAATTGGTAGAAATGTAGTCTACATAACTGAATAATGTGTAGACATGTCTGGCACTCTATTAAGATATATATTTATTAGCATACTACCACTGGGTGTCACTCTGTTCTTATTTTGTAAAACCCTGGGGCTCGATCTAAGGTCCTTGGTACTGCCTATCAGCTCAATTTGCCCCAGGATGGCGTGTTGACACTCACCCATTCATGAATTGGGCCTTGTAGGCCGAAGTTCAGATGCCAGCACTTCCAAAAAATGAATCGTGGAGTAAGAAGCTGATGGTGACAAACGTTTTCCTTTTTTGTGAAAGTCCTAGGAGTCAGGTATGAAGTGGAACATATATACAGATCTATATCCTATGGAATTAATGTTCTATGTGCCATAATAGTCAATAAAATAAATGGCCAATACATGAATAAAACAAAAAATAAAAATGAATACACTGAAAGCTATATGGAGTCAACCTATGTATATAAATATAAATCAAATATTTAAAATGTACATGAATAGGATGTTTTCTAGTGCTGGGGATTGATTTCAGGTCTAAGGAACAGACTTGAATTTCATGACTTCAAGGAGGTGAGCTTCCCCTTTCCACACAGTGCAAAAGAGTTACCCAGACCATGAGTTCCAATCCCAGTCCTGACAGAAAAAATGGCAACTGTATTCTATGTGATGTCCAATTCTTAGGTATTTCATTCTGCCTCCATTTAATGAATGTGATTGTTTAAATGCTTCATAAAGTATTAATTAAAATTTATCAGTGTCCTATAATATAATTGTGTATAATTTTATCCTAGAATCATTCAAGAACTGCCCATTCAATCACATATATCACATGCCATTGGTATTTATAAGGATAGGATTGAGTTTTTTAGGATCACCTGCCATTTGGAGGTGGCAGGACCAGGATGTGGGCTCCAGCTCTCACCACTTAAACCTGAGGATAAGGAAATCACTGGTCTGTCCAAGAACATCAGCAACATCAATGATTAGGCAGGCACCAATGGCTCTCAGCAGTCCTCCTTGATACTTACAAGGCTGTGATAGGAGGATCATGGTCAAAGTCACCCTAGGCAGGAAAGTCCTTGAGACCCCTGTCCAACTTCAGTGCCAACAAAGCCAGAAGTAGAGTCATGTGGCTTCACTAGTTGAGGGCTAGCCTTGAGCAAAAGCAGCTCAAGGGCTCTGCACAGATCCTGAGTTCAAGGTCAGGGACTGGCAACAAACAGACATACACAGCAATCTGTGCAGCCATCCAGCTAAAGCAGGTCACCCTCTTGTCCTCAACTGGACTGGACAGAGTTTCACGTGAAAGGGGTGCTGTCATCTTGACTCTGCCCATTCTGCCTGCATCACAGGATTCTGTCCACACCCCCATTCTTTCATGTTTCTTTCTGACCAATGGGAAACAAGAATGGTGGACACGCCCACATTCCATGCTGCCCAGTAGCACCTGGATTCCCTCAGTTGGTTGACACCACTACTAGCAGTTGAGGAAGGTAGAGGTGGCTGATTGGTGAGCAAGATACTCTAGGCCACATTGGAGTAGAGTAGGAAATTGAAGTCCTAGACAGTGAGTGGGTGAATAGAGGATTTCCCAGACCTCGGGAAAGTGGCCAGCCCATCTTTCCCAGTGCTCAGATGTCTGAAACAACAGGATTCCATGACAGAGCTGCGGGCAAGAAATTGCCACAAGAACACTGGCAGAAGAATCCTCCCAACAGATCTGCAACATTCAAGAAAACTAAGAACTTGAAAAAGCGAAAGATCCCCAAGACAAACACCACTGGGGAGTGTGACTCAAAGGATATTCCAGCCAAATGTGATGCTGACCATGGGCCTCCCCTGCCTTTGGACACAGCCACAGCCACCAGGGTCCAGAGTGTCAATGGTCCCGATAACACCAAGGATCTGCAGAGGTGTACTGACATGTGGTGCCCACCCTGGATCCCAGCAAAAGAAGAAAAGAGGCGCTCCGTGCCAAGATCCAACCATTGAAGCAGGAAAAGACAGACTTGCAGGATGAATGGGAGTAAGAGAGGAGAAGATAGCCCTACTGCACACAGCAATGAAAAGGGAGCTAGAGATCCACAAGGCACCCATACAGAGGTTGGTTTGGGAAGAAAGTAATTTACAATGTTCACCAGCCCGCGTGCAGCAGGCGACCAATGACAGAGAAAGGGACAATGAAGCTCTCACCAAGTGCCTGCAGACCGCAGAGTAGCACATGGCAGAGCTGGAGATGGCGGCTTCTGAGGTCACTGCTCACAGAATGAGACCGAAATGTTCTTTGAACAGCTGAATGATGTGACCCTTCAGCTCAAGGAAAAGATCAGAAGCTTCAATGACTTGGAGCAAGTGAACACTGAGTTGCAGGAGAAGCTGGAAGCACTCTGGACACAGTGGAGCAACATGAAGAGCAGAATCTGCAAGTTCCAACAAGTGCTGGCTGGGCGTGAGGTACTAAAGAGACTACTGGACAACCTGAGTTGGATGGTGACTGCAGCGAATCTAGAGAGAGACACCTTCACAGAAGACCTGAGCATTGAGAGGTCTGTGCATAAGGAGGAGGCCCGGCGCCTGACCCAGTGGGTGAACCAACTGACAGAGGAGAAGAATCGAGGGGCAAGGCAGGTGTTTGACCTAGAGAAGGAGCTGGGGGAACTGAGAAGGAAGCTGGCAGAGACATGGCTCCCTTCGGGACCATTTCCGGTCAAGCAGCAGATGAAAGCCCAGGCCTATTGCATGCAGATGGAGTTGAAAAACCCAGAGGAACAACTGCACATCCAGGTCCAGGAAAACCAAAGGCTCCATTTCCAGAACATGGAGCAGGAGAAGCAACTGTGGAGACTGGAGAAGGCCAAGGATCAGCAGGAGATCTGCAAGATCCCACGATGCGCATGTGTGCAACGGACAGATGGAAGAACAGCTGGCCCTGCTGAGGGCCTGCTCATCCACATGATGAGCAGTGAGAAGGAGAAGCTGGCCAGCATCTTGGACTCAGAGCAGCAGGTGAAGAAACATCTGTGAGAACAGCTGGACAACACAGTGAAGAAGATAGAGGAATGGAAAGAGGTGGCTGAGAGAGAGAGAGCCAAGCAGCTTGGGAGCTGCAGGAGCGGCAGGAGCAGTCCCTGGCCCAGATGCAGGAGCTCAGAGCCACCTGTGAGCTGCACATCACCTCCAATGAGCAGCTGAACTCTGAGAAGGAGGCCCTGCAGCAGCACCTAGAGAGGCAGACCAGCTGCTGGAGCAGCTGAAGCAAGTGCAGGCCCCACCAACTGTCAGGACCAGGTGGTGCCCCCAAAGTGGCAGGACACCCTCAAGTGCCTGAAAGTGACCAGACCACAGGAGGAGAGCCTGCAGGCCCAGCTGAGCTTCCTGGCTTTCCATGGGGAAGGGAAAGTTGAGAGCCCTGGAGAAGCAAAAGGTGAGGAGGCAACTCCCCCAGACATGACCATCGCAGAGGATGGAGACATCCCCCAAACCGAGAGGGACGTGGATCTGGGGGCGCTCTCCATGGCTGAAATCCACAGGGAGAAACTCCTGCACCAAGAGTGGCAAGCCCACTGCAGGTGCCCAGTCCACTTGGCAGCTCAGTGCCAGAGAAAGCTGGAGCCACTGGCCCCCCACCCTGTGAGCTGGCACCACAGCATATGTGAGGATGGGAAGCAGGATACGTGGGCATCCGAGAAGAAAATCTGCTTTGTCCACGACCTGCCTGTTGATGTGGACTTCTGGAATCCAGTGGATGAGAACCACCATTGATGCACCCAGCTGTTGGCACACATCCACACCATCGAGGACTCCCTCGTGGTGTGTAAAGAGCAGATGTTAGTCCTGTGAGCTGTGCCCGGAGAAAGCTGAGCACATGTGCTGGCTGTCCCAGGAGAAGATGAAAAGGAGAGAGCTGTGGGAGCCCCTGTGAAGGGGAAGGCATGGACAGCAGGCACCAGATGCCAGCACAGGCTGAGTCCCCCGCCACCACCACCGCTTCAGACACCTCAGTGTGGTCAAAATGAGGGAGGAGCAGAAAGGTTTGGAAGAATTGCCACTTCAAAGCAGTGTGGAAACTGCCAAAGGACAGGTCGGGGTACCCTACCCCATAGAGGACTCCCCGATGGAGCACATCCTGCCACAGAAGCCACACATGCAGATCACCCACAGCTCACAGGCTCAGGCAAGGAGTATTCCCTCCCTTTATTCTGTAGACTGATGCAGATGATGACTCTCTATGTGACATACTGACTCTTAAAAGCCTCAGCAGCCACCACAAGTAGGTGGCCAGGTGGCCTTCTCTCAGTCCTCCATCTCCAGGTGATGGGAAGGGAAACTGAGGGTCAGGTAGGGCAGAGGCTTCTGGGAGGTGGCCCATATTCAAGTGACATCTAATGGACCATTCGTGGCCAGGGAAGAGGCCCATGTTATGCTTATCACAAAGAATGAATAGTTTTCAAAGGGAAAACAAGCCTCCAACAAACATTTGTTCTTCCCGTTCTGGGGCTTGAACTCAGTGCCTGGCCACTGTCCTTGAGCTCTTTTTCTCATGGCTAGCACTCCACCACTTGAGCCACAGTGCCACTTCTTGTTTTCTGATGGTTCATCGAGGATAAGAGTCTCACATACTTTCCTGCCCAAGATGGCTTTGAACCGAGGTCCTCTAGATCTCAACTTCCAGAGTAGCTAGGATGACAGGCATGTGCCACCAGTGCCCAGCATGTGATTCCTTTTGAAGGCATCTTGGCTATTCTGTAAAAGGAGCCCCAAAGGGGCTGGATAGACCTTGACCCAGTCAAGGAGCTGGGATAGGGGAAGGCTGATGTTCTAGCAATTCTGTTCCCCAAAATAAAAGATGCCAGCTGGTGTTTGATGCATCAAATACCTAGGTCAACAGCCACCAGGCTTAGTGGGGAAAAGGTAAAGAATACCCAAAGATTGCAGTGTAGAAATCTCTGATTTTGCATGCATGTGGTGTGTGTGTGTGTGTGTGTGTGTGTGTGTGTGTGTGTGTGTGTGTGTGTGTGTGTGTGTGTGTGTGTGTGTGTGTGTGTGTGTGAACTCAGGGCCTAGGGCCTAGGCTCTATTCCTGAGTTTTCTTGCTCAAGGTTAGTGCTCTTCTACTTGAGCCACAGCCCCACTTGCTTTTTGATGGTTAATTGTAGGTAAGATTCTCAAGTACATTCCTGTCCAGGGTGGCTTCGAAGCATGATAGGGGCCCAGGGAAGCAATAGTAAACACAACTCCCAGGTACAATCCCTATGGTGGGTGACTCCTGCCCCCTTGTAGCCAGATGCGGGACATGTGGCCCCGTGCCATCGTGGGGGACTATCGTCATGTAGAGTTCAATTGGGGAAGTGACCAGGGCCAAGCTGACTTTTGCCCACCCTGAATGCTGATTCCAGAGCAGATCTGTTCCATCCTATGCCACGAGAGCTCCAGGAGGCCTGGCTTCCAGGGACACAAAGAAGGACAGGTCAGCTCCAGGCCAAGCTAAGAGCCTTTGGCCATGGACACCACAACTTGGCCTTCCTGATCCCTGTAAGGCCTGTCAAAGAACAACCCCCACCTCCCAAAAAAACAAAATTGGAGCCATGTCTCAGAGTGGTTGAGCTCTAACATTGAACCAAAGAGCTCAGAGACAGGGCCCCACGCTGTGAGTTCAAGACCCCCAGCTGACCCTCCCCCATAAAACAGGTTAACTAAAGGTGAACTAGTAGGATTTGTGAAGTGTTTCTGAAGAATGGTGATACAGAAGAAAGCACCCTAATTCTAATGACAGCTGAACTTGTGACATACAGCTATGTGCTGAGTCCTTCACAGAGTGCTATTTTCTGGGTCCTTCCCACATGGGGGTTTTGTGCTGAGTCCTCCAAAAGCATTTGTGTGCTGAGTCATCACAAAGGGTGCTATATTATGAGTCTTTGAGAAGAGTGGGCCTTGCTGGGTTTTTCAAAGGGTGCTGTGTGCTGAGTCCATTAAATAATGTACTTTATGCTGAATCCTTCAAAAGGTGCAGTGTGCTAATTCATCCCAAAGGGTGCTATGTGCTGAGCCCTTGAGAAGGGAGGGACAGGTGAATTTTTCAATGGGTGCTGTGGGCTGAGTCCTTTACACAGAGTACTTTTGCTGAGTCCTTCAAAGGGGGCTGTATGTTGAGGCATCCCAATGGGTGCAATGTGCTGCATCCTTGAGAAGAGTCGGTTGAGGTGAGTTTTTCAAGTGCTATGTGCCGAGTCCTTTATATGGGGTGCTCTGTACTGTCCTTCAAATGGTGCTGTGTGTTGAGCCCTTCCACAGGGTGGTATATGCTGAGTCCTTCAAAACTCTGCTATGTGCTGAGTTTTGTAAAGGGTGCTGTGCACTGAATGCTTTACACAGGGTGCTACATACTCAGCCCTTCAAAGAGTGGTGTGTGTGGAGCCTTAACACAGGGTGCTATGTGATGAGTCCTGGAAAAGAGTTCTACGTGCTGAGTTATTCAAAGCGTGCCATGAACTGAGTCCTATACACTGCATGCTATGGACTTCCTCCTTCAAAGGGAGCTGTATGTTGAGTTATCCCAAAGGTTACTATATGCTAAGTGCTTCAAAGGGCACACTGTGCTGAGTCCTTTACACACGGTGCTTTGTGCTGTTTTTTGAAGTGTTCTGTGTGCTGAGTCATCCCAAAGGGTGCTTTGTTCTGAGGTAGTTATCCCCAACAATCTCTCTCTCTCTCTCTCTCTCTCTCTCTCTCTCTCGCTCACACACACACACACACACACACACACACACACAGACACCTACATTCACACACACAGGGGTCACCGTGTACCTGCTTGATGTGTGGAGTGGAGAGGAATGGAGGAGACTCCCCTCCAGTGGTGGGGCTGAGGGGAGATTTGATTCCTTGGGCAAGTGTTAAGGTTGGCGGGGAGTGCTGAGCTGAGGTGAGGCTGCAATTCCCATGGCCTGGAAGCCTTAGGGCCCAGGCGGGGCTGCTCTTGTAGGCAAGGGTGGGGGGCGGGGCTGAGGGGAGTAGGGGGGGTTGAGGAGAGGAGGGGTTGGGGGAGAGGGTAGGAGGAGGCAGGGCCCAGAGGGCTCACTGTGGTAGCAGTGGCCAGGGGCTCTCAGTGGCAGGCAGGCCTGCGTGGAGGGGTTGAAGTGGCCCACAAGTGGAGTGGAAGCAGAGAGAGAGAGAGAGAGAGCAGAGAGGAGTAAGTACATGCACGAGAGGAAGTGGCTTCAGTGGCTGGCTGAGGCCTCAATTGAAGTGAAGGTCGTGACTGGGAGCGCAGAGCATGAGGAACTAGCACAGCAGACACATCACCTCAAGCAGCCCCATGGTGGCGTGGTGGCCATGGGCTGTCCCAAGTCCAAGGTGCCAATTATCATGGTGGTGGCAGTGGCCACAGAGGAGGAGGCCACTGAGGAGGAGGTAGCTAAAGAGGCAGCCTTGGAGGCAGCAGTGGCAGGGGTGATGGCGGCATCGGCGGAAACAGGTCTGGCTGTGGATGAGGCAGGAGCTGAGTTGTCTGCAGCTGAAGGGGAGGAGAGGCCACACTTGCCATACCATGAGCCCTCAGATCCCGCCTCTCCCTCCCAGGCCCTCCCCAAGGTGCGGTGTTTCAAAAATGGCACTCCTAGCCTAGACGCGGCTTGCCTCTCTCAGTTTCCCAGCTGAGATAATGTGCCACTGGCTGGCTTGTTTCAGTGACCCGGTCCAGGTCCCTGGTCCTTGGATTCTGGGCCTGCCACACCTGGAGCCACTGCCTACAGTTTCTCCCAGCAGCACACGTGAGTGGCCACCCTGTGGGCCCACACCCTGGGACCCCATTGTCCAGTGAACCCCTCGACCCCCACTCACAGTCTCCCCCATTCTGCGAACCCGGACCCGACCCGTGCCTCCCGCCTCCCCACTCCTGTCCCACCTGTGCCTCCCCTGCATCCCATAGTACACCCTGGCTCTGCCGCAAATGCACCCCAGGTGTGGGGGGTGGGGGTGGGTGGAAACCCGGGAATCCCTCTCATGTCCCTAGTGGCCAGCGTCCCAGGAAACGGGAAGATGCAGGGTTGGGTGAGGAGGGGGCGACAGAGAGATCCTGGCCTGGAGTAATGGAGCCACACAGCCACCCATCTGCACCCTTCCTCACCTTGGTGGGAACCTGGTGGCTTCAGTCAGAGGTGGGGAGCAGCATCTCCAAACCTGCCTTCTCAGGTCTTTTCCTTTATTTCTGGGGGTGGGGGTGTTGGATGTAGAAGATAGACCCCCTTGCTGTGTGAGCCCTTGTCCTCTATGCTTGGTCACCCTTTCACCTGTGGAGGGTCCCAGAAGAGCCCACTAGGGAGGTGAGGACACTGGGGGGTCAGATAGAAGATGAATATCTGGGAGAAACACACCCCCTCTCACCCACTCCCAGCCTATTCTCCCCACCCCAGCTGTCATCAGTTCTCACAGGGTGATCACATTTCCCAGCTCTGCCAGAATCTGCTGGTGCTCCCGGTCCATCTGGTCTCCTCATCCTCCCACAAAATGCACCAAGTCGCCCAGAAGCATCTAGGCTGGAAGTAGGAAGTCCATCCATGTATGTAACATTTAGGATCCCATCCATTTCCCCAATACCGCCCCCATCCCAGGTCAGACACCCCTCTGGGGGAACCATGAACCCCTGCTTGTTATCTGTCCTGGCTCTGAGGAGCCACCTGTCTCAGCACTCCTTTATCCAGCATCCTGGCCTAGGGTTTTGGTTTATGTGGAGTTAAGGTTTGTTGTTCTCAAGAGGAAGATTCTGACCCTGGAGAAAGGGAGAGGCAGGGTGGTTCTTTTTTATTAGAGTGGTTCTCCCCTTTGGTGGGATCCCCTGGTTCTGACAAGGGAACCCCATGCCCCAGCTTGTATATTGTCCCAGATGAGGAACTGACAAACTCAGGAGAGGCACTGTTCTGAGTGTGTGTGTGTGTGTGTGTGTGTGTGTGTGTGTGTGTGTGTGTGTGTGTATGAGAGAAAGAAAGAGAGAGAGAGAGAAAGGGAGGGAGAGGAGAGAGAGAGATCATCTTTCAAATTGTATAGCATGACTGTGCTCAGGTGAGCGATCAGTTGGCAAATTTCAGGTGCTGCATGGACCAGTCTTCTGTCACAGGTCTGGATTTTGTGTGTGTGTGTGTGTGTGTGTGTGTGTGTGTGTGTGCGTGCGTGCATGTTGGGAGAGCAGGGATATGAGGACAATGGAAACATATTTAAGTCACCATGTCTAAAAAGAGCAAAAGCATTTTATTTTTGTGCATGTGTATTGTTCTTTTGTCATCAATGCCAAGTATGATCCCAGCCACAATTTTTATTTTCTCCTTCACTGTTACATGAATAGTTTGGGGAAGGTTTCAGTAGATGTTCCTTTCCACCTCTTTCCACCTCTCTCTTCCCCTTTCCTGTAGCTCACAGTAGCTTCTGGGTCTGCGTGGGTCTCCACTTGGAGGTCTGTGTGAATCACAAACCAGAGTGGACACCTGTCCTTCTGTCTTCAGGCTGGTGAGGCAAGTGTGACCACAGCCAAACTCATACAGCCAGACAACCTGCTCTGGTGTGTAGAGTTGGAGCTAATTCAAGGGTTGGGAATGTGTCTGCCAAACATAATTAGGGAATGAGATGGGGGGAGTAGGGCAGAAGATGTGAAGCTAGGAGGGTCTGGTGGGTGGCGAATGGTGTGACATAGCAGATGGTTCACAACAAACAAGGATGAGAGGGGAACCTTACCCAGGGCTTTGTCGGTGTCCATGGGAATCTGGGCAGGGGGCTTCAGGCCCCCACTGGTGGCCTGGATTCCCTCCTAGGGCAGTGCACCAGTGGGCAGTCCTCCCTGGAGTCCTGTAGACTCCAATCTGTGTCCTGCCTCAGCTGTTTCCAGCTGGGCAGTGGTAGGCAAGTGCGTTCCCCCTGCTGAAGCCTGCACGGTATCAGGCCATGGGCAATTAGGTAGGGCTGGCTGAATGCCACTTTCTGTTACCTGCTGTAGGCTGTCTGGAAGGAAAAGGGGACCACTGACTTTGGAAGCCTTTAAGTTTGATTGGGACAACTGAAATGCCAGCTTTTCCAGGATTTTTTCTTTAAGCTGGCAATTACTACTAATGATTGGGATTATGGGTCAAATTAGATGGACCATTTCAGCTGCCAAACAATGATGTACAAGGCGGCATAGGCAGAGTTCCCAAGCCAGATCGTCTCCTGTCAGGAACATCCTGCTTTGACTCCCTTCCTCCAGAAGTTACTGATTCTCCTCTGGTTCTCTCTAGGGTGACCACCACAGTCAAGGACATCATGGGGAGCAGAGATCGTGACCTCGCAATCCCCAGGTTGCCAGCTGTGAGCAGAGATGATTCCCAGCACTGCACTAGAATCTTGGAGATTCAGAGAACTGGGAACCCTCAAGGATTCTTTCTCTGCAACATGAAACTTGGGGGCCGGATGTGGTAGACCATCCTGTCTGGCCCCAGGGGGAGGAGAGGAGGCTCCTTGAGCCAGGCTTTCACTTCATGTGCCTCATTCACACCTGAGGGCGGAATTGAGTGCCAAACTGTGAGTTAGCCGCTGGACAAAGATTTTTGAGAAGAGAGGCATCGAAGAGCCCCAGAATCCAGCAAGTACATCGTGGCTCACATCCTCAGAGCCAAAAGAGTTAAGTGCGGTGGCTCCAGGAGGGCAGGAAGTGGGGCGAGGGAGAACTGTGGAAGAGCTACTTCAGGCTTCAACAAATCCCCCACTAACCCCTCCACCCCCAGGATGCTTATCTGAGTTGGATGGGAGTTTTCTGTAGTATTGTCATAGAGAGATGCTCATTTATTTATCCAACAAACCGTTAAAGTGTGTGCCATGTCCAGGAATCATAGATGATGAAATGTTCTAGTGCTGGTTCCACAGCACATGAAGAAATCTTGGTTTGAGCTAGATGCTGGTGCTTCACACCTGTCATATTAGCTACTTAGGAGGCTGAGATGGGAGGACTGAGGCTTAAGTCCCAGGAAGAAAAGCCTGTAAAACTCTTATCTCCAACAAACTACCAAAAAGAAAACGCCAGAAGTGGATGAGTGGCTCAAGCTGTAGACTGTTGGCCTTGAGTAAAAAGGCTTAGGGACAGCACCCAGGCTCTGAGTTCAAGGCCCAGGAGTGACACAAAGAAAGGAAAGAGAAAGAGGAGGGAAGGATGGAGGGAGAAAAGGAGGAAAGGAAAGAAGAACGGAATATGTAAGCCTTGGTTTGGAGTCCCTGGATCAAAGGAGCCAACCACTCACAATCTCTGTGGGGACAGTTTCAGAGCCTAAAGCCAGTATGTAGGACCCCTCAGGAACTTCATGACATCCAGGAGCTGTGTGGTCGCCGACTGCAGAGGGAAACAGCCTTGGGTAGACCCTAGGGCTCAGGGTGTGTCACCAAATTTCAGTCTCCCCTGGGCCACCGAGTTTATTTTCTAGTCAGATAAGAAGAAATTGTCCAAAGTATGGGGAGGTATAGGCTGAGGGAGTGTCAAGAGGAGGGTGGCAAGTGCTAAGCAAGAAGATGAAGAGGGAGGATGATCCCAGGTCAGGTGTGTCAGGCCATTGGAGCCATAACCTCATCTAACAACTTAGAAAATCAGTGATAGAGACTTTGACCCAGCCACATGGCTGTTAAAAGTCTTGGCACTTTGGGTTTACCATTGACCAGCTGGCTGTCATCCACTGCTGGATGCCTGTGTGGTACATCCTTGGGGACTGGGACTTTTGCTGGCTCAATCTGAAGATGACACCCCCAGTGTTCATTCCTCAACCAGAGACAGAGGTAAGCCTGCCACTGGCACAGGACATCCAGAGAATGAGGGGGGAAGTCAGACCCTTGTTGCCCCAAGACTTCCTCTAGGGGACTGTAGAGCCCAGTGACTGCCATTCTCAGAGATAGAGGTGGGTTCCTTTGCTGACTCAAACTTTAGTCCAGATGGCAGATCTGGGATTCAGAGGGGGCCGACTGAAGGTGGGGCAGGGCTGGGTAGGGGGTGATGGGAAAACCAGAGGCACTGAGCTCTGAGCAGGGTTGTTTCAGTGAGGATAGTCACAACCCAGGAACATTCCTGGGATGGATAGGCCTTTTCTCCTTCCCGAGAGAGAGGGACCTACAGCCCTTCAGTCTGCATCCCTTGACCAAGAAATCCTTTCAATCCCATATTTTGTGGCTGGATAACTAGACCTCAACTGAATGCCCGCCCAGTGTCGAGGGATCTTGAGGCCTTGATGAGGTCACGAGATCCTCAGTATGAGATTGTACTTGAACGTCCTGACTTGGTGCATGGTCTGTCCCATCTAAGACTGACATAATCTAGGACATAGAATGTAGAGAATCAGAGCAGGATGGGGTCTATTCTGTGAGTCTTGAGTATTACATGTGAGCTTTGAGCTCCCGTGTGCCTACCTGCTTCCCTTTCTTGGGTAGATCTATGCTAGAAAAAGTTTATAGCTAGGGCCTGGGTCCCATCCCTTGTGTTACGCTCAAAGCTAGCACACTGCCATTTGAGCCACAGCTCCACTTCCAATTTTTTGGGGTGTTTAATTAGAGATAAGAGTTCTCATGGACTTTGCTGAGAAGGGTGCATCCAACTGCAGTCCTCAGATCTCAGTCTCCTGAAGGGATAGGATGACAGGCTTGGAAAAGTATCTTTGGCCAGGTGCCGGTGTCTCATGGCTATCATCCTAAGTACTCAAGAGCAGAAATCTGAGGATCACGGTTCAACTCAAAGCCAGCTTGGGGGGGTGGGGTGCAGAGGAAAGACCCCAGACCTGACACCTCCCGGGGGACATTTGTTCTTGTGACAGAGCCAAGTCATTGCTGTGGATAAGGTGGAAGCTGCCATCAGACTGACCTGGAACAATGCTCAAAGATAGGTAGGCTGTTGAAGTATCAAATCCACTCATGTCTGCTTCCCACTCCCAACAAGGAGGTGCAGTGTGGGTGGCCCAACCCTGGGCCTAATGGATTATAAATGGATGATGGTGGTCAGGAGCTTGTGGCTCCCACCCATCATCCTGGCTATTCAGGAGTCTGAGGGCTGATGGTCGTGACTCAAACCAGCCCAGGCAGAAAAGTCCGTGAGATTCTTATCTCCCATAAACCACCTATCTCCCCCAATCCCACACACACAAAAAAGCCAGATGTGGTGGTGTAGCTCAAGTGGTAGAGCCTCAGCCTTCAACAAAAGAAGCTCAGGGATAACACCCAGGCCCTGAATCCAAGCCTTAGGGCTCACACAATCATAATAAAATAAATGAACAGTGTCCACCTTTTATCTGACTACCAAGAAAGATGGATTCAGTCTTCGAGCTGGTTGGTACTTCTAGCCAAAGGTAAGGGGCTTCCCTTAATGTTCCCATTAACCTCTCCTTCTCGCCATTATCTGTCCAGGCTTCCATTGCAGGACAGAATTCGGATCTTCCCCCTGGATATGACTTTAAGTACCCTTGCCCATCCACCTTCCTTGGGGTCAGGAACCTTTATGCACTCCCTGCTGGGAGGATGAGGCACCACAGAGATAAGGGTAGATATCCCTGACACTTACACACACACACACACACACACACACACACACACACACACACACACACACACAAATACCCCTAGCCAACTCAGACTAGCCTTTTCCAAAGACACTTTATCTCTTTGGATTAACTGACATAGGAGAGGGTTTTGATCACCAGTAACTGATTATTTTAAATTGGGCTTGCTAGTTGACTGGAGATAAACAAGAGCAAAAAAAAAAAAAAGCATTTGGTGCCTCTCACCTGGGGCTCAGGCTCATCCCTGTCATACTGGCTACTCAGGAGGCTGAGATCTGAGGATCACTATTTGAACCCAGCCATAAGCTGAAAAGCCCGTGAGACTCTACTCTCCATGGAATCACCAAAAAGCCAGAAGTGGAGCTGTGGCTCAAAAGGTAGAGAACCAGCCTTGAGCAATAAAACTCAGAAAGTCTGCTCCCAGATCTTCAGTTCAAGCCCACACAAAGAAATGGCCCTGTCTTATGACCACAGACTACGTGGGCTTCGAGTGCCCTCTCACAGAGTGTGATAAAACACCTGTCCCTGTGTGGTGTATCAGGGCCTTCAGAAATCCAGCAGTGGAACCCAGGCCTGGCCTCTTTGTGTACTCTCAACCCACACTGGCCAGAAGGCAGAGTGTGACAAAGCCGGCAGCCTGCAGAGCGGAGAGGCTCCAGCTCTGCCAAGGTGATCGAAATGGGCTTCTTGGAGGCAGCACTTGAAAAGGGGGTCCTGCTTAAGAAGGAGGATCTGACAGGAAACACAGAGAGCAAAGGTGCTGCAGATGATGGACAGCATAGCAGAGCATGTTCATTTCCAGCTAGGGCTGCAGGTGAGAGACTCGGTACATTTGTGTGAGTCTTGGTATAGATGTGCGAGATTGTCCCGATACAGTTCTCCAAGGGATCTTAGTGACATGTGGATGTCTATGCCCTGAAGCTCTTAGTAAATCCATCTATGCTTTGTGTCTCCTTCTTTGACAGAGGAGAGCTGGACAATCTTCTGCCCTGAACACCCCTGGACCCAGTTATCAGCAACCCTCCCAACGTCTTCCACCAGGACATGGAGCAGCTGGCCCCAGAAATCCGCAGGTCCTGTTGGGTGGTGTGGGGGGATACAGGTCAGACCCCAGAACTCCTAGTGGGTCTGATCTTCCCTGGACGACCAGTCCATCCAGAGGAGGCAGATGGGAACTTAGAGAGGGCTAGTGATGTGGAGGGGGCCCTTTAAAGCCTATGGCCCTACCCAAATTCTCAGCCTCCCTTTGCTGTCCCTGAGGGAGGTAGAGGAGTGTCTAGGTGGTGGCATCTAGAGGAGAACTAATGGAAATTCTGAAGGACGAGATACCATAAGTTGTGTGCCAGTGGCTCATGCCTGTCATCCCATGCCTATCATCCTGGCCACTCGGGAGGCTGAGATCCAGAGGATCTCATTTCCCAGCCCAGGCAGTAAAGTACCACGAGAGCCTCATCTCCAATCCAACTGGAAATGGAGCTGTGGCTCAAGTGTTAGAGCACTGGCCTTGAGGAATAATAGACATCAGAGACAGTAGCCAAGCATTGAGTTCAAGCCCCTCAACAAGAAAGAAAGAAAGAAAGAAAGAAAGAAAGAAAGAAAGAAAGAAAGAAAGAAAGAAAGAAAGAAAGAAAGAAAGAAAGAAAGAAAGAAAGAAAGAAAGAAAGAAGGAAAGAAGGAAAGAAAGAAGGAAAGAAAGAAAGAAAGAAAGAAAGAAAGACAGAAAGACAGAAAGAAAGAAAGAAAGAATGAAAGAAAGAAAGAAAGAAAGAAAGAAAGAAAGAAAGAAAGAAAGAAAGAAAGAAAGAAAGAAAGAAAGAAAGAAAGAAAGAAAGAAAGAAAGAAAGAAAGAAAGAAAAAGAAAGAAAGAAAGAAAGAAAGAAGGAAGGAAGGAAAGAAAGAAGGAAGGAAAGAAAGAAAGAAGGAAAGAAAGAAGGAAAGAAAGCCACCCCTTCTTTGCTTATAAGAGATGGTGAAGTAGTAGGGGTGCTGTGGTTGGGAGAACAGGTGCTGGCCTCACTGTACAGACATTTCTAAGAACTCCCCAGGTTTGCCCCAATGTGAAGCCACAGCACAGTGGGCAGTGCCTTACCAAGAACTCCAGAGGTCATGGCCTGTGGCAGGCAGGGACTGGATGAATTGTAGCAGGTGTGGGATGGTAGAGGCTGAGATCTGAGGATCGCGGTTCAAAGCCAGCTTGGGCAGGAAAATTTCTGAGACTTTATCTCCATTGAACCACCAGAAAGCCAGAAGTGGCACTGTGGCTCCAGTGGTAGAGCACTCACCTTTAGTTGAGGAGCTGAGGGACTGCGCACAGGCCCAGAGTTCAAACCCCATGACCGACAACCAAAAATAAGGTAGCTGAGATTTCTGCATAATGGTGTGTACATTTAGGAAATACCAAGCTATGTTATGAGCCATTCCAGACTTGTGAGAGGCCCTGAGTTTTGTCTACAGTTGGTCTGAGGATAGTAGTGCCATCTTCTTGAGGGTGGGATTGTAAGGGTGTTCAGGGACTGCTGAGGCCTTGGGCTACCTGTGTGCATGTTTGTGTGTGTGTGTGTGTGTGTGTGTGTGTGTGTGTGTGTGTGTGTGTGTGTGTGTGTGTGTATTTCCCTCATCTTCCTCTGCCCCCTTCCTGAGCTGCCTCTTTCTGACCTCGGATGGTGCCCCTCCTCCACACTGACCTTGCCCTTTAGCCTCCTATCAGAGTCAACAGTGAGTCCTAAATTGCCAGAGGCCTGGATTCCAGCTTTTCTTTGGGGCTCAAATCCAGCCGGTCCAAATATTTGGGTGCCTCCAGGGGATTCTGGGTCAGCAGGGCCGGCTGGCATAAGTTCTCCCCTGCCTCTGGGGGGGCCTTAGTCATGTGATGTCCTGTCCTTTTCCTCAGCTGGGTCTCTGGCTCACATCCCTCCCTGCATGCTGGCAGTGGAGTTGGGGAAAGAGGGTTTGTGGTGGCTCTGGCCAACTCGAGCTTGATAGCTGACTGAAGGCTGCCCAAGCAAGGAGGATCCGGTGTTACATGGGATTTGAGGTCAAGGTGGCTTGGAAGTATCCATCGGTGTCTAGGAATTGTCAACGTACCTTGTTGCAGCAAAGTCTATCTTCCCACCCCAGCTTAGCCTCTTATGTCCTTCTAGAAAATTCTGGATGCCCAGAATACAGATGCACACACTTTAAATTCTAGGTCCAGGAAACTGGGAGGATTAGAGACTAGTATGGCCAATACCTCAATATTCTGGGACATTAGCCTTGACCTGGCTATGCCCCCCTTGTTGTACGTTCACTTCTTAATCCAGTGCTGGCCACACACTGGCCACTTGTGGCAGTGCTGTAAAAGCGGCAGGAATGGAAGTGAGATCCAGGGTGACCAAAATCTGGATTTATGGCCTGATTCGGGGTGGAGTGGGGGCAAAGGGTATCTTAAAAAATCTTAGAGCTGGAACTCAGGGCCTAGGTGCAGTCTCTGAGCTTCTTTTGCTCAAAGCTGACACACTACCACTTGAACCACAGCCCAAATTTCATCTTTTTAAGTAATTTAATGGAGAGAAGAGTCACGGATTTCACTGCCTGGGATGGCTTCAAGCTGCTATCCTAAGAGCTCAGTTTCTTAAGTAGCTAGAATTTCTGGTATGAGACATTGGGCCCTGCTAAGGATATTTGTGTGTGTGTGTGTTTTGTGTGTGTGTGTGTGTGTGTGTGTGTGTGTGTGTGTGTGAGGTTGCCGGCTTGAACTCGGAGCCTAGGTGGTATCCTTTAGCTGGTTTGCACAATGTTGGCGCTCAACCACTTGAACTACAGTACACATCAGCTCCCTGCAGCCCCTGACTGTGTGGAGAACAAAAAGCTCAAACCTGATTCTATTTCTTTGTCCTCAGGGGAGGGTATGATTCCTGTGAAGCCTGGAGGATTAGGGGTGGGGTAGGAGGGGTAACTGTACATGGGTGCTAGGCTGGGAGAGAGGCACTTCTTCTTTACCAAGGACAGTGTGGCCAGGTGCTAATAGGTCATGCTCTCATATTCCTAGCTACTCAGAAGGCTGAGATCTTAGGATTGCCATTCAGAGGCAGCCCAGCTAGAAGAGTGTGTGAGATTTTTCTCTCCCAATAACTACCCAAAAGCTGAAAGGAAAGCTGTGGCTCAAGTGGTAGATTGCTAGCCTTGAATGAAAAAAACTGAGGGACAGAGCCCGGGCCCTGAGTTCAAGCCCTAATACCAAGATGCGTGCACACACAGAAAGGTGGTAATGATGAGCTGAGCCAGAATTGGGGGAGTCCTGAGGCAAAGTAGTAGTAAACTCTTAAGCCAGTTCACGTGGTTTCTCCCTAAGTCCTTCTTGGGCTGAAATGTCTGCGCCATGGCAGTAAGTTCAATGGAACCTGCCCCTCCATCCATGAATGGGGCCACAGGACCAAGGGAAAGGACACTAGGTATTCTCCTTTGTAGTAGGCCAACGATTGCAGACCTTCATCTGCCCCCAAGCAGTGGTGAGGAAAACAGGGCTCTGAGCCCTGGGACTCCTGGGATAGCAACTGCTACAAGCAGCAGCCAGCTGGCTGTGGATTTGTGAGTCCACAGGTCTTTCATGAGCCCAACTCAACACCCTCTCGGGGTGTGCCTGACAGATTTGCACTCTTGTGATACCACATGAGCAGGCGTTACCTGCCATGCAGCTTATGGCCCTCCTTGCCCCAAACCATGGTCTGAGAAGTTGATTTACTGCTCAGATCGACACTGCACCCATGACATATGTCATTCTGATGACCCAGACGATGACCTCCGTTCCCCAAGGCTGGACACTTCTCTGATAATGTGGCCCACACTGTAAGCAAAGGCCTCCAAATGGGCTGCTCTCAAGACTTGTAGGACACCTAGACATTGGGAGAAACTCAGGTGCCCACTGGAAAGTACTCTGGCTAGAGCCAAAAAGTGAGTTCCAAGCAGGCCAGGGGAGTTGGTCATGGGACTGGAACTCTGGGCCTGGGCGCTGTCCCCTCAGCTCTTCAGCTTATTGCTTAAGCTAGAGCATCACTTCCAGTTTTCTGGTGCTTCCTTAGAGATCAGAGTCTCCCGGACTTTCCTGTATGGGCTGGCTTTAATCCATGCTCCTCAGATCTCAGCCTCCTGAGGAGCTAGGGGGACAGGTGTGAGCTACCGATGCCCAGCTCATCTGGCCATTCACCACAGTAGACAAGGAGCTCCTGAAAGCGTTTTCTTAATGCAATTACTGGCCTTGAACTCAGGGTCTGGTCTCCAGTCACTTAACTTTTCTCTCAAGGCTGGCACTCTACCACTTGAGCCACAGCACCATTTCTGGCTTTTGGAAGTTCACTGGCAAGAAGATTTTCACTGACTTTCCTTCCCTGAGCTGGTTTTGGTCCGCAGTCTCTGATCCCAGTCTCCTGAGTAGCTAGGATTTAAAGGGGTTGAGCCACTGATGGCATTCGGTTAGAAGCTTTTCTTTTCTTTCTTTTCTTTTTTTTGGGGGGTGGGTCCGGTCATGGGCCTGAACTCTGGGCCAGGGCAATGTCCCGCATATCTTCAGCTCAAGACTAGCACTCTAACACTTGAGCCACAACGCCCCTTCCGTTTTTATTCTTTTTGCTTATGTGGTGCTGAGGAATCAAACCCAGAGCCTCATGCATGCAAGGCAAGTGCTCTACCACTGAGCTACCTTCCCAGCCCAGAAGCTTTTCTTAAGCAAGTGTTCGTCCCTGCACTTGCCCTGACTCCTCAATGCAAAGGAGACCTAAGGGTCAGGAGCTGTGAAAAATAGGCTTCCAGCCATGGTGAAAAGAAAAGCTAATCTTCCCTCTGGGCCCCATTCTGGGACTCCACCCTCTTTCATACCTGTGACGCAAGTACAAACCTTGACCCAGCCTTGAATGTCCTGCCAGACTTGTCTGAAGCCACAGAACCTTCATTCCACACACAGCACCTGTTCTACACCACACCTCAGGACCTTTTCCCATTCTGTACCTTCTGCCTGAGGCTCTCTGTCCTGTTCCAAGCCTTAGAACTCCTGTTGAATTTTGGCACTGGTTATATCACCTCCTGGAGCAAATCTTTCCTTCCTTTCTCTCTCTAGAGGTGGAACTTGTGCAGGCTTACTGGTAAATGCACTATCTTGGTGTGTGTGTGTGTGTGTGTGTGTGTGTGTGTGTGTGTGTGTGTGTGTGTGTGTGTGTGTATGTGTGTGAGTGTCAGTTCTGGGGTTTGAATTCATGGCCTGGACACTATCCGTTAGCTTTTCTGCTCAAGGTTAGCAGTCTACTACTTGAACCACAGCTCTACTTCTGACTTTTTGGGTGTTTAATTGGAGAAAAGTGTCTCATAAAGACTTTCTTGCTTGTAATTGTGATCCTCAGATCTCAGCCTCCTGAATAGCTGAGATTACAGGGGTGAGCCACCAGCAGCTGCCCTCTACCTCTTACCTCTCACCTCGGCCCTCCTGAGTCCCTGAAGAATATGTATCACCAGGCTCACTTTTTTTTTGTCAGGGTCTGGGCATGTTCCTTAGCTTCTTTTGCTCAAGGCTAGCCACAGTGCCACTTTTGGCTTTTTCTGTTTCTGTATTACTGAGGAATCGAACCCAGGGCTTCGTGCATGCTAGGTAACCACTCTACGCTAATCCACATTCGTAGCCCAAGGCTGACTTGTAACAGGAGTTAGGATGGTGGGATTTATTGGCTTACCCCTTTCAGCATAGAAATCGCTGACTATTTCATATCTTTGCCGAGATTTTGGACCAGTTTGTGACTCTGCAACGAGGAATGAGGAATGAGTGAGAGCCAGCAGGCCCTAGAGGTCTAGGCTCACATACTGCATAGGGATAGATAATATGGATCTAGAACCTTCAACCACTCCTACAGCCTAGGAATTCTGAGGGCTTGTCCTAGCTTGCCCAAGTTGAGTGGGCTGAGCATGGGCAATCTGCTGAATGCCCATCATCCATACATCATCCATCCATACACAGGGACATGGAGTGATTGCCTGCTTTTGGGGAGGGGAGCAGTTCCGTGTTTGTACTATGAGCCTAGGCCCTGTCCCTGAGGTCCTTTTGCTCAAGGGTAGCACTCTGCAATTGAGCCACAATCCCACTCACGTTTTTTTTTTTTCTGGCAATCTGTTAGAAATAAGAGTGTCACCGACTTTCCTGCCCTGGATGAATTCAAAATGGCATTCTCTACATTCTCAGCCTCCTGAGGAGCTAGGATTACAGGTAGGAGCCATTGACACCTGGATTCTTTTCTTTTTGTTGTTCTTTTTTTAATTGTGATAGTCTGAAATCTACACAGTGTCATTCCAATGGTTTGCATTAGAAGTAAACTACCCAGGCTTGGAGTTCGAATGCTAGGACTGCCACCCACAAATGGAGGGAGATCCTGACAAACTCATTCCTATTCATGTGCATGGTAATGGAATGCTATAAAAGTAATCATTAAATTTGCAGTTAATTCATGAGTTTATTTTAGAATACCACACAAATATTATTGGATTTATATCTTCCATTTTAGCACCATGGTATGATTCCCCTAATGGATGGATATTAACTAATTTTTAATGAATGCTTTTATAAGTATTCAACCATGATACTTCATTAAATGGTGGCATAATGTAATATATATATATGCATATATATATATAGAGAGAGAGACACATACACATATACATATCTATCAATGTATATATTGGGCACTACTGTAGCTTGATCAAAAGTCCTCAGTTTCCTGGAGGCTGGTATGTTAAGACTGTGACCCCATTTATGGATTGGGCATTGTAGGCAGTGAGTTGAAATCCCAACATGGCCAAAAATTTATTCGTGGAGTAAGAAGACAATTTTGACACATTTTTTTCCTTCTCTGTGAAAGTCCTGGGTCTCAGTACAATGTATAATCCATATGCAAATATAATCTAGGTGATATGATGTAGTAAATGAAGTGTTATATGTGTAATAATAATACATAAATAAGGGTAATAAACATCATATGCAGTAAACCCATTTATGTAAACATCTCATATATGAATATTATTTTTTCCAGTGCTGAGTCTTGAAATCAGGCCCTGGGAACTGGTCTGAATTTCTTGTCTTCAAAGACTGTGAGCTTCCCCTTCACTCACAATGTCACAGAGTTAACCAGGTCCCAAGTTCAAATCCCAGGCCTGCTAGAAAAATGGTGCAAATTCCAAGCCAGGGCCTTATTATTATTATTTATTTATTTTTGGCCAAGCACGAGGCTTGAACTTAGGTCTTGGCACCTCTGCCACAATCAACCCTGGCATTCTAGGACCAAAGTTCAAATATCAGGGCGACAAAAAAAAAAAAACAAAAACAAAGAGAAGGATAAAACTGAGAAGTTCAAGAAGGTGATATTACTTTTTTTTTCTTTGTATTGTGACCATCTTGGGTCTAAATGACAAGGCCCAGAAAGTGCACATGACCTTGCATTGCTGATGTTTGTCGGGTATATAGCCAAAACCAGCCTGGAGTTCTAATCCCGGGACTTCCACTAATGAATGGTGGGAGGTTCTGAGAAACCCATTCTGATGATATATCCATACAAATGGAATGTTATAAAAGTAACAATTAAATTAGTAGTGTATTGTTTTCATATCATAAAATTTTACACAATTATACTACATTGAATAATTTTCAATTAATACTTTATTATGTATTCAATCATGATAATTAAAAAAGGAAAGAACAATTTAGTTACCAATAATTAGTAGTAATATGGTATATACAATTTCATAATATAGACATCTCTCTTAGTTTACACATATACATCTATCTATCTATCTACCAATCTACACATTTATCTGTTTATACACTTGTCACTCCTGGGGCTCAGTGGTAGACTCCTCCCCTAATACATACAAAGCCCTGGGTTCAATTCCTCACTACCACATGCACAGAAAAATCCGGAAGTTTTGCCATCGCACAAGCAGTGAGCACTAGCTTTGAGCATAAAAGCTTAGGGACTGTGTCTAGACCCTTACTCAAGACCCAAGACTGGCACCAACAATAAAAAAATAAAGGAATGTTCTGACCTCAACGATATAAGGATAGGACTACAAATATCTCATCACAGAGCAAGCTGAGAATCTGGTGCTGACAGCTGCTATCTAACCTGACTTAGCCAGGCAACCCAGCTCCATGGAATCAGATGCTGCTGGCTCACTCACCCCTATCATCCAAGATAGCCCAGGGATGAGATCTGACACTGGTGGGTTTAATACCCAGCCCTGGCAGGAATCTGCAAAACTCTGAGATGTGGCTCAAAGAGTTAGAGCTCTAGCCTTGAGTTAAAGGTCTTAGGACAGTAGCCCCAAACTTTGAGTGCAATCCCCGTGGCTAACTCCCCCACCCCTAAAACAACCCCACCCCTTTAAACCATTAGATGTGAAGTTTGTGCAGTTTGTGAAGTGTTTCTGAAATAATGGTGATACTGATGAAAACACCCTAATTCTAATGACAGCTTGTGGGATACAGCTATGTGATGAGTCCTTCATGAGGTGTTGTGTGCTGAGTCCTTCACGGGGTGCATTCTTTCATCTGGTCCTTATAAAAGCTCCACAAGTAAGATGATTGTGCACATGAGAAAGTTGAGGCTCAGATATATCCCCATGTCAGGGCCAAAATTATGTATGTACTGAACTCTAATGAGTTGTCTTCTGCAGACAATTGTTTTGGTTTATTTTTCTTGGTTGTAAATATTGAACTCAGGGCATTGAACTTTCCCTGTTGGGTTCATGGCTAGTGTGTATCATGTGGAGTCAAGGACCCTAGGCATCTGTAGCTGAGGTCTGTCATCCTGCCTACTCAGGAAGCTGAGATCTGACAATCTGGGTTCAAACTATCGCGGACACAAAAGGTCCCATGAGACTATTATCCCCTACTCACCATTTAGCAATTTGAAATGGAAGCCAGGTGCCACAGACTCACGCGTGTATTACTAGCTGCTCAGGAGGCAGAGAGCGAGGATCAGGGTCCAAACCAGCCTGGGCAGGAAATTCCTTGAGATGGTTATCTCCAGGGAACCACCAAAAAGCCTGAAGGGGTGCTGTAGCTCAAGTGGTAGAGTGCTAGACTTGAGCTGAAGTGCTCAGAGACAGCACCCAGGCCCAGACTTTAACTGCTTCAACTTACAAGAAAAGAAAGCAAGAAACCTGAAGTGGAGTGTTGAGAATGTGTCTTATGGGTAGAGTGCTTTGCATATATGAAACCCTGGGTTTGAATCCTCAGTACCACATCTCTAGAAAAAAAGCCTGAAATGTCTCTGTGGCTCAAGTGGGAAAGTGCTATCTTCGTACAGGAGAAACCCAGGTATAGTACACAGGTCCTGAGTTCAATCTCCAGGACTGGAGTATGCATACACACACACACACACACACACACACACACACACACACACACACACACACACACACACGAAGATACCAGAAGTGAAACTGTGACACCAAATGGTAAAGCAAAGTTCTTCTGCTCTGAGCTCATGATCAGCACCCTGGTCCTGTGTTCAACTGCAAAACCTAGCCACCCAGGGCCCAACTAGGAGAGGTCAAAGGTTTCAAAACCTGATGAGCTTCACCAGCCCTAGATGACCAGAAACATTGTGATATTACACATGTACTTAGATTTAGCAAGCTTCTGGAAACCTAGGGATGCACCATTGCCAATAATGAATCATTTCATTAGGTTCAGCTCCCTAGTTGTCTGCCATAAGGACTCTTGAATTAATTGTAGCAATTTGTTTCAACACTGGGACATAATCTAACAAAGACAGGATAAGTGCAGGGAACTTGGCCTGCCATGGGAGGTGGCACAAATGAATGCTTCCTGTCAAAACAGAGCACTGGGAGAGAAAGAGCTTGGGTTACAAAGAGGCCTTTTTCTCCTGGACTTCAGAGCTCACACACATTCATCCTCACTAAATGCCCCCGGATGAATTGTTTGTTTCATACCTTTACAGGAGTGAGTCTTTTTGTCTGCCTGTTCCAACAATGAGGCAGACTTCCTCCAGCAGCCTGGGGTATGGAGAAACCCTCGGCTTCACTGGGAACAGTGAGGAAAGCCTCTGAACATACACTGTCTTGAAAGCACTCTCTGTGATATGAAATCATTCTATTCAAAGCAAATTTCCTAGCTGGGTGCCTTTCTTCATAGAGACTCGGGATGTTCACCAATAGAAATACATTCATACATACACATGGGGTTACTGGCTCTATTTTTGTGTGGCAGATCCTGAGACTTGAACTGTTAGGCTAGACATTGTCCTTGAACTGATTTTGCTCAAGGAAGCATTTTATTGTGTGTTAAACCATGATTACCCTAGGATAGGGTGCAGCCTTTACACCCACAGATGATCCAGGGATCCTAGGGCCTGAGTTCAACTCCCAACACTGGCAAAAAAACATCAAACCAACACAAATGGAGAAGGAAAAAACCAGGAAGTTTTAGACAACCGCTTTACCTTTGTTCCTTTGCACGTGACCATCCTGGATCTCAGTGACTCAGCTTAAAAATTGAAAATTGAACGTGACCTTGCATGGCTGAAGGCTGGTGGGCTGTCAGTGAAGCCTGAGCTCAACCCAGACACCTAGGCCCTGAGTTCGACCCTGGACTGGCACCTATACACTGCTGAAGATCCTAGGATACTCATTCCTATGTATAGGAACAGTAATAGAATGTTTGAAATGTACTAATTGAATTACTAATTAGCTAGTCAATCTAGTATAAGATTGTACACAATAAATATAGGTCATTGATTAATTGAATTAATACTTTATTAAGTCTTCTACCGTGATTAATTAATGGAGGCATAATTTTAGACCAAATAATTGGTAGTAATAGGACATATAAAAATAAGATATAGACATCACTCTTTATATAGAGTTATACACTAGAATCTACATAAATACTTATGTGTCTCTGTATACATTTATAGATGCATATACATATGTAAATACACACACACACACTTCATTCTACACATCTATGTGTTTATATATTGGCCACTCCTAGGGTTTGATCTCAGGTCCTCAAATTAGCTCAACAACTTCACTTGCATCAGACTGGTGGGCTAACATTGACCATTCATGAAGTGGGCTTCCTAGGCCCTGAGTTCAAATCATAGAACTGCCAAAAAATCCTGGTGGAAGAAGCCAATTGTCTCACTTATTTTCCTTATTGGTGAAAATCCTGGGCCTCAGAAATGATGTATAATACATAGGCAAATCTATATCCTATGTAATAGGATGTAAAAAATATTTTTATATGTGTAATCATACTAAAATACATAATAAATAAATAAAACACAAAATAAAATGAATAACTATACTAACTGCAATATGCAGTAAACATGTGTATGTAAATATAAACCATGGATTTAAAATGTATATGAATGCTAGGACTTGAATTCAGGCCCTGGGAACAGGGCTGACTTTCTTGTCTTCCAGCATGGTGAGCTTCTCCTTCCCCCACTATGCTGCAGATTTACCCAGACCCTGAGTTCAAATCCCAGTTCTGACAGAAAAAAATAGCATGAATTCCAAGCCAAGAGCCTCAAAAATTTTTAAATATTTTCAACGTATGTATGTATGTATGCATGTATGTATGTATGTATGTATGTATATTTTTTTATTTTGTCAAGGACAGGGCTTGAACTCAGGTGGTGGCAACTCTGCCTCAGCTTCGATCACTCTAGGCTAGGGTGCAGCCACTGGGCCCACAGCCGAACCTGGATCCTGGGCCCCAAAGGCTGACAGGAAAAAAAAATAAAACGACACAGGAAAAAATAAAAACCAGCAACTTGCAGATAGCTGCAGGTTTTACATTTGTTTTCTTTGCAAGGTGACCTTCCTCGGTTTGAATGACATGGCTGAAAAGTGTTGGTAACCTGGCATTGCTGAAGGCTGGTGGGCTCCCAGGGAAGCCACAGGCCAACATGGCAACATAGGCCCTGGGTTTGAAGCAGGGTCCTGATCTCTACCAATGGAGGGAGTTCCTAAGGGTCTCATTCCTATTCATAGGAATACCATTGGAAGGTTGTGAATGTCAAGGTTGAATTAGTCATTACTGAATGATACTACTATAAAATTAGAGTGATTTTAGGATACCGATGGATTTAATGAATATTTTTTACATATTAAAAGAATACTATTAGTTATATGGACACAATAATTCCAGGACAGTGATTGACTTAATTAATAATTCATTAAGGATGAAAAAAATATTAATTACATGGAGGCATACTAAATACCTATGATTTGGTAGGAATGTAGCATATATCACTGAATAGTGTATAGAAATCTCTGGCACTCTATAAAGATCTATATTTATTTGTGTACTACCATCTGCATGTCAATCTGTTCTTATTTTGTCAACTCCTGGGGCTCCATCTCAGGTGCTGTGAACTACTTGTCAGCTCAATGTGCACCAGGCTGGCATGCTGACAATCACCCATTCATGCATTGAGCCTTGTAGACTGTGAGTTCAGGAGCCAGCACTCACAAAAATTGAATCGTGGAGTAAGAAGCCCATGGTGACACATTTTCCTTTCTTGTGAAAGTCCTGGGTGTCAGGTGTGAAGTTTCATACATAGGCAAATCTATATTCTCTGTAATAAATGTAATAAATATTCCATGTGTAATAACAGTCAATAAAATCAATGGTAAATAGATGAATAAAACAAAAAAATTAAATGAATAACTACACTAAGCACAATATGGAGTCAGAATATGGGGCTTGATCTCAGGGCCTGGGAACTGCCTAAGAGCTGAATTGGCTAGAGGCTGCTGCACTGAAAATCACCCATTATGAAATTCTAGGCCCTGAGTTTAGATCCCAGCACTGCCAAAAATGTAATATTGGAGTTAGAAGCCGAGCATGACACATTTTCTTTCTCTTTGAAAGTGCTCGGTGTCAGGTAGGATGTATAATACAGGTGCAAATCTATATGCTATGTAATAGGATGTCAAAAGTGGAATAATTGTCACTATAATAAATGATGAAGGGTTGTATTAGTGTATCATTGTAAATAAATTAGATGCAATAATTATAGGATGTTTATTAAGTTTTATTAATATTTTATTAAGAATTAACAGAATAAAAATTGCATGGAGTCATAATTAAATACCTATTATTTGGTTGTGACACATGATGCATAATTTAATTATATATAGACATCTGTCTCATTCTATAAAATATGTAAATATATGTATGTATATATGTACACATATGATAATAACAGGATATTGAGTAATTTTAATTAATGCTTTATTAATTGTTCAACTAGGACACATCATTAAGTGAAGACATAATTTAATATCTAGTAATTGGCAGTAATATCTATAAGTTAATAATATAGGGATATCTCTCTTTTTGTGTACATGATATTTATATACAGCAATCTCCAGCTGTTTATACCTTGTTCACTCCTGGCGCTCGGTGGTTGAGTGCTTCCCTAGTAAGCAGGAAGCCCTGGGTTCAATTCCTCAGTGACACATAAACAGAAAATCCAGAAGTTCTGCTGTCATTCAAACAATTGAGTGCTAGCCTGGAGCACAAATGCTTAGGGATAGTGTCTAAGCCCTTACTCAAGGCCCAGGACTGCTGCCAAAAAAAGGTAGAATGTTCTAACTGCAAGTATAGAAGGCCAGGACTTCAAATACATCACCACAGAGCAAGCTAGGAGTCTGGCGCTGACAGCTGCCGCCTAGACTGACTTAGCCAGATGTAAACCGCTGCAACACAGCTCCAAGAAATCAGACGCTGCTGGTTTACCGCCGTCACCCTGGCTGCTAGGGGGCTTTAAAACCCAGCCCTGACAGGAAGTCTGTGAGACTCCTGGAAATGTGGCTCAAAGTGGTAAATCTCTAACTTTGAACAAATGTAATTAGAACAGTATGCCCATGCATTGAGTTCAAACCCCATTGGTAATCCCCACAAAAAACTACCCCACTAAACCATTAGATTTGAACTTGTATGGTTTATGAAATGTTCCTCAAAGAATGGAGATACTGATGAAAGCACCCTAATTCTAATGAGAGGTTGGTTAATAGAGCTATGTGCAGAGTTCTTCATAGGGTGCAGTGTGCTGAGTCCTGCATTGGGTGCTGTGTGCTGAGTCTATCACACGATGCTGTGTGCTGAGTCCTTCAAAAAGTGCCATGTGCTGTGTCCTTCACAGGGTGCATTCTTTCATCTGGTCCTTGTAAAGCTCTACAATTGAGATGATTATGCAGACAAGAATATTGAGACTCAGATATGTTCCCATAGCAGGGACAAAATTTTGTATTACTAAAGAGTGGGTGAGTTCTCTCCTGCAGACAATTGTTTTGTTTTGTTTTTTCTCAGACATGAACCTTGAAATTGCAGCCTCAGCACTGACCCTTACCTCTTGGGCTCATAGATAGCATTCCACCATGTGGAGCCAAGGACCCCCTTGCAGCAGAGTGCCACGGCCTAGGGGTGGATAGCTGAGGTCTGTCATCCTGCCTTCCCAGGAAGCTGAAATCTGAGGATCAGGTTTCCAAACTATTCCAAACACAAAAGGTCCCATGAGATTTTATCTTCAATTCACCACTATGAAAACTGAAGTTGAAGCTGGGTGTTTGTGGCTTATGCCTGTTATCCTAGCTACTCAGAAGGATGAGATCTGAAGATCATGGTTCAAAGCTAGCCTGGGCAAGAAAGTCCTTGAGACATTTAGCTCCAATGAACCACTAGAAAACCTGAAGTGGCCTCTGGCTCAAATGGTAAGGCACCAGACATTAGCTGAAGAATTCAGGGACAGCCCCTAGGCCCAAACTTCAATTCTCACAACCAACAACAACAACAACAAAAGACAAACACAAACTAACAAACCTGAAGTACAGGGCTGGGAATGTGCACTAGGGGTAGAGTGCTTTGCATATATGAAACTCTGGGCTATCAGTACCACATTACCAGGAAAAAGCCTGAACTGGCTCTGTGGCTCAAGTGGGAAAGGGCTATCCTTATACAAGAGAAACTAGGTACAGTGCTCAAGTCCTGAGTTCAAGTTCAAGGACTAGTGTATTCACACACACACACACACACACACACACACACACACACACACACACACAGGAAGCAGAAGTGAAGCTGTGACACAAAATGGTAAAGCACTAGTCTTTGCTCTGATCTCATTGTCAGCCCCCAGGCCCTGTGTTCACAACTATACCTAGGCATCCACGGCCCAACTAGGAGATGTCAAAGGTTTCAAAAACAGATGAGCTTTGCCAGCCCCATATGACAGGAAGTATTGTGATATATGACATGTGCTTGGATTTCCCAAGCTTCCGGAAACTTAGGAGAGGGATCATAGGCTCATCATCATCTGCAATGAAACATTTCCTTAGGTTCAGTGCCCTAGTTGTGTTCCTGAAGGACTCCTGAATTACATTTAGCACTCTATATGAACACCAGAACATAGCCTCACAAAGGCAGAATAAGTGCAGGGAACTTGGCCTGCCACGGGAGGTGGCACAGATGAAGGCTTCCTGTCAAATCAGAACACTGGGGAAAGAGAGAGCTTGGGGTACAAAGAGGCCTTTTTCTCCTTACCTTCAGAGCCCACCTACACTCATCCTCACTAATTGGCCCAGATGGAATTGTTTGTTACATAGCTGTACAGGAGTGATGCCTTTAGCCTGCCTGTTCAGACAATGTGAGAGACTTCTTCCAGCAGGCCTGGGGTGCAGAGAAACACTCAAGCTACACTGGGCCCAGTGAGGGGATCCCCAGAACATACATTGTCATGAAAGCCATCTCTGTGCTATGAAATCATTGTATTGAAAACAAATTTCCTAGCTTGGTGCCATTCACAAAAGCTACTCTGGAGATTCCCCTATAGGAATGCATCCATACATACACAAAGACATGGAGGCACAGGCTCTTTTGGTGGGGCAGGTCCTGGGGTTGAACTATGAGCCTAGGGGTTGTCCCTGAGCTCCTTTTGCTCCAGGGTCGCTCATTACCCTTGAATCACAGTCCCACATCTGGGTTTTTCTGTGATTTCTTAGAAATAAGCATGTTAAGGACTTTCCTGCCTGGGCTGGATTCAAACTGATAATCTCTACATCTCCTCCGTCTGAGGAGCTGGGATTATAGTCAGCAGACACTGGCACCTGCCTTTCTTTTCTTCATCATTTTTTAATCTGGACAATCTGACTTCTTCACAGGGTCATTCCAATGGTTTGATTTTATAAGTAAACTACCCAATGTTCTTTATAGCTGCTTTCTCTGAGAAGGATTGGCTATCCTTATCTTCCCCTCTGGTAACAGATTAGAAGCCAAAAGTGAGAAATGAATGCCATAGGATTTGGGAGCTAAAGTCCACAGCTCATGCCAGCTCTGTCACTTAGCTTTGAGCTGCAGTGAATTTACTGTCTCCGGATAATAGGACCAAAAGCTGAAGTGATTCTCACACTGTCTTCATTGGTCCTTTTGCCTATAAAATGATGTAATTGTTATGAGTGTTATGTGTCTCCAACCTTAAATATCTAGAACACACTAGAAACATCTTCATGTTTCTGTTTTTCTCTAGTACCTCCTGAGATTTAGACTAAGGTTTTGTGTGGAGCGGCTCCTTGGCGAATCCCTGAGGAAAGCTGCTTGAAGCCTCCTCAGGAGATCGCCATCCAAAGCCAGCCCAAGCAGAAAAGTCTGTGAGATTCTTATCACCAATAAACCACGAGAAAACCAGAAGTGGAGCAGTGGCCCAGACAGAAGAGCTCCAGCTTTGAGAGAGCTGAGCAGGAAATACAGGCCCAACCAGGCAAGCCTGGGTGGTCCTTATATCCAATTAATTTCCAGATGGCTGGAAGTGGAGCTGTGGTGGTGGTATAGCCTCAGCCTTGAGCAAAACATCTGAGGAATACATGAGGCTTGACTTTTGGCCCTGGGATGGCCATAAAAATTCAAAAAGAGAAGGTCATGTTATGTATCAGTGCTCTACCTACTTATGTGTGTATATTATCTCCCTGAGGGCAAACAGATCATATGCAATGCTTCTGCTTTTATTTACTGATTAATTTTTCAGATATGATTCTTGCACATACCACATCATTCTCTTCATTTCACGCCCATCGATTTTCTCTTCTAGGGTTCCAGGCTTGGGTCCTTATATGATGCACTTAAATTCTCAACAGCCTTTATTTATATTTCATTATGAGGCCAAGGCTGGTACAGTCACAAATCAGGTAGGGGAAGAGAAGTTTAGATTTCATAGAAATAACCGGTATTCAGAAAATTGAACTTCGAGATGTAAGATGGTGGCATACTTATCTAAAAACTTCAACTAAGAAAAAGATGAGGGAGCTGGGAATGTGGATTAGTGAGAGAGTGCTTGCCTAGCATGCAAGAAGCCCTGGGTTTGATTCCTCAGTAGCACACACACAAAAAACATGAGAATTCATGCTGTGACTCATGTAGCAGATTGCTAGAGACAGTGCCCAGGATTTGAGTTCAACCCAAGAACTGGCAAAGCGACAGCTAGTTAGGTTGGTAGGTATGTAGGTAGAGACATGGATTGATAGATAGATAGATAGATAGATAGATAGATAGATAGATAGATAGATAGATAGATAGATAGATAGATAGATAGATAGATAGATAGATAGATAGATAGATAGATAGATAGATAGATAGATAGATAGATATAGATGATAGATGAATATGGTCTTGGACTTCAGGAGGAAAAAAGGAACAAGTCCCAGTCATGAGGTCTTCTGCAGTGTGCCAGGACTCCAGCAATGCCTTCACACAAACACAGAGCAGGAAGACCGTCTCTGACCCACTTCTCAGGCAGCAGAAGACACCAAAGCCAGGAGGGCAGAACCAGGTTCTAACTCAGGTGCTTGGAGTCAGTAGAGAAAGGGCCCTGCCTCTCCATGGACTGGGCATTTGCATTCATTATGTGGAGAATGAAGAAAGGAGAATGGACTGGCAAAGTAGAAGAAGTGACTTCAAATCTGACAGATAGAGAATCAAAAACCCACTTGCTAAGATCAGAGAGCAGGGTTTTTTTTTTTTTTTTGTTTTTTTAATTTAATTTTATTTTTTTTGTGTGAACATACTGTACAGAGGGGTTACAATTACATGGGCAAGATGAGTACATTTCTTATCAAGCATTGCAGCCTCCTCCTTTGTTTACCCTTTACATCCCTTCCCAGCTTCCGCCTTGCCCCCCCAACCAATCCTCCCAACCCCCCCGAACCAAAGTTGCAAAGTTCGTTTTCGACATGACAACTTGTACTTCTCATTGTTGCAACAGGTCCACCTGTATCCTTAAACGACTTGTTTTTCCCTATCTCCTCCACAAATTATACTGACATCAAATAGAGTGAAAGCAGGGGTTATACTGTGGGGGAGGGACATACAAAGCAACAAAGAAATAATCTTATAAATCGTTAGAAACAAATGCATGAGAGAAAAAAAAACATTAAAATACATACCTAAGGGTTCATTTTCCTCACATCACATTATCTGACCTTTTCTGCTTGACTCATACATATACTAGATATTGCAAAGAAGAGAAACGATGGGGCAGATGTTTCTTTGTGCTTGGCTTACTTCACTTAATATAATTTTTTCCAAGTCTTTCCAGTTCCTAACAATTGGGGCAATGTCATTCTTTCTGATGGAGGCATAGAATTCCTGTGTGTATATATACCACATTTTCTTGATCCATTCATCTACTGAGGGGCATCTGGGTTGGTTCCATATCTTAGCTATAGTAAATAATGCTGCAATAAACATAGTTGTGCTGGTAGCTTTAGTGTGGTCTTGTTTGTAAACATTTGGGTAAATGCCCAAAAGTGGGATTGCTGGGTCATAGAGGAGCTCTATGTAAAGACTTTTGAGGAATCTCCATACTGCTTTACAAAGTGGTTGAACAAGTTTACATTCCCATCAACAATGAAGTAAGGTTCCCTTCTGTCCACATCCCCTGGAGCATCTGTTGTTGCCAGAGTTCTTGATTATAGCCATTCTAACTGGAGTGAGGTGGTATCTCAATGTTGTTTTTATTTGCATTTCTTTTATGGCTAGGGAGGTTTAGCATTTCTTCATGTGTCTATTGACCATCCTTCTTTCTTTTTCAGAGAAGTTTCTCTTTAAGACTTTAGCCTACTTATTTATTGGGCAGTTGTTTCTTTGAGGATTTGTTGTTGGAGGATTTAATTTTTTGTGTTCCAAGTATATTTTACATATGAGACTCTTGTCCCTTGTATGGCTAGTGAAGATCTTCTCCCAATCTGTAGGCTTTCTATTGATCTTGCTAGCTATGTCCTTTGCCATGCAGAATCTCTGCAACTTCATGCAATCCCATTTATCCATTTGTCCAACCTTTCTTTGAATTTTTGCGGTTCCAGGTCTCTATTAAGAAAATTTCGGCCTGTGCCAAGGAGACCTAGGGTTTCTCCTATTACATCCTGTAATGTTTTCAGAGTGTCTGCTTTGACTCTGAGGTCTTTGATCAATTTGGAGTTGATTCTGGTGGAAGGTTATAGATAAGGATCTAGCTTTAGTTTACTACATGTAGTAAACCAATTTTGACAGCACCCTTTACTGAAGAGGCTGTCTTTCTTCCATTCTATTTTTTTTTAGCTCCCTTATCGAAGATTACATGGCTATAGGTCTGTAGGTTCATTTCTGGGTTTTCAATTCTATTCCATTGGTCTTGAGGTCTGTTCTAATGCCAGTACCAAGCTGTTTTGTATACTATGTCTTTATAGTAGAGTTTGAAATTTGATATTGATATTCCTCCAGCAGTGTTCTTTCCATTGAGGAGCGTTTTTGCTATTCGGGGTCTTTTATTGTTCCATATAAATTTTTGGATTGCCTCTACTATTTCCTTGAAGAATGAGGTTGGAATTTTGATAGGTATCGCATTGAATTTGTAGATAGCCTTGGGAAGTATTGCCATTTTCATGATGTTAATCTTTCCAATCCAGGATCATGGGAGGTTTTGCCATTTCCTTTTTCAAGTTTTTAAAGTTTTCATCATAGATGTCGTTCACTTCTTTGGTGAAGTTAATTCCTAGGTATTTTATTTTTTGTGGGGCTATTACAAATGGAGTTGCTTTCCTAATTTCAGCCACACTTTTCTCATTGTTGGTATTCAGAAAAGCCATTGAATTGTGGGGGTGTTAATTTTATACGCTCCTACTTTGCCAAAATTTTGAGTCAGCTTGAGTAATTTGGGAGTGTAATATATGGGATTCTTTAAATACAAGATCATGTCATCTGCAAAGAGGGAGAGTTTTATCTCTTCTTTCGCTATTTGGATCCCCTTTATGTTTGCATCTTGTATTATTGCTGTAGGTAGGCATTCTAATACTAGATTGAAGAGAAGTGGAGAGAGTGGACATCCTTGTATTGTTCCTGAGTTAAGAGGAAATGACTTTAGTTTTTCACCGTTAAGTATAATGCTGGCTGTAGGTTGTCATAAACAGCCTTTATTGTATTGAGGAATGTCCCATGGATTCCTAATTTTTCCAAAACCTTCATCATAAAGGGGTGTTGGATCTTGTCGAATGCTTTTTCTGTATCTATTGAGATAACCATGTGGTTCTTATTCTTGCTCCTGTTGATGTGATGAATAATATTAATTGATTTTCATATATTGAACCAGCTTTGCATCCCTGAAATGAATCCTGTTTGATCGTAGTGTATGATTTTTTGGATGAATTGTTGAAGTCGATTGGCCATAATTTTGTGGAGAAGATTTGCATCAATGTTCATCAAATAAATGGGTCTATAGTTTTCTTTCTTTGATGAGTCCCTGCCTGGTTTTGCGATGAGGATTATGATGGCTTCATAGAATGTGTTCGGTAGTGAACTTTCTCTTTCGATTTCATTGAAGAGTTGGAGGAGTATTGGTGTGAGCTCTGCTTTGAAGGCCTTGTAGAATTCCGTGTAAAACCATCTGGTCCTGGACTTTTATAGCGTGGAGGTCTCTTATTGCTGTTTCTATTTCAATGCTTGATATCGTCCTGTTAAGATGGTTTAACTCATCTTGGTTTAGTTTTGGCATGTCAATATTTGCTAGGAAAAGGTCCATTTCTGTCAAATTCTCAAACTCATTAGCATAAAGTTTTGAGAAGTATTCCCTTATAATGTTCTGAATCTTGGTTGTTTCCCTGGTGATGTTTCCATTCTCATTTCTGAGTTTATTTATGTGGGTGTGTTCAGAGGGCAGGGTTTTGCATTCTTTTCCTCCCCTCTCCCCCAATGAATTGGCTCTCTATTGTTAACCTAAAGATAGCCTGGAGCTCCCTTCACCTGAGGGAGGAATGTTAATTATTCATTGTTTGAAGAGGCTGAGAAAAGCCTAACCTGGTGTAACTCTAACAAATGTTTCAGGTTTCCCCTCATTGCTGGCGTGCCTGGAATGAATGAAGTGCTTTTGCAACTCATTTTCCTGTTGAGTGTGTACAATCTGCCTCCTAATCCTGAGGCCTGGGTCTCTTCACCCAGCCTGGCTTTCGAAACTGTTTCCTGTCCTTCAAATACAGTGTTACACTGGAATTCTTCCTGCTAACAGGGCTAAGGCTTGGATCCTGAGAATTTCATTTGACCCCAGGATGGGTAAATAATGTTTTGTTTTTTTTTATTTTTTATTGTGAAAATAGTGTAGAGAGTGGTTACAAGTATATGAGCAAGTTAGTGAGTACATTTCTTATCAAGCATTGTAGCCTCCTCCTTTGATTACCCTTCCCATCCCTTCTTCCGGGAAGATGGCAGAGGAGAAGCTGGAGGCTAACCAAGCTCTCACAAGGAAAGCAGTTTTAGAGTTCCAGTGAACAGTCCTAAGCCAGAGAATAATGTTTCTTTCATGCTTCCATAGCTCAAGAATTCTAAGAACATTTAGAGTACAAGTAACATCTCCAAGGAAAACCCAGGACGCTCTTGAACCTCTGACTTTTCAGCAGTGGAATTCATAGTGTCATAGACTTTCCCTCCCTGGTTGACTTCACCCTGTGATTCTCAGACCTCAGCTTCCTGATCTAGGGTGACACTCATGAGCTATTGGTTCTCTGCCAGGTTCAGAAATGTAATTACATTGACAATACAAGTCAAAATGCTTATCACAAAGGGCTTCTGGAGCATATTAAGCCTTTCAACATTGGACCTTTCAGAACCTTGTAGGACACAAGGATATAATGCTAGAGCCTGAAAGTCTGGTCATATGGATGAGCTACACTTGAACCTTGAGCTTTGAATCAAATTCTGGTGTACATCAGGATTCATTTTCCAGAGAATGTTCTCCTAATTATCAGATAGGAAAAGTACTTTGATTAACCCTCACTTTTTCCAGTTGTGTGTCTTGAACTCAAGCCTGCGCACTGTTGCTGAGCCCTTTAGCTCAAGTCGAACACTAGACTTGAGCCACAGCACCACATGAGGTCTTTTGGTGGTTCATTGAAGGTAAGAGGCTAACAGGCTTTCCTTGCCTAGGTTGTGTTTGAACTGTGGTCTTCAGATCTCAGCCTGCTAAGAAGCTAGTGTTCCAGTTGGGAACCACTGGCATCTGGCTGATAGTTTTTGACAGTTCTGGGACTTTATCTTAGGGCCTTGGTACTGTCTCTGAGCATCTTTTTCTCAAGGGTAGCACTCTACCACTTGAGCCAATCCACAGCTTCTGGCTTTTTCTTTGTATGTGGCACTGAGGATTCAAACCCTGGCATTCATGCATGCTGAGCAAGTTCTCTTCCACTAAGCCACATTTCTAGCCCCACCCTTACAATTTTATGCCTCAACTTGCTTCTGAGTATAAATCATTTAAAGAAATCTCTATAGGAAGGTGTCCAAAGACACAGAAGACAAAGCTCATAATTGGGAGAGACTCTAAACATGTGAAGACCATGACAATGCTTCCATTTAATTATGTATCATGTTTCAACAAAAAAAAGTATTAATGAAAAATGAGTCAATGTCCTATATTATTAAATTTTTGCCGTATAATATTTTTTATTGTGAAAATACTGTGCAGAGGGGTTACAATTGCATGGGCAAAATAATGAGTACATTTCTTATCAAGCATTGTAGCCTCCTCCTTTGTTTCCCCTTCCCATCCTTTCCCATCCTCCCCCCGACCCTCCACCAAATCCTCCTCCCCCAAAGTTGTAAAGTTTGTTTTCAACATAACAACTTGTACATCTCATTGTTGCAGTGGGTTCACCTATATCCTTATTTAAACGATTTGTTTTTTCCTTTCCCCTCCACAAATTACACTGACATCAAATACAGTGAAAGCAGGGGTTATACCACAGGGAGGGACATACAAAGCAACAAAGAAATAATCTTATAAATGTGTTAGAAACAATAGCATGAAAGAAAAAAAAACTTTTGAATACATATCTTAGGGTTCATTTCCCTAACATCAACTTATCTGACCTTTTCTGCTTGACTCAGATATATACTAATCATTGCAAATAAAGGAAACCATGGGACCTATGCTTCTTTGGGCCTGGATTACTTCACTTAATATAATTTTTCCAAGTCTTTCTATTTCCTCACAAATGGGGCAATGTCATTCTTTCTGATGGAGGCATAGAATTACATTGTGCATATGTACCACATTTTATTGATCTATTCATCTACTGAGAGGCATCTGGATTGATTCCGTATCATAGCTATGGTAAATAATGCAGCAATAAAGATAGTTGTGCTTGCAGCTTTAGTGTGTTCTTGTTTTGAACATTTGGGTAAATGCCCAAAAGTGGGATTTCTGGGTCATAGGTGAGTTCTATGTGTCTTTTGAGGAAACTCCATACTGCTTTCCAAAGTGGTTGAACAAGTTCACAATCCTACCAACAACGCAGTAAGATTCCCTTCTGTCCACATCCCCTCCAGCATCTGTTGTTATTAGAGTTCTTGATTATTGCCATTTTAATTGGGGTAAGGTGGTATCTCAATGTTATTTTGATTTGTATTTCTTTTATGCTAGGGAGGTTGAGCATTTCTTCATGTGTCTATTGGCCATCCTTCTTTCCTCTTCAGAGAAGTTTCTCTTTATGTCTTTAGCCCACTTATTTATTGGGCAGCTGTTTTTTTCAAGATTTGTTATTGGGGGATTTAATTTTTTGAGTTCCAGGTACATTTTAGATATGAGACCCTTGTCTGTTCTATGGCAAGTGAAGATCTTCTCCCAATCTGTGTGATTCCTATTAATCTTGCTTGCTATGTCCTTTGCCATGCAGAAGCTCTGCAATTTCATGCGACCCTATTTGTCCAAACTTTCTTTGATTTGTTGTGTTTCTGGGTCTTTATTAAGAAAATTTAGCCCTGTGCCAAGGAGACCTAGGGTTTCTCCTATTCCATCCTGTAATGTTTTCAGAGTGTCTGCTTTGACTCCGAGGTCTTTGATTTATTCGGAGTTGATTCTGGTGCAGGGTGATATATAAGGATCTAGCTACACTTTTCTACAAGTAGTTAACCAATTTTGCCAGCACCATTTACTGTAGAGGATGTCTTTCTTCCATTCTATTTTTTTAGCTTCCTTCTCAAAGATTAGATGGCCATAAGTCTGTGCATTCATTTCTGGATTTTCAGTTCTATTCCATTGGTCTTGAGGTCTGTCCTTGTGCCAGTACCATGCTGTTTTGATTACTATGTTTTTTTTAGTAGAGTTTGAAATTTGGTATTGATATGCCTCCAGCACTGTTCTTTCTGTTGAGAATTGTTTTTGCCATTCGGGGTCTTCAATTAATCCATATGAATTTTTGGATTGCATCTTCTATTCCCTTGAAGAATTAGGTTGGAATATTGATAGGTATTGCATTGAATTTGTAGATAGCCTTGGGAAGTATTGCCATTTTCACGATGTTTATCTTCCCAATCCAGGAAAATGGGAGTTTTTGCCACTTTGTAAATTCTGTTCTTATTTTCTTTTTCAGGTTTTTAAAATTTTCATCATCGAGGTCCTTCATTTCTTTGGTTAAGTTAATTCCTAACTATTTTATTTTTTGAGTGGCTATTATAAATGGAGTTGCTTTCCTAATTTCAGCCACATTTTTCTCATTGTTGGCATACAGAAAAGCCAATGATTTGTGAGGGTTAGTTTTGAATCAGCTTGAGTAATTTAGGAGTGGAGTCTGTGGGATTCTTTAAATACAAAATCATGTCATCTGCTACTAGGTAGAGTTTTACTTCTTCTTTCCCTATTTGGATCCCCTTTATGTTTGCATCTTGTCTTATTGCTGTAGCTAGGCATTCTAATACTACATTGAAGAGAAATAGAGAGAGTGGACATCCTTGTCTTGTTCCTGATTTAAGAGGAAATGGCTTTATTTTTTCACCATTAAGTATAATGCTGGCTGTAGGTTTGTAATAAACAGCCTTCATTGTATTGAGCAATGTTCCATGAATTACTAATTTTTCCAGAACTAATCATAAAGGGGTGATGAATCTTGTCAAATGCTTTTTCTGCATCTATTGAGATAACCATGTGGTTCTTATCCCTGCTCCTGTTGATGTGATGAATCATCCTTATTGATTTCCATATATTGAACCAGCTTTGCATCCATGAAATGAATCCTGTTTGATTGTGGTGTATGATTTTTTTTGGATAAATTGTTGAAGATGATTGGTGAAAATTTTGTTAAGAAGTTTTTCATAAATGTTCATCCAAGAAATGGGTCTATACTTCTCTTTCTTTGATGAGCCCCTGCCTGGTTTTGGATGAGGGTTATGATAGCTTCATTGAATCAGTTCCGTAGTGAACTTTCTCTTTGAATTTCATTGAAGAGATGGAGGAGTATGGGTGTGACCTCTGCTTTGAAGGCCTTGTAGAATTCTGCTGTCAATCCATCTGGGCCTGGGCTTTTCTTAGGAGGGAGGTCTCTTATTTCTGTTTCTATTTCAATGCTTGATATGGGCCTGTTAAAATGGCTTAACTCATCTTGGTTTAGTTTCAGCATGTCAGTATTTGCTAGGAAAAGGTCCATTTCTGCCAAGTTATCAAACTTATTAGCATAAAGTTTTGAGAAGTATTTGAGAAGTTTTGAGAAGTATTATAATGTTTTGAATATTGGTTGTCCTGTGATGATGTTTCCATTCTCATCTCTGAGTTTATTTATTTGGGTGTGTTCTCTTCTTTTTCTGATAAGATTTGCTAAGGGTCTGTCAATTTTGTTAATTTTTTCCAAGAACCAACTCGGTTTTTTTTTTATTCCTTCTATGGTTTATTTGGATTCTAATTCATTGAGTTCTGATTTAATTTTAATTATTTCTTTCCATCAACTGGATTGTAGTTTTTCTTGCTGCTCTTTTTCAAGAAGGCTCAGATATCTCATTAAGTTGTTGGTTTCAGGCCTCTCCAATTTGTTGATGTAGGAACTCAGAGCTATAAACTTGCCTCTGGGTACTGCCTTTGCTGTGTCCCAGAGGAGCTGGTAATTTGTTTGTTCATTTTTGTTGAATATCATGAAATTTTGCATTTCCTTTCTAAACTCTTCCATGACCCACTCGTGACTCAGCAGTGTGTTTTCAACCTCCATGTGTTACAGGACTTTCTTTGGTGGCTTTTGCTGTTGAGTTCTAATTTTATTCCCTTGTGGTCAGAGAGAATGCAAGGTATAACTTCAATGTTTCTGAATTTGGACAAGTTTGCTTTGTGGCCTAAAATGTGGTCTATTTTGGAAAATGTTCCATATGCTGCTGAGAAAAACGTGTATTCTGATGCTGCTGGGTGAAATATTCGGTAGATGTCTATTAAATCTACTTGATCTATACAGGTGTTTAGATCTGCGGTTTCTCTGTTGAGTTTTTGCCAAGTTGATCTATCTAGTGTGGATAGTGGTGTGTTAAAGTCCCCAACAATTAATGTCTTTGGATCTATGTGGGATTTGAGGGAAAGTAGTGTTTCTTGGATAAATTTTTATGCTCAGTTATTTGGCAAATTGATATTTAGAATTGTAATATCCTCCTGAAGGAGAGATCCCTTAATAAGTATGTAGCGACCTTCTTTATCTCTCCTCACTAATTTTACTTTGAAGTCTATTTTATCTGATATTAGGATTGGAAGTCCCGCCTTTTTATGGGGGCCGTTTGCTTGGTAGATTTTGTTCCAGCCTTTCACATTGAAAATGTGTTTGTTTTTTGGGGCAAATTGTGACTCCTGAAGGAAGGAGATAGAAGGATCTTGGTTTTTTATCGAACTAGGCAATCTATGTCGCTTAATTGGAGAGTTAAATCCATTAATGTTGAGAGACAGAACTGAGAAGTATTTGGGATTTCCTGCTATTTTATCCACCTTCTTGTGAGCTGTGGCAACTGGGTTCTTTCTATGGTTCTTGGATTCTCAGTTTGGCTGCGGTATCTTTGCCTTTTTGTAGTCTTGTTGGTTTTCTATTTGTAGGACATCTTTAAGAATCATTTGTACGGCTGGTTTGGTGGAGATAAATTGTTTCAATTTTTCCTTGATATGGAAAGTTTTTATTTGACCTTCGGTTATGAAGGAGAGTTTATCTGGGTACAATATACATGGTTGATACTTGTTTGTCTTTATGTCATGGCATACATGATTCCAGGCTCTTCCTGCTTTAATCGTCTCTGCTGAGAAATCTGAGGTGATTCTAATTGGTTTCCCTTTATAAGTGATTGATCCTTTCTCCTTGACATCTTTAAGGGTGTTTTCCTTGGTCTGAATTGATCCTGTGAGGATTACAATGTGATGCTGGGTTGTCCTGTTCTGGTCTGGTCTATTTGGAGTTCTAAAAGCTTCTTGTATCTGACTAGGCTTATCTTTTTGCATGTTTGGGAAGTTCTCTGCTAGATCCTATTAAATTTCCCAGACCGTTAACTTGTGTCTCTAGGTGCTCCTCTATACCCATTATCCTCAGATTAGGCCCTCTGATGGTGTCTTCCAAGTGTTGAATAGATCTATCCTATTTCTTGGATTTGTCTTAGATGGTTGTATGTTCTTTCTCTATAATATCTAGGCTGTCTTCAATCTCTGAAATTCGTTCTTCTGCATGGTCTAACTTACTATCAAGACTTTCTACTTTGTTTTTTATTTCTTTTCCTTCCAGTGGGTTGGTTTTGATTGCTTCAAATTCTTTGTTGAAGCTTTGTTTTATTTCTTGTATGAACTTCTTTACTTCCTTAATTTGGTGTTCAGTGTTTATTCTCAAATCACTTAGTTGATTGCTTATGGTTTCCTTGGACTCCCATTCCTTCTGTTGGTTTCCATTCAGCATTCCCTTTGTGGTCTCCCTGACTTCTTTCAACTTTATGTTTATGGATTCCATGAATGCCTTTAGTGATCTTTGTGTATTCTCTTCCAGCTCTCTCAATTCCTGTATTACTCTTTGATTAGCTTCTTCACGCCCACGCAATTCCTGTAATTCTCTTTGAGTGTTCTCAGCCTTGCCCATTTGTGATGAAATTAATACCAGTTTTGTGCTAGAACACTATCTTAAGGGAAGCATCAACCAAACTCTGTAGTTGCACAGTCAAAAGTCTGCATATACAATCTAGTTCAACAGATATATCTATTCAACATCTAACAACTATGTATTAATGGGTTACGAACTACAAAGAAGAATTTGGCAAACCAGAAATTATTAGGTTTAGGGAGAGATGTGAGTAAAAATAGGAATAGAGGGATGTGGACAGGCTGAAAAGGTTCACTTAACTAAGTCCTAATCTCAAAGCAGGAAATAAGTTGGATAAAATATTAGTAGAGAGAGAAAAAAAAGAAAGAGAAAGAGAAAAAAGAGACAAGAAAATAGAAAAAATTTAAAAGTTAAAAAGTGAAACACTTATAAAAAATTATGCAAATTTAAAAACATAATATTTAGAGAAGAACATGGATAGGATAAGAGAAGGGTAGGGATAGAAAGGAGACGTGAAAAACTTAAAAATAAAAATGCTTAAAATATATAAGTATAAAGATATGGTACTGCTATTAAGGAATTTAAGTCTAAGAGGTTTTGAATTGAGTAATAAATTTCTGGATTAAATGTGTACACAATGAGGGATAAGGTCTAATAATCGACTAGGAGTATATCTCAGGATGAGCAGAACATCAATTAAGTCACGGAAAGAAGAATGAAAGAGAAGAAAAGGTGAAAAGAATGAGAAGGAAAGAACAAAAAAGGATCAAAAGGTCAATAAAGCTAAACAAAAAAAGTTTTAAAAAAGAAAAAAAAGCACACACACATATACCCCTAAAATAAAAATTATAAGAGGAAGAAAAAACTTAAAAGAAAACAAAATTTTTTAAGTTAATAATTAAAAATTAAAAACAGTTTTAGAAAAAAATTCTTTATAAACGGTACAAAAAAAAGAGTTCTTTGAGTTTTTTGGGTGGAATGGGAAGATCCTGTATCTCCCTTGTGTCTGTAACCAGTCACTAGTTGGAGTCTCTTGTCTGCTTGTGGTGTTTGATTTTCCTGTGGCTTGGTTGGTTTCTTAAGTCAGTTTGTTCGAGCAAGCAGAAAAATGCTCTGCTTTACCCAGGATTTTGTGATCCTCCTCCCAGGCTAGTTCAATGGGAGGGAAATCTGCTTTGAGTATCACAGAAGAGGAAGATGGCTGTTTTCTCTAGTTTGGAGATGCTGTGATTAGGCTAGGTTCTGGGTAAAGTTGATGCCTTCCAGCAAACATTAGCTTTTCCCTGAGGGGCTAGCTTCTGAGATACTCACAGAGCCCTGCCTTGAGCCATTCTCAGGGTTTATGTTTAATGAATTTCAACTGATTGTCAAGGCTGCTGTAGAGAGGGGAAGCCTCTGTCTCTGTTTACCCAGTGAAGAAAGACACTCCCTGGCTGGCGGCCCAGGCTTGGTGACTTTTCCTTAGGTTGAGCTGAGCCTGGCAGGTCAAGTTAAGTTCCTGTGACCTGCTTAATGACTCTTTTGTTTTCTTCCAAGGATTGAGTTGGAGCTAGCTGCTCAGCCTTGAGATCTCCCATAGTGGGGGGGAGGGGTGGCCTTCCCTCCTCTGCTCCCTGAGAGGATGTCAGGCTTCTACTCGAGCCAGAGTCTTGGTTCCTGGGTCATCTCTGGTCTGTGAACTGCAGGATGATGATGTGTGCTCCTTGTCGGTTCTTGCTGGTGCTGAGTAGAATGCACTCACTTTACGCATCTGGCAAAATTTGTCCTGGACTCTCTGTGTTGCAGGTATGGGGTCTATGGCCACCGCCAACGCTGCTGCCACTGCCACTGCCACTGCCACCGCAGCCACGGCTGTTGGCAAGTGCTCAGATCTGTCTCTTTGCCTGGATTTTCCCCTCTAGCCTAACACTCTTTACTGTGATGGCAAACTTTGTGATTCTCTGGCTTAGGACTGTTCATTGGAGCACTAAAACTGCTTTCTATAGGAGAGTTGTTTTGCCCCCAGCTTCGCCTCCACCATCTTCCCAGAACTCAGCCCTATATTATTGTGTATAATTTTATAATAGTTGTACAACATATATTAAATATTATGTGTGTAATAATACTAAATAGGGACTGGGAAGGTGGCTCACTGGTAGAGAGTTTGCCTTGCATGCATGAGGTCCTGGGTTCAATTCCTCAGCACCACATAAGCAGAAAAAAAAGCCAGAAGCGGCACTGTGGGCTCAAGTGGTAGAGCGCTAGCCTTGAGCTGAAGATCTGAGGGACAGCGCCCAGGCCCAGAGTTTAGGCCCACGACTGGACTCCCCCACCAAAAATACTAAATACAATAGACAATAAGTAAATGAATCAAGTAAAAACTAAAATAAATGAATCAAGTAAAAAGTAAAATAAATACAAAATCAATAATAAAAATCATAATATGTTATAAACATACATAAGAAAATATATATAATATATTACACACATATAGAAATATTTTTCCATTGCAGGTCCTTCATTCAGACCCTGGTAACTCTAACCTGGATTTCTTTTACTCAGGGACAATAAGCTTTGCTTTCACCCAAGGTGCAAAAGAGTTATCTGGATGGTGAGATCAAATCCAAGCACTGAAGGAAATACTGGCACCATTTCCAAGACAGTGACTTAATTCTTTTTAATGGAAGCAGCTATGATTATTCAGTTCCATACTGAACATTAAAATAAAATCAGTGTGGAATTTTGTAAATCTATTCAAACCTCTTTCCCTTACCCCCAAACTACTTCTCTGAGCACTACTTTTTTTTCATTTTTTATTGTAAAAATTTTGTACAGAGAGATAACAGTTAAATGAGCAAGGTAATGATTATATTTCCTGTTGAGGATTGTAGCCTCCTCCTTTGTGTTCCACCTACCATCCCCCCGCTCCCATCTCCACATCTACTCCCTCTGCCGAGCTCAGTGACTTAATTTTTATTTTTGGCTTTGCACCAGGCTTGAATTCAAGAAGTGGCAACTCTTCACTTTCTTGCACACTGCTACAGAGTTACTGAGACCTGAGTTCAAATCCTAGGCTAGGAAACAAAACTGGCAGAAATTCAAAATCAGGGAGCTTTCTTTCTTTTTTAATTTAGTTAAATAATTAATTTTTAATTTATTCTTTATTTTGCCAACAGAGGGCATGAACTCAGGTCGTGGCAACTCTGCCTCAGCTTCGATCGCCCAAGGCTGGAGTGTAGCCTCTGGACCCATAGCCGATCCTGGGATCCTAGGCCCACAGGGCTTGCAGGACGAAAAAAAAAGTAGCATAGAAAAAAAGTGGTGAGCTGCAGAGGGCTGGGGATTTTACATTTTTTTTCTTTGCACAGTGACTATCCTGGGTCTGAAGGAAACGGTTGCAAAGTGGACCTGACCTGCCATTGCTGAAGGCTAGTGGGGTATCAGGGAAGACATAGGTCCCGGGTTCAAATCCCGGTCCTGACACCTACCAATGGCAGGAGATCACAAGAGACTCATTCCTATGCATAGGAATACCAATTGAAAGAGTAGTTCATGCTTCGGTCTAGTCTAAAATTGGATGCAATAATCCTAGGAAGCTAATTGATACTAATTAATAGTTTATTAAGCATGAAAAGAATAATATTCCTTCAATGGTGGTATAATACATGCCTAAGAGTTGGTAGGAATGTAATAGGTGTCATTCAATCGTAGATAGACAGCTCTGGTGCTCTTTACCAATATGTATTTATTTGTATAGCACCATCTGCCTATCCATGTATCACTGTTTTGGCCAAACCTGGGGCTGGATCTCAGCACCTGGGAACCACTTGCCAGCTTCATTGGCTAGAGGCTGCCATGCTCACACTCATCCATTCATGAATTGGGCCTGCTAGGCCCTGAGTTCAGATCTTAGCACTGCCAAATATTTAATTTTGGAGTAAGAAGCCGAGTGTAACACATGATTTCCTTTTCTGGGAAAGTCCTGGGTGTCAGATATGATAGAGAGCATATCTACAAATCTAGATGCTATGTGATAGGATGTAAACAATGTAATAAATGGTAGAGGTGTCATCCGAGTCAATAAAATAATTGGTAAATAAATGAATAAAACAAGACATAAAATGAATAACCACACCAAACACAATATGGACTGAATATCTGTATGAAAATATAAATTCTATCTTTAAAATGGTTATAAGGAGTATGTTTTCCAGGCCTGAGGCTTGAATTCAGGCCTAGGGAACAGGACTGACTTTCTTGTCTTTAGGCATGGTCAGATTCCCATCCCTCACAGTGCTGCATATTTACCCAGACCTTGAGTACAAATCCTTGGCCTGGCAGAAAAAATGGCATGAATTGCGAACCAGGGAGCTAAATGTTTTTTTTAAATTGTGGGCTTTTGAGGAAGCCATAGTTCCCGTATAGCAACATAGGCCTACAGTGCGAATCCCAGTCATGCCACTTCTGGATGGTGGGAGATCCTGAGAGATGCATTCCCATTCACAGAAATAACGCTTGAATGTTATCAATGTCACGGATGAATAGGTTGTTCATGAATGATACTTGAATAAAATTAGACTTCATGATTTCAGTCAGCTGATTGATTTTATTTAATTATCTTATGAAGCATTAAAAGAATACTATTTCTCACAGGGATGCAATAATTTCAGGACACTGATTTACTTAATAGTTTATTAAGGATGAAAATAATAATATTAATTACATGGAGGCATAATAAATATCCAAGAATTGATAGGAATGTAGTCTTTATATCTGAATTATGGATAGACATCTCTGACACTCTATAAAGACATATATTTATTAGCATACTACCATCTGGGTGTCACTCTGTTCTTATTTTTTCAAAACCTGTGGCTTGTGTTAAGGTCCTAGGAAATGCCTGTCAATACAATTTGCCACAGGTTGGTGTGTTGACACTCACCCATTTATGAATTGGGCCTTGTAGGCCGTGAGTTCAGATGCCAGCCCTCCCACAAAATGAATCGTGGAGTAAGAAGCTGATGGTGACACATGTTTTCCTTTCCTGTGAATATCCTGGGTGTCAGGTATAAGTGTAATACGTATGCAGACCTATATCCTATGTAATAAATGTAATCAATGTTCTATGTGCCATAATAATCAATAAAATAAACAGTCACTACATAAATGAAACAAAACATAAAATGAATAACTGCACTGAAAGCAATATGGAGTCAACATATGTATGTAAATATAAATCACATATTTAAAGTGTACATAAATAGGATGTTTTCTAGTGCTGGGGATCGATTTCAGACCTGAGGTGTACACATGAATTTCTTGACTTCAAGGAGGCCAGCTTCCCCATTCTACACTGTGCAACAGAGTTACCCAGACTAAGAGTTCCAATCTCAGTCCTGGCAGAAAAAAATGATACCTTTATACTATGTGAGGCCCAATTCTTAGGTATTTCATTATGCCTCCATTTAATGAATGTGATTGTTTAAATGCTTCATAAAGTATTGAATAAAATTCAGTCTTCTATAATAAAATTGTGTATAATTTTATCGTAGAATCATTCAAGAACTGCCCATTCAGTCATAACATACATCACATTCCATTGATATTCGTACAGATAGGAATGAATTTCTAAGGCTCTCCTGCCATTTGGAGGTGGCAGGACCAGGATTGAAACTGTGAGCTCCAGCTCCCACCACTTAAACGCAAGGATAGGGAACTCACTGGTCTGTCCAAGAACAGCAAGATCAATGATTCAGCAGGAACCAGTGGCTCTCAGCAGTCCTCCTTGATATTTACAAGGCTGTGATAGGAAGATCATGGTCAAATTCACCCTAGGCAGGAAGGTCCTTGAAACCCAGGTCCAACTTCAGTGTCAACAAAGCCAGAAGTACAGCTGTGTGGCTCCAGTGGTAGAGTGGTAGTGCTTTTGCCTTCAGCAAAAACAGCTCATGGAATGTGCCCAGATCCTGCGTTCAAGGTCCAGGACTGGCAACAAACAGACATACACAACAATCTGTGCAACCATCCGGCTAAAGCAGGTCACCCTCTTGTACCCAACTGAATTGGACAGAGTTCCCTGGGAAAGGGGCTGGGGGCACCACTGTCATCTTGACTCCGCCCATGCTGCCTGCATCACAGAATTCTGGCCACACCCCCATTTTTTCATGGTTCTTTCTGACCAATGCGATACAAGAATTGTAGCCATGCCCACATTCCATGCTGCCCAGCACCAAGATTCCCTCAGTTGGTTGACACTACCACCAGCAGTTGAGGAAGGTAGAGGTTGCTGAGTGGTGAGCAGGAGACTCAAGGAGGAGACTTTGGAGTAGAATAGGAAATTGACGACCTAGTCAGTGAGTGGGAGAATAGAGGATTTCCCAGAGTCTGGTAATGTGGCCAGCCCATCTTTCCCATCCCAGTGCTCAGATGTCTGCAACAACAAGACTCCATGAGAGAGCTGCAGACAAGAAACTACTGCCAGAACACCGGCAGAAGAATCCTCCCATCAGACCTGCATCATTCAAAAAAACAAAGAACACAAAAAAGGGAGGGATCCCCAAGACAAACACCACTGAAGAGCGTGATTCAACGGAGCACCTGGCCAAAGCTGATGCTGATTGCGGGCCTCCCTTGCCTTTGGACACAGTCACAGTCACCAGGGTCAGAGTGTCAATGTTCCCGATACTACCAAGGATCTGCAGAGGTGCTGGCCACATGTGATGCTCATCTGGATTGCAACAAAAGAAACCAGGCGCTCTATGCCAAGGTACAACCACTGAAGCAGGAAAAGACAGACCTGAGGGACTGACTGGAGAAAGAGAGGGAGAAGATAGCTCAGGTGCAGGAAGCACCAAAAACAAAGCTAGAGATCCACAAGCCACCCATACAGAGAGGTTGGTTTCAGCAGAAAGCGATTTACAATCTGCACCAGCCCAAGTCAAGCAGGCAGCCAATGGCAGAAAAATAGAGCAATGAGTTCTCACCAGCCACCTGTAGGTCAAAAGCGGTGCATGGCAGAGCTGGAGATTGCAGCTTCTGTGGTCACTACTGCACAGAAGGAGATAGAAATATTCTTCAAACTGCTGAAAGATGTGACACTTCAGCTCGAGGGAAAGACCAGTAGTTTTGATGACCTGGAGCAATTGAACACAGAATTTCAGGAGAAGCTGGAAGTGCTCTGGACACAGAAGAGTAACAGGAAGAACAGAATCTGCAATTTCCAACAAGTGCTGGCAGGGCGTGGGTACTGAAGAGACTATTGGACAACCTGAGCTGGATGGTGAACTCAGCAAATCTGGAGAGAGACTCCTTCACAGAGGACCTGAGCATTGACAGGTCTGCATGGAAGGAGGAGGTTCCTTGGCTCACCGACCAGGTGAACCAACTGACAGAAGAGAAGGAGCAAAGGATGAGGCAGGTTCTGGACCTAGAGAATGAGCTGGGGGAACTGAGGAGGAAGCTGGCAGAACCATCTCAGGCTGAGCGGCAGTTGCAGGCCCAGGAATACCATAGACAGATGGAGTTGAAAAACCTGGAGAAACAACTTCACATCCAGGTCAAGGAAAACCAACGGCTCTGTCTCCAGAATGCTGAGCAGCAGGAGCAATTATAGAGCCTGGAGGAGAAGTCCAAGGATTGGCAGGAAATCCCCGAGACCCCAAGATGCACATGTGTGTGCAACCCATAGAAAGAGGAACAGCTGGCTCTGTTGTGGGATGCTCTCCACAGGGTAAGTGGTGAGAAGGAGGAGCTCATCAGCATCCTGGACTCAGAGCAGCAGGTGAAGAAACATCTGTGGGAACAGCTAGTCCACTCAGAGGATAAGATAGACAAATGTAAAGAGGTGGCTGAGAGAGAGAGAGAGCCAAGCATCTTGGGAGCTGCAACAGCGGCAGGAGCAGTCCCAGGCCCATCTGCAGGAGCTCAGAGCCACCTGTGAGCAGCACATTGCCTCCAATGAGTGGCTGAACTCTGAGGAGGCCCTACAATAGATCCTGCAGAGGCAGACCCAGCTGCTGGAGCAGCTGAAGCAAGTGCATGGCCCAACCAACAGGGTGGACCAGGTGGTGCCCCCAAAGTGGCAGGACACTTTTAAGTGCCTGGAAGTGACCAGACTACAGGAGGAGAGGCTGCAGGCCCTGCTGAGCTTCCTGGCTTTTCTTGGGGTGGGGAAGCTGTGAGCCCTGGAGAAGCAAAATGTGAGGAGGTGACTTCTCCCAACGTGACCATCGCAGAAGACGGAGACATGCCCCAGACCTAGAGTGACATGGCTCTACGAGCACTCTCAGAGGCTGAGTTCCACAGGGGGAAACTCCTGCAGGAGCGGCAGCCCTATCGCAGGCACCCTCCCAACACAGCAGCTCAGTGCAAGGTAGAGCTGGAGCCACAAACACCCCGCCCCATGAGCTACTACCACAGCAGGCATGAGGATGGGAAGTGGGACACGTGAGCATCCGAGAAGAAAATCTGCTTCGTCCATGACCTGCATGATGAGGTGGACTTCCATAGTCAAGCAGATTAACTCCACCATCGATGCAGCTAGCTGTCGGCAGACATTTGCACCATAGAGGAGTCCCTAGTGGCGTGTAAAGAGCAGCTGTTCGTCCTTCATGAGCTGTGTTTAGAGAAAGCCAAGCATGTGTGCCAGCTCTCCCAGAAGATGGAGAAAGAAGAGAGAGCTGTGAGAGCTGCAGGGGAAGGGGCTGACAGAATGCTCCAGATGCCTGCACAGGCTGAGCCCCCTGCCACCACGCTCCTTCAGACGCCTCAGGCTCCGGAGTGGGTGAAATGAGGCTGGAGCAGAAAGGTTTTTAAGAATTGCAACTTCAAGACAGCTTGGAAACTGCTAAAGGAGAGGTCGGGGTTCCCGACCACATAGAGGACTCCCCCCGGAGCACGTCTTGCGGCAGATGCCCCACAACCAGAGCAGCCTACAGCTGTAGGCTGCTGGAGGGCTTGGGCAAGGAGCACTCCCTCCTTTTCTTCTGTAGACTCATGAGGATGATAACTCTCTATGTGACATAATGACTCTCAAAATCTTCAGCAGTCACCAGAAGTAGGTTGCCAGTTTGCCTTCTCTCAGGCCTCAATCTGCTGGGTCATGGGAAGGGTAAACTGCGGGTCGGGTAGGGCAGAGGCAGCCAGGAGGTGGCCCAAATTCAAGGGACATCTAATGGACCATTGGTGGCCAGGGAAGAGGCCCATATTATGCTTATCACAAAGAATAATTTGTTTTCAAAGGGAAAAAAGCCTCCAACAAAGATTTGTTCTTCCAGTCCTGGGGCTTGAACTCAGTGCCTGGCCACTGTCCCTGAGCTCTTTTTTATCAAGGCTGTTGCTCTACCAGTTGAGCGCCACCTCTCCTTCTGGCTTTTTCTGTGTGGAACCAAACCCAGGGCTTCAGGCATGCTAGGCACACACTCTACAGCTAAGACACATTCTCAGCTAGGATGATACCCTGTCCTCCCAAACCCATATGGCCATTCCTCAGATAAATAGGAAGTAGGGTTAGGATGACTATGAAGCACAAGTCTGGTTCACACAGAAATATTCCTCTGCCCTCGCTTCCTACACTCTTAGTTGAAGTTTCTCTTCTACCATTGAGGGATGAGAGAGGGAGAGGGGAGTCCTGAGAGAAGAGTACCAACAACAGTGCCCCCCTGAGCCCCACATCTTTCCCCAAACAAATGGTTCTCCAGATTCCAATCTTACCTGACTCTATGTGTAGTCTACACTGACTCCCCACCCCTGCAAGGCTCAGGATGAAATAAAGGTCAGTCCTGGCCTCAGCCCATACTTAGGGTGGAAGGTCTTAGTCCCAGACCCACTTCCACCTCTGACTGCCTGTGTTAGCCTGGACCACCACCACTCACCACTATGTTGGTGGTGATGACCTCACAGATGGATTCCAGGAAGAAGGTCTATGGCAAAGAGCAGAAACAGCAGGGTGAGCAGGGCAGAAGGAGGCGGGGAGATTGTTCTGGGATCTTCCTCCTTGAAGTACTCCTGTCCAGCCAGGACCAAGCTGATCCAAAGCATGGCCAAGGTCAGGGGGTGAGATGAGATGGAGGAGCATGGGACTAAAGGAGGTACTGCTTTTTCTTGGGGCACTTGAAAATTCCAATTACATTTGGCCCATGCTAATCCCAAAGCCAACATGCAATACCTCTCCTTGTTGTTGTTGGCTGTGAGAATTGTCCCTGAACTCTTTTTCTCGAGGCTGGCACTCATCACGAGCCACAGGGCCACTTCTTGTTTTCTGAAGGTTCAGCGAGGATAAGAGTCTCACACACTTTCCTGCCCATTCTGGCTTGGAACCATAATGCTACATATCTCAGCTTTCTGAGTAGCTCGGATGACAGGAATGAGCTACCAGTGTCCAGCATGTGATACCATTTCAAGGCTTCTTGTCGTGTCTGTAAAAGGAGCCCCAAAGGGCCTGGAAAAACCTTGACACAACCAAGGAGCTGGGATGGGGGAAGGCTGACTTTCTATCCATTCTGTTCCCTAAAATCAAAGATGCCAGGTAGTGTTGTATGCATCAAACTCTTAGGTCAACAACCACCAGGCTTAGTGGGGAAAAGGTAGAGAATACCCGAAGATTGCAGTGTAGAAATCCTTGATTTTGCATGCATGTGGTGTGTGTGTGTGTGTGTGTGTGTGTGTGTGTGTGTGAACTCTGGGCCTAAGCTCTACCCCTGAGTTTTCTTGGTCAAGCCTAGTGCTCTGCCACTTGAGTCACAGCCCCACTTGCTTTTCTATGGTTAAATGTAGGTAAGAGCCTCAAGGACTTTCCTGTCCAGGGTGGCTTTGAAGCATGACGGGGGCCCCAGGGAAGCAAGAGTAAACACAACACAGGTACAATCCCTATGGTGGGAGACTCCTGCTCCCTGGTGGCCAGACACGGGACATCGCCCCTCCCCCCCCATAGTCCTCTACAGTTCAATTTGGGAAAGTGACCAGGTCCAAGCTGATTTTTGATCACCATGAGTGCTGATGCCAGAGCAGGTCTGTTCCACCCTAGGCCAAGAGAGCTCCAGGAGGCCCGGCTCCGAGGGGCACAAGGAAGGGAGATGTCAGCTCCAGGCCAAGCTAAGAGCCTTTGCCCACGGACACCCCTACTTAGCCTTTCTGATCACTGTAAGGCCTGTCAAAGAACAACCCCCACCCCCCAAAAAATCAAAATTGGAGCTGTGTCTCAAAATGGTAAAGCTTTAGCATTGAACCAAATAGCTCAGAGACAAGGCTCCCAAGCTTTGACTTCAAGACCCCCAGCTGACCCTCCTCCATAAAATACAGGTTAGCTAAATGTGAACTAGTAGGATTTATGAAGTATTTCTGAAGAATGGTGATACTGAAGAAAGCACACTAATTCTAATGACAGCTGAACTTGTGTCATTACAGCTATGTGCTGATTCCTTCACAGGGTGCTGTTTGCTGGGTCCTTCCCCCATGGGGGTTTTGTGCTGAGTCCTCAAAAAGGTGCTGTTTGCTGAGTCATCACAAAAGGTGCTATGTGCTGAGTCCCTAAGAGGGTTGGGCTGTTCTGGTTTTTCCAAAGGTACTGTGTGCAGAGTCCATTACACAATGTACTGTATGCTGAGTCCTTCAAACAGTGTGGTGTGCTAATTCATTCCATTCAGCACATAGCAGCACCATTGGGAAGAGAGGGATGAGGTGAGTTTTTCGAGTGCTGTGTGCTGAGTCCTTTACACAGGGTGCTCTGTACTGTCCTTCAAATGGTGCTGTGTGCTAAGACCTTCCACAATTTGATTGTGCTGAGTCCTTAAAAATTGTGCTATGTGATGAGTTTTTCAAAGGGTGCTGTGCACTGAGTGTTTTACATAGTGTTCTACGTACTCAGCCCTTAGAGGGTGCTGTGTTTGGAGTCTTAACCCAGGGTGCTATGTAATGAGTACCTGGGAAAGAGTGCTACATGCTTAGTTTTTCAAAACATGTCATGCACTGAGTCCTTTACACTGTGGGCTATGGTCTCCCTCCTTCAAAAAGTGCTGTGTGCTGAGTACTCTACAAAGGATACTATCTGCTGAGTCCTTCAAAGTTAACTGTGTGCTGAATCCTTTACACAGGGTGCTTTGTGCTGTTTTTGGAATTGTGCTGTGTACTGAGTCATTCCAAAGGTTGCTATGTTCTGAGTTCTTGAGTGGTAGTTATCCCCAACAATCACACACACACAAACACAATCACAAACACATATACACACACGAGGGTCTCCATGCACCTGCTTGGTGTGTAGAGTGGGTGGGCATGGAAGAGAGTCTCCTCAAGCCATGGGGCTGAGGGGAGATTAGTTCCCCCCAGGCAGGTACTGGGGTTGGTGGGGAGTGCTATGCTGAGGCTGCAATTGCCATGGCCAGGAAGCTTCCTTGGCCTGGAAGGTTCAGAGCCCAGTCAGAGCTGCGATTGCAGTCAGGGGTGAGGGGGAGAACCCAGGGGAAGGGGGTCCCAGGGGCACAGTGCAGTGGCAGCCAAGGCCAGGGACCCGAGGGGTGGGCGCAAATGCACGGGCGGGGGTGGGGCAGCCGAGGAGAGGAGTGGAGGGCAGAGAGTGAAGTCAGAGAGAAGAGCAATCACATGCAGGAGGGGAAGCGGCTTCAGCAGCTGATGGCCACTTGGATCATAGTGCAGATCCTGGCCAGGAGCAGACAGCACGTGGAGCCAGCACGACAGGAACATTGCCGAGCAGCCCCATAGAGAAGAGGCGGCCATGGCGCCCCTGAGTCTGAGATCCTGGCGGGGGGAGCAAGGTGGTAGTGGCTGAGGAGCAGCAATGGAGATGGTGGCTGCTTAGGCTGTGGCGGTGGTGGAAGTACTGTCTCCTGGGGAGGAGGCCGCTGAGGTGGTGGCAGAGTCTGCTGAGGAACAGGCAGCAGCAGCATCTGAGGAGGAGGAGCAGAGGAAGCTCACAGCCTTCCCAGGCACCCTCAGACGCCCCCGCCCCCTCCCAGCAGTGCCGCATTTCACACATGGTGCTGCCAGCTCGGATCCTTGGTGCCTCTCTCAGTTGCCTGGCAGAAATGGCCCGGCCCTAGCCTGCTTGCAGCCCCGACCTCAGACTCCAGGGCCCTCAAGCACCAGATGCCGCCACCTACAGCTTCTCCCCAGTAGCATACATAAGTGGCTGCCCCTTGGGGCCACACCCCGTGACCCCTGTACCTCATGACTCCCTGTCACCCCCCCCCCAGTGGATCCAGACCTGCGTCTCCTGCCTCCCCTCTCCTGTCCCACCCGCACCTGCCTCGTATCCCACAGTCCACCCTGGCACTGCCACAAATGAGACCTAGTTGCTGGGCTGGGGTGTCGACCCTGGGATCCCACCCCCATCCCTAGCGGCCAGTGTCCCCAGGAAAAGGGGAGATGAAGAAATGAGTGAGGAGGAGACACCACAGAGCCCCTGACCTGGAGCAGTGTGAGCCACACAGCCACATATCTGCACCCTTCTTCTCCCTGGTGGGAACCTGATGGCTTTAGTCAGAGGTGGTTAGCAGCACCTCTCGGGTCTTTTCCTTTTTTTCTGGGGGTGGAGGGTGTTAGATGCAGAAGATAAGCCCCCTTATTGCTGTGGGAGCCCTTGTCTGTCTTCTGTGCTCAGTCACATCTTCATCTGAGGAGGTTCCAGAAGAGCCCAGAAGGGAGGTGAGGGCACTGGGGGTCAGATAGGAGGTGAATATTTGGGAGGCGTGTTCCTCCAACACACATACACCTGTCCTGCCCCCCCCCCCCCACCTCAGGTGTTAACAGTTTTCCCAGGGTGATCACATTTCCCAGCTCTGCCAGCTCTGCTAGTGCTCCTGGTTCATCTGGTCTTCTCGTCCTCCTCAAGAATCCACCAAGTCACCCAGAAGCATCTAGTCTGGAAGTAGGGAGGTCCATCCATGTATATAGCCCTTAGGAACCCATCAAATTCCCCAACAATGCCCCCACCCCAGGTCAGACACCCCTCTGGAGGCACCATGACCCCTTCTTTGTTTTCTCTCCTGGTTCTGAGGAGCCATCAGTCTCAGCATGCCTTCACCCAGAGTCTTAGCATAGGGTTTTAATGAATGGGGACTCAATGCTGGTTGTTCCCAATGGGAAGGGTCTGTCCCTGGAGAAAGGGAGAGGCAGGGTGGTTCTGTGTTTTTAGAGCAATGTTCCCCTTGGTGGGATCCCCTGGTTCTGACCAGTGACCCCCATGCTAGAGCTTGTACATTTCCCATATGAGGAACCAACTAACTCAGGAGAGACAATGCTCTGAGTCTGTGTGTGTGAGAAAAAGAGAGAGAGAGAGAGAGAGAGAGAGAGAGAGAGAGAGAGAGAGAGAGAGAGAGAGAGATGGGGGAGAGAGGGAGAGAGAGAGAGAGGGAGAGAGAGAGAGAGATCATCTTTCTCCTTGTACAGACTGAATGTGCTCAGGTGAATGATCAGGTGGTAAATTGCAAGTGCTGCATGGATTAGTCTTCTGTCACCGGTTTGGATTTGTGTGTGTGTGTGTGTGTGTGTGTGTGTGTTGTGTGTGTGTGTGTGTTGGGAGAGTAAGGAGATGAGAACAATGAAAATATATTTAAGTCACCGTATCTAAAAAGAGCAAAAGCATTTTATTTGTGTGTATGTGTGTATTTGTTGTTCTTTTATCATGAATGCCCAGTACAAGCCCAGCCACAAATTCTGTTTTCTCCATCATTTTGGAGAAGGTTTCAGTAGATTTCCTTTCCACTTCTTTCCACCTCCCTTTTCCCCTTTCCTGTAGCCAACTGTAGCTGCTGGGCCTGTGTAGGTCTCCACTAGGAGACCTGTGGGAAACGCAGACCAGAGTGGACACCTGTCCTTCTGTCTTCAGCCAGAAGGCTCATGAGTGTGACCACAGCCGCACTCTCCCATCCAGACACTCTGCTCTCGTGTGTATAGTTGGAGCTAATTCAAGGCTTGGGAATGTGTCTGCCAAACATAATTAGGGAATGAGATGTGGGGGAAGAGAGCAGGGGCTGTGAAGCTAGGAGGGTCTGGGAAGTGGTGAATGGTGTGATATGGCAGATGGCTCACCGCGACAAAGGATGAGAGGGGAACCATACCCAGGGCATTGATGGTGTCTGTGGGCATCTGGGCAGGGGGCTCCAGGCCCCCACTGGTGGTGTGGATTCCCTTCCGGGTCAGTGCACTGTTGTGCAGTCCTCCCTGGAGTCCTGCAGACTCCAGTCTGTGTCCCGCCTAAGCCATTTCCAGCTGAGCAGTGGTAGGCAAGTGTGTTCTCTCTGCTGGAGCCTGCTCAGTATCAGGACATGGCAGTTATCTAGGGCTCTCTGACTGCCAGTTTCTGTAATCTGCTGTAGGCTGGAAGGAAAAGGGTCCACTGACTTTGGAACCTTTTAAGTTTGATTGGGACAAGTGAAATGTCATCTTTTCCAAAGTTTTTTCTTGAATTTGGCAATTTCCACTAACACCTGGGATTATGGGTCAAATTAGATGGACCATTTCAGCTGCCAAACAATGATGTTCAAAGCAGCACAGGTAGAGTTCCCTAGCCAGATGGTCTCCTGCTATGAACGTTGTGCCCTGACTGCCTTTCTCCAGCAGTTACTGATTAGCTCCGGCACTCTCTAGGGTGGACACCACAGTCTAGAATGTTGTGGGGAGCAGAGATTGTGACCTCGCCATCCCCAGCCTGCCAGCTGTGAGCAGAGACGATTCCTAGCACCTGTACTGGACTCTGGGAGATTCAGAGACCTGGGATGTCTCAAGGATCCTTTCTCTGCAACATGAAACTTGGGGGCCGGATATGGTAGACCATCCTGTCTGGCCCCAGGTGGTGGAGAGTATGCCCCTTGAGCCAGGCGTTTAGCTCACGGGAACCTTGTTCACACCTGAGTGGGGAATTGAGTGCCACAAAGCTGGTCAGCAGCTGGACAGAGATCTTTGAGAAGCTAGGCATCCCAGAGGCCCCAGAATCCAGCGAGTACATCATGGCTCACGTCCTCAGAGCCAAAAGAGTTAAATGCTTTGCGCGAGAAGGATAGCAAGAGGGAGTAGGGAGAACTGTGGGAGAGCTACATCATATTTTGTCCACCCAGGATGCTTACCAGAATCAGATGGGACTTTTCTGTAGTATTGTCATAGACAGATGCTTATTTATTTATCCAACACAGAGTCAAAGTGTGCGCCAGGCTCTGGGGGGGGGGGGGTTATAGATGATGAAAATTTCCAGTGCTGGTTCCACAACACATAAAGAAACCTTTGTTTGAGCTGGATGCCTGTGCTTCATGCCTGTCATCCTAGCTACTTAGGAGGCTGAGATGGGAAGATCGAGGCTTAAGTTCTGGGCAGGAAAGCCTGTAAGACTTTATCTCCAACTAACTACCAAAAAGAAAATGCCAGAAGTGGATGTGTGGGTCAAGCCTTAGTCCATTGGCCTTGAGTACAAAGACTCAGGGGCAGCACCCAGGCTCCGAGTTCAAGGCCCAGGAGTCAGAGAAAGGAAGGAAAGAGAGAGGAGGATGGTGGGAGAAAAAGAAGAAAGAAAGGGAAGAAGGGAGAATGTGAGCCTTGGTTTGGAGTCCCTGCATCAAGGCAGCCAACCATTCACAATCTCTGTGGGGACAGTTTCAGAGCTTAAAGACAGTATGTAGGACCAAGACAATGACCCCTCAGCTACTTTATGACATCCAGGAGCTTTGTGGTCACCGACTGCAAAGGGAAGCAGCCTCAGGTAGACCGTAGGGCTCAGGGTGTGTCACCAGGTTTCAAACATCCCCAGCCCCAACAAGTTTATTTTCTGGTCCAAGATCTAGGGAGGTTTTGGGGTGAGGGAGTGTCAAGGCGGGGGAGGTGGAGCAAGGAGGATGAAGAGGGACGACGATCCCAGGTCAGGTGTGTCAGGACATTGGAGCCATGACCTCGCCTGACAACCTCAACCGTCAGTGATAGAGCCTTTGACCCAGCCACATGGCTATTAAAAGTCCTGGCACCTTGGGTTCACCACTGACCACCTGGCTGTCATCTGCCACAGGATGCCTGTGCAGTACATCCTTGGGGACTTGGACATTCCCGGGCTCAATCTGAAGATGATACTGAGAAGACTGAGGCCTGGGTGACTCCATCTTGAGCTAGTGAGCATCTTCTGAGGTATGAGTTATGCAGCTGGCAATGAACCCGACCTGGGAATGAACAGAAGAAGCAATTCCCAGGGGACTAGGAACATAAACAATCCTTGGGAAAACCGCAGGCAGGCAGGTGCTGGAGTGCTTGGTGACCCTGCAGTCAGGCCACAGGTGGTGTTTGTTTAAAAAAGGAACTCTGCAGTTTAGCATGTATCCTCTTGAGATTCTCCTGTGGTGCATACCAACCAGTTTAAAGAACGTCAGCCCCCTTGATCTAACCAACAACTTGTTTCTAGTCCTTTCCCTCTTTTTAGTGTGCCAATCATACTATAGAGTTATTTGGTGATTTTCCTGGGGTTTGTAGTGATTTGTTACAAGAAATTATGATGTACACAAAGCCCTACCTTCCCGAAAAAGTGTATGAAAAGTGTTGTAACTATGGGCTCGGGGCCTCTCAACATCATGGGCTGCTGCCATGGACACTGGGGGGACCAAGCTCAAGCTTCCAATAAAGACTCTTTTGCTTTTACATTGGTGATAGTCTCTGGTGGTCTTTTGGGTAAGGATTTCCGAGTTAGGCTTTACAACACCCCCGGTGTTCATTCCTCCACCAGAGACAGAGGTAAGTGTGCCACTGGCACAGAACAGACAGGAAATGAGGATAGGAGTAGGGACCCATGTAGCCCAGAGACTTCCTCTAGGGGGCACTAGGACCTCTTGACTGCCATTCTCAGAGGCAGAGGTGGGTTTCTCTTCTGGCTCAGCCTTTAGTCTAGATGGCAGATCTGGGATTCAGAGAGGGCCAGCTGAAGGTGGTGCAGGCTTGGGTAGAGGCTGGTGGGAAAACCAGAGGCCCTGCGCTCTGAGCAGTGTTGTTTTTGAGTATACTCACAACCCAGGAACATTACTGGGATGGATCAGGCCTTTTCTCCTTCCTGAGAGAGAGGGACATAGATCCCTCCTGTCTGCTTCCCTTGGCTGTGAAATCCTTTTGTTGCCACATCCTGTGGTTGGATAACTAGACCTCACCTCACTGCCCAGTGTCAATGCAGGACAGTGAGAGATCCTGAGTCTCTTATAAGGTCAGGAATCCTCAGTATGAGATTGTACTTGAACGTCCTAACTTGGTGCATGGTCTGTTCCATCTCAGATTGCCATGATGTAAGAGATAGAATCTAGAGAATCAGACCAGGATTGGGTCTGTTCTGGGAGTCTTGAGTATTATGTGTGAGCTTTGAGCTCCAGTGTGCCCATCTGCTTCCTTTTCTTGGGTGGGTCTTTGCTAGAAAAAGCTTGAAACTAGATACTGTGTCCTATCCCTTGTCTTTGATGCTTAAAGCTAGCACTCTACCATTTGAGCCACAGCTCCACTTCCAACTTTTTTGGGTGTTTAATTGGAGATAAAGAGTTCTCATGTACTTTGCTGAGAAGGATGCATCCAAATGCAGTCCTCAGATCTCAGTCTCCTGAGGAGATAAGATGAACGGCATGGAAAAGTATCTTTGGCAGGCTGCCAGTAACTCATGTGTGTCATCCTAGTTATTCAGGAACTGAGATCTGAGGATCACGGTTTAAAGCCAGCTTGGGCAGAAAAGTTCTGTGAGACTTGATGTCCGGTGGACCACCAGAGAATAGGAAGAGGTGCTGTGGCTCAAGTGGGAGAGTGCTCACCTTCAGCTGAAGAACTGAAGGACAGTGCCCTGGCCCAGAGTTCAAACCCCAAGACCAACAACAAAAAAAAAAGAAGTGACTAAGTTTTCCACATAGCAGTGTGTACAGTAGGAAATGCCATGCTGGGCTATGAGACATTCCAGGTATGTGAGAAGCTCAATGTTTTGCCTACAGTGGGTCTGAAGTCGGGAGTGCCATCTTCTCGGGGGTGGGATGTGATCTTAATGGAGGGAGTTCATGGTTCTCTTCTCAGAGACTGCTGAAGCCTTGGGCTGTCCATCTGTGTGTGTGTGTGTGTATGTGTGTGTATGTGTGTATGTGTGTGTGTGTGTGTGTCTGTGTGTGTCTGTGTGTGTCTGTGTGTGTGACTGTGTTTGTGTGTGTTTGGAGGTAGAAGAACTGGGCCTTGAACTCAGGGGCTAGGTGCTGTTCCTGAGCTATTGTGCTCAAAGCTAGTGCTCTGACACTTGAGCCACAGCTCCACCTCTGGCTATTTGGTGGTTCACTGTAGATAGTTGCCTCACAGACCTTCCTGCATAGACAGGCTTTGAATCGTGTTCCTCAGATGTCAGCCTCCTGCGTAGCTAGGATGACAGACATGAGCCACCCGTGCCGGCTTTGTGTGTATGTGTGTGTGTGTCTGTGTGTAGAAGTAGGTTGTAACACGGAGCACTGGACCCTTTGGTAACTTATAACTGCTATCTTTGGGGGATGCATGGGTTTTTTGGCAGAGGTTTAGGGGCCTGGAAGGGTGGAACACTTGAAGGGGACTCAGCACCATTAAATTATAAGACCAAAGGATCTGTGTGCCCTGGAGATGTCTACTCCCTTAGGCCTGGTTGGTGGCAGAGAGAGTTCAGGAGGACCTTGGGGTGGGGCTCGCAGGGGGTGACTCCCCAGGGAGACAGACAGCATAGCCAGCCCTTAGTAAGGATGTGAGCCCTGTTAGTATGGAGTGCACTGGTATGGGTCAGAGACCGGTTCTTCTCATAATGACGTCTCATGTGTGAGGCCAACCCTATTTTAAATCTTGACCTGTGATCTTCAGATTTCAGTATCCTGAGTAGCTAGAATTACATGCTTGAGCCTCTGGCACAAAACCTCTGATTCTTTTTGGTATATTAGGTTTTGTACTCAAAGCCTTAGGCTTGCCAATCAGGTCTTCTACCATGTGAGCTAAGCCTTTCTGTCTTGGGCATCTCCGAAATAGATAATATATGCTTAGGCTGGGCTGGATCACAGGCCTCCTATCTGTGACAAGCATGCACCAGCAGGCCTGGTCTTCTTTAGTTGGAATGCTAGACATGTAGTGCCATGCTCAGTCATTGGTTTAGATGGATTGTCCCAAACTCTTAGTCCATGGCAGCCGATTCTTGACCTAAGGTGAAGCTCTGCGTTGGGCCTCGACCATTGGTCCTCAGTCTCCTCCCGCGACAGTTGTGAGGAAACAAGGAATCAATATAAGGGGATCTCTGGGGCAGAGCCAGGCATAGAGGGAGAGGCTGTCAGATATGGTTCTTGGAAATTCTATGAGCATATGACAGGAAGATACCCAGAAAGCGCTCAGATGGGGCCTGTTATTTATGATGCAACAGGTACGGGATTATGAAACAAAACATGGCTCTCTTTCATCCTTACCCTATCCCCATGAGGAAAAGGATCTTTCACTGTGCTCAGTTTTGTAGCTGGGGAAAACGAGGCATGGAGATGCTAGGTGACCTTCTCATGATCCCCAGCTGATAGCAAGCTCAGCCTGACTTATCTGCCATGTTCCCTAGGACAGTGAATGTTATTCAGTCCCCTTCTTGTGGTGGCAAGTCCACTTCTTGTCAGTTGTGAGGCTTGAACTCTGGACCTGGGCACTGTCCCCGAGCTCCTCAGATCAAGGCTAGCACTCTACCACTTGAGCCACAGCATCACATCCAATTTTCTGGTGGTTCTTTGGAGATAAGAGTCTCACAGACATTCCTGCTTGGGCTGGCTATGAACCATGATCCTCATATCTCAGCCTCCTGTGTAGTTAGCATTATAGTCCTGTGCCACCAACACCCGGCTAAAGTGCAATTCAGATTTTCTTCCTTCCTTCCTTCCTTCCTTCCTTCCTTCCTTTCTTTCTTCCTTTCTTTCTTCCTTCCTTTCTTTCTTTCTTTCTTTCTTTCTTTCTTTCTTTCTTTCTTTCTTTCTTTCTTTCTTTCTTTCTTTCTTTCTTTCTTTCTTTCTTTCTTTCTTTCTTTCTTTCTTTCTCTCTCTCTCTCTCTCACATTCTCTGTCTCTCTCTGTCTCTGTCTCTCTCCCTACCTATCTCTCTCACACAGGAACTGGTTGAATGGGTGCTGGAGGAGGTAGCCCAGGATCCCCATGTGGCTGGGAGTCAAGGTGGCCCTCCCATTCTGGAGGTGGACTGTGGGTCAGGAGCTGCCGCGCTCAGCCTATTGAACTAGCTCCCTGAGGTAAGCCCCTCTGTGCCTGGGTTAGACTGTGTCGGATATTCATCGTCTGTCCCTCCCGCGAGTCCTTCCCCACTACCTTCTGCTAAGACAGTTAAAGGAAAGTGGATATAAGGAGGTGTCACTTTGTCTTCCCACCCAGCACGATCCTGGGCCTCTGATCCTCACCACCACTTATCTCGCCAGACCCTGGTTATAAGAAAATGAATCCACTCTATTTCTACTTTGCTTTGCTGGAGTGTGTTGTTTCGGGGTGGATGGGCAGTATGTAGAGGAAAGACCCTAGGCCTGATACCTCTTGGGGAACATTTGTTCTTGTGACAGAGCCAAGTCATTGCTGTCAATAAGGAGGAAGCTGCCATCAGACTGATCCAGAACAATGCTCACAGGCTGTTGATGTATAAAACCCACCCATGTCGGCTTCCCACGCACCACAAGGGGGTGCAGTGTGGGTAGCCCAGAACTGGCCCTAGGAGATTATAAATGGAAGGTGGCAGTCAGGTGCTGGTGGCTCCTGCCTGTCATCATGGTTATTTGGGAGGCAGAGGTCTGAGGGTTGTGACTCAGAACCAGCCCAGGCAGGAGAGTCTGTGAGATTCTTATCTCCCATAAACAACCTCTCCCCATACACAAAAAAGCCAGATGTGGTGGTGTGGCTCAAGTGGTAGAGCCTTAGCCTTGAGAAAAAGAAGCTCAGGGATGACACCCGGGCCCTGAATCCGAGACCTAGGACTCACAAAAAATAAAATAAAATAAATGTTATCTTACCTGTTATCTTACTACCGAAAAGGATGAATTCAGTCTTCTCTCTGGTACTTGTAGCCAAAGATAAGGGGCTTCCTTTGATGTTCCTCTAAACCTCTCCTTCTCTTCATTATCTCTCCAGGCTTCAGTTGCAGAATAGAATTCAGATCATTCCACTCGATGTGACCTTACATACCCTCCCTACCCACCTTCCTTGGGGTGGGGATCCAGGATGGACTCACCACTGAGAGGATGAGGCACCACAGAGATGGGTGTAGGTATCCCTGAAACTCATTCTCTCTCTCTCTCTCTCTCTCTCTCTCTCTCTCTCTCTCTCTCTCTCTCTCTCTCTTTCTCCCTCTCCCCAGCAAAGATGCTGTGGATAAAGGACAACATAGCTGGGCATGATCATTTCCAGCCATGGCTGCTGCTGAGAAACTCGGTACAGATGTGCAAGACTGTCCCGAGACAGGCCCAAGGAGTCACAGAAAAACAGCTATCCAAGGTTGGGATTGTGTCTTAGCAGTATTGGGCTCGCTAGCACACAGGAAACCCTTGATTCAATTCCTAGGTACCACATACACAGAAAAATTAGGAAGTGGCACCTTGGCTCTGGTGGAAGAGTGCTCGCCTCCAGCAAAAGAAGCTCCTACACAGTGCTCAGGCCCCGAGGTCAAGCCCTAGGACTGTCAACATAAAACAGCACTCCAAGGGTCCTTGGTGATGGGTGGATGGCTATGCCCTGTAGTTTTTAGTAGATCCATCCATGCTTTGTGTCTCCTTCTTTGACAGTGGGGAACTGGACACTCCTTCTGCCCTGAAAACCTGGACCCAGTTATCAGCAACCCTCCCAACACCTTCCACCAGGACATGAAGCAGCTGGCCCTAGAAATACTCAGGTACCTGTTGGGTGGGGCAGGGGGATACAGGCAGGCCCCAGAAGTCCTAGTGGGTCTGATCTGCTCCGGATGACCAGACCATCCACAGGAGGCAGATGGGAACTTAGAGAGGGGTAGAGATGTGGAGGGGACCCTTTAATGCCCATGGCCCTACCCAGATTCCAAGCCTCCCTTTTCTGTCCCTGAGGGCGGTAGAGGAGTATCTAGTTGGTAGTGTCTAGAGGAGGACTAGGAGGAAATTCTAAAGAATGAGACACCATAAGCCCTGGGCTGGTGTCCAACACCTGTCATCCTGGCTACTTGGGAGGCTGAGATCCAGAGGATCCCGTTTCCCAGCTCAGGCAGGAAACTTCTCATCTCCAATCTCCAACTGGTTGTGGTTCCATGGCACAAATGGTAGAGCACTGGCCTTGAGCAAAAATAATCATCGGAGACAGTACCCAATCCCTGAGTTAAAGCTCCTCAACAAAAAAAAAAAAAAAAAAAAAACCAACGGAAAGACACCCCTTGCCTGCAAGAGATAGTGAAGGAGTGGGGTGCTGTGGTTGGGAGACCAGGTGCTGGCCTCAATGTACAGAAATTTCTAAGATATCCCCAGGTTTGCCTGATTATGAAATCACAGCAGGGTGGGTGTTGCCTTACCAAGAACTCCAGAGGATGTTTCCTGTCTTAGGCAGGGAGTGGGGTGAATGTGAGCAGGGGTGGGAGGGTAGTGTCAATTTTATTCTCTCCATCCATGGAAGTATGGTTTTGGATGCTGGTTCAAAGTCCGAAGCAAAGGACTGCATGTGATTTATAGCCTGACAAGTTGGGTTTCCCTGGGTATAAGAAGGTAACTGAAGCCGGGTGCTGCCAGTGGCTCACAACTGTAATCCTAGCTACTTGGGAGACTGAGATCTTAGGATCGCAGATCAAAGCCAGCTTAGGCTGGCTTTGAACCACCAGATAACTGGAAGTGGTGGTATGGCTCCAGTGGTAGAGCGCGCACCTTCAGCTGAAGAGCTAAAGGACTGTGTGAAGGCCCAAAGTTCAAACCCCATGACCAACAACCAAAAATAAGGTAGCTGAATTTTCTGCATAGGAGTGTATAAAGTAGGAAATGCCATGCTGTGTTATGAGCCATTCCAGACTTGTGAGATGCTCTGTGTTTTTTCTACAGTTGGTCTGAGGATGATAGTGCTACCTTCTCGGGGGTTGGGATGTTCAGGTGCTCAGGGACTGCTGAGGCCTTGGGCTACTCCTGTGTGTGTGTGTGTGTGTGTGTGTGTGTGTGTGTGTGTGTGTGTGTGTGTATTTTTCCCTCATCTTTCTCTGTCCCCTTCTTGGGCACCTGTCTGCCTCTTCCTGACTTCAGAGGGAGCCCCTCCTCCATGGCACCCTGCCTATAGCCCCCTATCTGGGTCTACAATGAGTCCTAAATTGCCAGAGACCTGTATATTCTAGCTTTTTGTTGGGGCCCAAGTCTGGCTGTCCATAACTTTGGCCACCTCCAGAGGCTTCTGGGTCAGCAGGGCCAGCTGACATAGGTTCTCTCCTGCCCATGGAGGAGAGGGGCTCAGTCATGCATGTCCTTTCCTTTTCCTCAGCTGGGCCTCTGGATGCATGTCCATCCTAGCAGGCTGGCAATGGAGTGGGGGAAGGGTGGTTGCCAAAGCCTCTGGCCAACATCAGCCTGATAGCTGACTGAAGGCCGCCCAAAAAAGAGGACCTGGGGCTACATGGAAGGTGAGGCCAAATTGTCTTCAAAGTACCCATTGGTGTCTAGGAAACGTAAAAGTACCTTATCGCAGGAAAGTCTATCTCCCCTCCCCTCCCCCCCCCCCCCCCCCCCCGCCCAGTTGAGCCTCTCAAGTCCTTCTAAACAATTCCGGATAACCATAATACAGAGCACAGACTAGATTCCAGGGTCAGGGTAGAGGGGGTGAGAGACTGGTATGGCCAGTACCTCAATGTTCTGGGGCATGAGCCTTGACCTGGTTATGTCCCCCTTGTGTAAGTTCAATTCTTAACCCAGAGCTAGCCACACACAGGCTACTTGTGACAGTGCTGTGGAAGTAGCAGGAACGGAAGTGAGATCTAGGATGACCAAAATCTGGATTTATGGCCTGTGGGGTTGGGGATGGCAAAGGGTATTTATTTTTTTAAAAAAACTCAGAGGGCTTGGAAGGTAGCTCAGTGGTAGAGCGCTTGCCTTACATGCCTGAGGCCCTGGGTTTGATTCCTCAGCACCACATAAGCAAAAAGGAAAAAGCCGAAAGTGGCGCTGTGGCTCAAGTGGTAGAGTGCTAGCCTTGAGCTGAAGAGCTGAGGGACAGCGCCCAGACCCTTAGGTCAGGCCCCATGACCGGGCCTCCCCCCGCCCAAAAAAAATCTCAGAACTGGAACTCAGGGCCTAGGCACTGTCCCTGAGCTAACACTCTACCACTTGAATCACAGCTCACCTTTCATCTTTTTTAGTAGTTTAGTGGAGAGAAGAGTCTCACGGATTTACTTGCCTGGGCTGGCTTCAAGCTGCCATTCTAAGAGTTCAGCCTATTGAGTACTAGATAGCTGGTATGAGACATTGGCATCTGCTAAAGATGTTTGTGTGTGTGTGTGTGTGTGTGTGTGTGTGTGTGTGTGTGTGTGTGTGTGTTTACTGGGACTTGAACTCAGAGCCTAGGTGCTGTCCTTTAGCTTGTTTGCACAAGGTTGGTGCTGTACCGTGTGAACTAGTGTAACTTTCCTTCCCAGCTTTTTGATGATTCATTGGAGATAAGAGTCTACCCAGGCTAGCTTTGAATCTTGATGGATCCTCAGGTGTCAACCATGAGTAGCTAGGATTACAGGCATAAGCCAATGGCACCCAGCTGCAAGGATGTCTTTTCATACGCTCTTCTGTTCTACAGCTGTCTACTTGCCCTGTCCTAGACTTCTGATCTCTACATCAGCTCCTAGCAGCCCCTGACTGTGTGGAGAACATAAAGCTCAAACCTGATCCCATTTCTTTGTCCTCAGTGGAGGGTATGTTTTGTCTGAAGCCTGGGTTGGAGAAGTAGCTGAACATGGATGCTCGGCTGGGACAGAGAGGTACTCTGTTTTATCCAAGAAGGAATGTGTGGCCAGTTAGATACTAATAGCTCATTCTTTCATATTCCTATCTCCTCAGAGGCTGAGATCTGCAGATTGCCATTCAGTGGCAGCCCAGCTAGAAAAGCCAGTGAGACTCTCTTTTGCAAATAACCACAGAAAGCTGGAAGAAAAGCTCTGGCCCAAGTGGTAAAGTACTAGCCCTCAATGAAAAAACTCAGGGACAGAGCCTGAGTCCTGAGTTCAAACCCCTGTACAAATATGTGCACGCACACATGCATGCACACACATGCACACACACACACACACACACACACACACACACACACAGAGGTGTTAATGATGAGCTGAGGTAGAACTGTGGGCAGTCCTGAGGCATAATCATAGTAAACTCTCAAGGCAGATCAAGTTGTTTCTCCCTAAGTCCTTCTTGAGCTGAGGGGTCTGGGTCATGGCAGTAAGTTCCATGGAACCTGCCCCTCCATTAATGCACGGGGCCACAGGACCAAGAGAAGGACACTATGGATGCTCTTTGTAGTTGGCCCACGATTTCGGACCTTCATCTGCCCCTGAGCACTGGTGAGGAAAGCAAGGCTCCAAACCTTGGGACTCCAGGAGTAGTGACTGCTACAAGCAGCAACCAGCCACCCGTGGATTCCTAAGCCTACAAGTCTTTCATGAGCCCAACTCAACACCCGTCAAAGGTGTGCCTGACAGATTCACACTTTTGTGATACTTGTGTGAGTGGGCATTACCTGTTGTGTCATCTTGCAGCTCCTGCCCCTCCTGGCCCAGAACCCTGGTATGAGACGTAGATTTACTCCTCAGATCCATACTGCACCCATGATAGATGCCATTCTGATGACTCGACTGATGACCTCCGTGCCCCAAGGTTTGACCCTTCTCTGATACTGTGGCCTACTCTGTAGGGAAAGATATCCAAAGAGGCTGCTCTGAAGACTGGTGTGACACCTAGACATTGCGAGTCCATCAGGGGCCCATTGGAAAATATTCTGCCACAGAGTGAAGTCCAAGCAGGCCAGTTGTTGGTCATGGGGCTTGAACTCTGGGCCTAGTTGCTGATCCCCAGCTCTTCAGCTTACCACTTGAGCCACAGCGCCACTTCCAGTTTTCTGGAGGTTCTCTGGAGTTCAGAGTCTCCCAGACTTTCTGGCCTGGGCTGGCTTTGAACCGTGATCCTCAGGTCTCAGCCTCCTGAGGAGCTAGGAAGACAGGTGTGAGCTACCGGTGCCGGGCTGATCTGGAGTTTCACTACAGTGGACTAGGAGCTCCTGAAAGCTTTTTTTAAATTTTTTTAGGTGCCAGTACTGGGGCTTGAGCCACAGCTCCATTTCTGGCTTTTGGTAGTTCATCGGCAAGAAGAGTCTCAGTAATTTCATCCCTCTGATCTCAGTTTCCTGAGTAGCTAGGATTTACAGGGGTTGAGCCACTGGTGGCATTAGGCTAGAAGCTTTTCTTTTTTGGGGGGGGGTGTCCAGTCCTGGGGGTTGAACTCTGGGCCTGGGCGCTGTCCCTCAGCTCTTCAGCTCAAGGCGAGTGCTTTACCAATTGATCCACAGCACCACTTCCAGCTTTTTTCTTTTTTGCTTATGTGGTCCTGAGGAATCGAACCTAGGGCCTCAGGCATGCAAGGCAAGCGCTCTACCACTGAGCCACCTTCCCAGCCCCTAGAAGCTTTTCTTAAGCAAGATTTCTTCCCTGCATTTGCCCTGACTCCTCCATGCAAAGGAGGTCTGAGGGTCAGGAGCTGTGAAAAATAGGCTTCCAGCCACAGGAAATGGCTGGGGTCCATGGTGAAAAGACAAGATAATCTTCCCCCTGGGCCCCATTCTGGGACCCTAACCACTGCCCTACCTGTGACTCAAGTACAAACCTTGACACAGCCTTGAATGTCCTGCCAGACTTGTTTGAAGCCACAGTACCTTCATTCCACCCACACCACTTGCTCTAAACCACACCTCAGGACCGTTGCCCATGCTGGACCTTCTGCCTGAGGCTCTCTGTCCTCTTTCACATCTTAGAACTCCTGTGGAATTTTGGCACTGGTTATATCACCTCATGGAGCAAGTCTTTCCTTCCAATCTCCCTCTATTTTTTTTAGTATTAAGTTTCTTGTGCAGGCTGAGTGGCAAATTCTCTATCTTGATGTGTGTGTGTGTGTGTGTGTGTGTGTGTGTGTGTGTGTGTGTGTATATGTGTGTGAGGTTGTGTGTGTGTATGTATGTGTGTGTGTGTGTGCATGTGTGTGCCATTCCTGGGGTTTGAATTCATGGCCTGGATGCTATTCTATCCCTGAGCCTTTGTGCTCAAGGATAGCGCTCTACTACTTGAACCACAGCTCTACTTCTGGCTTTTTGGGTGTTTAACTGGAGAAAAGTGTCTCATAAAGACTTTCCTGCTTGCAATTGTCATCCTCAGATCTCAGCCACCTAAGTAACTAAGATTACAGGGGTGAGCCACCAGCACCTGCCCTCTACCCTACCTCTAACCTATAACCTCGACCCTCCTCTGAGTCCCAGAACAATATATCTCACCAGGCTAACTTTTTTTTGCCAGTCTTGGGGCTTGAACTCAGGGTCTGGTCATGGTCCTGAGCTCCTTTTGCTCAAGGCTAGCACTCTACTACTTATGCCCCAGTGCCACTTTTGGCTTTTTCTGTTTCTGTGGTACTGAGGAATAGAACCAAAGGCTTCATGCATGCATGCTATCTAAACACTCTACCATTAAGCCACATACACAACACAAGGCTCACTTCTAATGGGAGTTATGAAGGTGGGGTTTATTAGCTTACTCCTTTTGTTGTAGAAATCACTGACTATTTCATATCTTTGCCAATATTTGGGACTAGCCTGTGACTTGGAAATGAGGAATGAGCCCCGGAGGTCTAGGCTCACATCATACAGAGGGATAGAGAATATGAAGCCAGAACCTTTGACAACTCCTATAGCCTAGAACTGTGGTCTCCCTGGAGGTAGTGTCTGGCTTCTAGGTGTCCCAATGGGACACCTCAGCCAGAACATAATGCTTCAGTTCTTTAAATGGCAGAGAAGGATGCTTTGTTCAAGTTGCCAGCTCAGACTTAGTACTCTCTGAGGGCTTGTCCCAGCTTGCCCAGATTGGGTGTCTGGGCATGGGCAACCTGCTGAATGTTTATCATCCATACAATGATACAAGGAGTTATTGCCTCCTCTTTTTTTTTTGGCAGGTCTGTGGTTGTACTATGAGCTTAGGCTCTGTCCCTGAGCTCCTTTTGCTCAAGTGTAGCACTCTGCCCTTGAGCCATAGACCCATTCATGGTTTTTCTTCTTCATGTGACCTCTTAGAAAGAAGGGTATCATGGACTTTCCCACCCCGGCTGAATTCAAATTGGCATTCTTTACATCTCAGGCTCCTAAGGAGTTAGGATTACAGGCAGGAGCCACTGACACCTTACTTTCTTTTCTTCTTGTTCTTTTTTTAAATCATAACAATCTGAAATCTTCATGGTGTCCTTCCAATGGTTTGCATTCAAGTTAAATTACACTGACTTGGAGTTTGAATGCTAGGTCTGCCACCCACAAATGGAGGGACATCCTGACAAACTCATTCTTGTTCATGTGAATGCTAATGGAATGCTATAAAAGTAATAATTAAATGTGCAGTTGCTTCATGATTCTATTTTAGAATGCCACAAAATAATTATTGGATTTATATCTTCCGTTCTAGCATCATGGTATGATTGAGGATATTGAATTAATGCCTTCATAAGTATTCAACCAGGATACTTCATTAAATGGAAGCACAAATAACTAATAGTTGGAAATAATTTATATAATTTAATATCCTCACAGTCCCTCTCTCTCTCTCTCTATATATATATGTATTATATTTATATATACATATATATATCTCAATCTACACATCTATCAACATATATGTATATTTGTATATAATATACATAAATCATGATTCCTATGATCAAGCCACACTAGTCCCATATATATATATATACTAGTCCCATATATATATATATATATATATATATATATATATGTACTAGTCTCATTAAAAAAAAATATATATATATATGTACTAGTCCCATATATATGGGTCAAATGTGGCTTGATCATAGGTCCTCAGAACTTCCTGGCAGCTCAGTTTGCCAGAGTCCGATCTGCTAAGACTGTGACCCCATTTATGGATTGGGCATTGTAGTCCATGAGTTGAAATCCCAGGATGGCTAAAAATTTATTCCTTGTAATAAGAAGCCAATTTTGACACATTGTTTTCCTTCTCTGCGAAAGTCCTTGGTCTCAGTATGATGTATAAAATATATCCTATGTGATATGATATAATAAAAGGAATGTTATATGTGTAATAATACTAAATAAATAAGGGTAATAAATGTCAACGCAGTAAACCCATGTATGTAAATAGATCTCATATATGAACATTATTTTTTCCAGTGCTGGGGCTTCAATTCAGGCCCTAGGAATTGGTCTGAATTTCTTGTCTTCAAGGACAGTGAGCCATTCCCCTTTACCCACAATGTCACAGAGTTACCCAGACCCTGAATTCAAATCCCGTGCCTGCCAGAAAAATTGTGCAAATTCAAGCCAGGGTATTATTATTATTATTATTTTTATTGCCAAGTACGGGACTTGAAGTCAGGTCTTGGCATCTCTGCCACTGCCAGCACTGGGATCCTAGGACCTGAGTTCAAATCTCGGGACAGGCAAAACCTATAAAAAATAAAAAGGAGAATCATAATACTGAGATGTTCAAGAAGGTAGTTTTACATTTTTATTTCCTTTGTATTGTAACCATCCTGGGTCTAAATGCCAAAGTCCAGAAAGTGTACATGACCTTGCATTGCTGATGTTTGGCAGCAATTAAGGAAGCCATAGCTGAAACAGGCAAATTAGGTCTGGAGGTCAAATCCCAGGACTGCCACTAATGAATGGCGGGGGATTTTAAGAAACCCTTTCCTATATGCATCCATAGGAATGGAATGTTATAAAAGTAACAATTAAATTAGTAGTTAGTGTACGATTATATTATAAAATTATACACAACAATTATACTACATTGACTATTTTTCAATTAATATTTTATTATGTATTCAATCATGATACTTTAAAAAGGAAGGAATTTAATTGCCAATAATCAGTAGTAATATTCTATATGCAGTTACATAGTATACAGACATCTCTCTCTTGTTGTATACATATACATCCATTTATGTGTCAACCAATCTATACATTTATCTGTTCATACTCTTGTCACTCCTGGGGCTCAGTGGTAGGGTGCTTGCCTAGTACGTACAAAGCCCTGGGTTTGATTCCTCACTACCGCGTGCACAGAAAAATCTGGAAGTCATGCTGTCCATCAAGCAGTCGAGCACTAGCTTTGAGCATAAAAGCTTAGGGACTGTGTCTAGACCCTTACTCAAGACCCAGGACTGGCACCCCAAAAAAGAAAATAGAATGTTCTAACTGCAACAATATAAGGATAGGACTGCAAATACCTCATCACAGAGCAAACAGGGAGTCTGGTGCTGAAAGCTGACATCTAACTTGACTTAGCCAGAAGTAAACCACTGCAACCCAGCCCCATGGAGCCAGATGCTGCTGGCTCACTCAACCCTGTCATCCAAGATACTCAGGGGCTGAAATCTGATACTGGTGGGTTTAAAACCCAGCCCTTGAAGGAATTCTGCAAAACTCTGAGCTGTGGCTCACAGTGGTAAAGCTCTAGCCTTGAGCAAATGATCTTACAACAGTACCACCAACAGTGCATTCCCTGTGGCTGACTCCCAGCCCTCCCAAAAAGACCCATCCCTCTAAATCATTAGATGTGAATTTTGTGTGGTTTGTGACGTGTTTCTGAAAGCATGGTGATACCGATGAAAGCACCCAACTTCTAATGACTGCGTGTAGGATACAGCTATGTGATGAGTCCTTCATGAGGTGTGTGCTGAGTCCTTCATGGGGTTCATTCTTTCATCTGATCCTTGTAAGAGCTCCACAAGTAAGATGATGGTGCAGATGAGAAACTTGAGGCTCACCAAAATTATGTATGTATTGAAATCTAGTGAGTTGTCTCCTGCAGACAATTATTTATTTTTCTCAGTCGTGAACCTTGAACTCAGGGCCTAGGCACTAACCCTTCCCTGTTGGCTCATGGCTAACGCCCTACCATGTGCAGCCAAGGACCCTCTTGCAACAGAGAGTTAGATCTAGGCATCTGTAGCTGAGGTCTGTCACCCTGCCTACTCAAGAAGCTGAGATCTGAGGATCTGGGTTCTAAACTATCCCAGACACAAAGCGTCCCATGAGAATATTATCTCCTATTCATCACTTAGACACTTGAAGTGGAAGCTGGGCACCACTAACACACGCCTGTCATCTTAGCTACTCAGGAGCCTGAGAGCTGAGGATTAGGGTCCAAAGCCAGCCTGGGCAGGAAATTCTTGAGATGGATGCTACTCTCCAGTGACCCAACAAAAACCTGAAGAAATGCTGTAGCTCAAGTGGTAGCGCACTTGGCTTTAGCTGAAGAATCAAGGACAGCACCCAGGCCTAGACCTTCAACTCCTCCAACATACAAGAAGAGAAAGAAAGAAACCTGAAGAGGAAGCTTTAGACTGCTTTGCATGTATGAATCTTTGGGTTTTGATTCCTCAGTACCACATCACTAAAACAAAAGCCTGAAGTGGCCCTGTGGCTCAAGTGTTAGTGTTCTATCCTTGTACAGGAGAAACTCAGGTACAGTGCTCAGGTCCTCAAGTTCCAGGACAAGTGTATGCACACACACACACACACACACACACACACACACACACACACACACACACAGAGATATCAGAAGTGAAGCTGTTACACCAAATTGTGGTAAAGCAATGAGCTTCGGTTCTGAGCTCATGGTTAGCACCTAGGCCCTGTGTTCAACTCCAAAAACTAGCCATCCAGGGCTCAACTAGGAGGGGTCAAAGGTTTCAAAACCTGATGAGCTTCACCAGCCCTAGCTGACAGGAAGCATTGTGATATTACCCATGTTCTTAGATTCAGTGAGCTTCTGGAAACCTAAGGGGGCAACTTTGCCAATTAGGAATCTTTTAATTCGGTTCAGCTCTCTAGTTGTCTGCCAGAAGGACCCTTGAATTAATTGTAGCAGTTTGTTTCAACACTTGGACATAGTCTAACAAAGACAGGATAAGTACAAGGAACTTGGCCTGCCAGAGGAGGTGGCACAAATGAAGGTTTCTTGTCCAAAAAGAGCACTGGGGAAAGAGATAGTTTTGGATACAAAGAGGTCTTTTTCTCCTGGCCTTCAGAGCCTGCCCACACTCATCCTCACTAATTGGCCCAGATGGAGTTGTTTATTACACAGCTGTACAGGAGTGAGGCCTTTTGTCTGCCTGTTTCAACAATGAGGCAGACTTCCTCCAGCAGCCTCAGGTTTGCAGAAACCCTCAGGTTACACTGGGGACAGTGAGGGGAGCCCCAGAATATGCACTGTCTTGAAAGCACTCTCTGTGCTATGAAAAAAATTTATTCAAAGCAAATTTCCTAGCTGAGTGCCTTTCAACATAGGGACTCTGGATCTTCACCTATAGAAATACATGCATACATACATGGGTAGACATGGAGTTACTGTTTTTGGTTTTTGGCAAGTCTGGGGGTTATACGATGAGCCTAGGCACTGTCCCTGAGCTCCTTTTGCTCAAAGGTAGTGCTATGCCCTTGAGCCACAGCCCCACTCATGTTTATTTTTTGATTCCTGTGATTCCTTAGAAATAAGATTGTCCTGGGCTTTCCTGTCCCGACTGAATTTAAATTGTCATTCTCTACCTCTCAGACTCCTGCAGAGCTAGAATTACAGGCAGGATCCACTGACACTTGGCTTTCTTTTCTTCTTGTTCTATTTTTCTCATGACAATCTGAAATCTTCACATTGTCATTCTAATGGTTTGCATTTCTGAGTAAACTACTCAGGCCTGGAGTTGAAATGCCAGGTCTGCCACCTACAAATGGTGGGAGATCTTGAGAAAATCATTCCTATCCATGGGAATGCTTAATGGAATTTATAAAAGTTACAAATAAATTGAGAGTTAATGATTCTCTTATAGAATACCACACAAAAATTATTGGATTATGTCTTCCATTCTAACACCCTGGTTTGGTTCTCCTAATTAAAGAATACTGACTTCTTTTACATTAATACTTTAGTAAGTATTCAACCATGAGACTGCATTAAATGGAGACCTAATTTAATAACTAATAATTCTTAATATATATAATTTAATATCCTCACATTGTCTCTCTCATATATATAGCAAACTACACATCTATCTATCTACTGTCTTTCTATCTATCTATCTATCTATCTATCTATCTATCTATCTATCTGTCTGTCTGTCTGTCTGTCTGTCTATCTATCTATCTATCTATCTACTGTCTTTCTATCTATCTATCTATCTATCTATCTATCTATCTATCTGTCTGTCTATCTATCTATCTATCTATCTACTGTCTTTCTATCTATGTATCTATCTATTTATCTGTCTATCTATCTATGTCTATATCTAACAATGTATCTATTTATATATATATATATAGCCCACTACTATGGCTTAATCTCAGGTCCTCAGAACTGGCTGGCAGCTCAGTTTGCCAATGGCTTTTGTTCTACAACTGACCCATTCATAAATTATGCATTGTGGCCTGTGAGTTCAAATCCCAGGATTGCCAAAAGTTTATATGTGCAGTAAGAAGTCAACTTTGACACATTTTTTCCTTCTCTGTAAAAGTCCTGTGTCTCAGTATGATGTATAATCCATATGCAAATATATCCATGTGATAAGATATAATAAATGAAAAAAATTATATATGTAATAATGCTAAATAAAATAAGCAATGAATAAAGAAGGGTAATAAATGTCATATGGAGTAAACCCATGTATGTAAAAAGATCTCATATATGAGTATTATTTTTCCAGTGATGGGGCTTGAATTCAGGCCCTTGAAATTGGTCTGAAATTTTTGTCTTCAAAGACGGTGAGCTTCCCCTCCCCCACAGTGCCACAGAGTTCCCCAGACCCTGAGTTCAAATCCCAGGCCTCCAGAAAAATGGTGCCAATTCCAAGCCAGGGCCTTAATTTTTTTGGCCAGGCCCGGGCCTTGAACTCAGCTTGTGGCAACTCTGCCTCAGCCTTGATCACTCTAGGCTGAGGTGCAGTCTCTAGACCCACAGCCCATCCTGAGATCCTAGGACCTGAGTTCAAATCTTTGGAGTGGCAAAAAAGGTGAAGTGTTGGGAAGGTGGCTCAGTAGTAGAGTGCTTGCCTTGCATGCATAAGGTCCTGAGTTCAATTCCTCAGCAACACATAATCAGAAAAAAGCCGGAAGTGTTGCTATAGCTCAAGTGGTAAAATGATAGCCTTGAGCTGAAGAGTTGAGGGACAGTGTACAGACTCAGACTTCTTCCTGACAACTGACAAAAAAAAGAGGGTGAAGGAAGTAGAAGGATAAAACTGGGAAGTTCCAGAAGGTGGTTTTACATAGTTTTTTTCCTTTGAATTGTGACCATCTTGGGTCTAAATGACAGGGCCCAGAAAGTGTACATGATCTTGCACTGCTGAAGTTTGATGGGCTATCAGGGAAGCCATAGCCCATACCAGCAAACTAGGTCCGGGGTTCAAATCCCCGCCACCTACAAATGTCAGGAGATCCTAAAAAATGCATTCCAATAGACAGCCATATGAATGGAATGTTGTAAAAGTAACAATTACATTAGTACTTAGTGTATGTTTATATTATAAAATTATACACAATAATCATAGTACATTGCCTAATTTTCAATTAATACTTTATGAATTCAAACATGATACCTCAATAAAGGAAGAAATAATTTAATTATTGATAATTGGTAGTAATATAGTATATATAACTTAATAATATACAGACATCTCTCTCTTGTTTTATATATATATACATATATATATATAAAACAAACCATATCTATTTCTACACTTGTCACTACTGGAGCTCAGTGGTAGAGTGTTTGCCTAGGATGTATGAAGCTCTGGGTTCATTTCCACACTATCACATGCAAAGAAAAAGCCAGAAGTGGTGCTGTCACTGAAGCACCAAAAACAAGTTAGAATATTATGACTGCAACTATAGAATGACAGGGCTTCAAATACCTCATGACAGAGCAAGCAAGGAGTCTGAAGCTGATGGCTGACGTCTAACCTGACTTACCCAGAGGTCAACAGCTACAAACCAACTCCATGGAACCAGATGCTGCTGTCTCACCGCTAACTGCTCAGGGATGAGTTCTGAAACTGGTGGTTTGCATACTCAGCCCTGGCAGGAAGTCTGTGAGACTTTGAGCTGAGGCTCAAAGTGGTAGAGTCCTAGCCTTGAGGAAAAGGTCTTAGGAGAGCACCCTCAACCTATGAGTGCAATCCCCAAGGCTGAGGACCCTCCCCTCCATTAACCACATCTTTAAACCATTAGATGTGAACTTTTGTGGTTTGTGATGTTTTTCTGAAAGAATGGTGATACTGATGAAAGCACCCGAATTCTAATGACAGCTTGTGGGATAGAGCTATGTGATGAGTCCTCCTGGTGCGCAGGCTGCTGAGGTGTTATGTGCTGAGTCCTTCATGGGGTGTATTCTTTCATCTGGTCCTTGTTAGAGCTCAACAAGTAAGATGTTTGTGCAGATGAGAAAGTTGAGGCTCAGATATGTCCCCAAGGCAGGGCCAAATTTATGTATGTACTGAACTCTAGTGACTTGTCTCCTGCTGACAATTGGTTTGGTTTCGTTTTCTCCATCATGAACCTTCAACCCAGAGCCTCGGCGTTTGACTTTCCTCTTGGGCTCATGGCTTGCACTCTACCATGCGGAACCAAAAACCCCCTTGTAGAAAGTGTCACCGCTTAGTTGTTTTTAGCTGAGGTCTATCATCCTGCCTGCTAAGGAAGCTGGGATTTGGGTTCCAAACTATCCCAGAAACAAAAGGTCCCATGAGACTATTATCTCATATTCACCACTTAGAAACTTAAAGTGGAAGCTGGGCACCAGTGAATCGCACCTCTCACCCTAGCTATTCAGGAGCCTGAGAGCTGAGTATCATGTTCCAAAGCCAGCGTCGGCAGGAGATTCCTTGAGATGGTTATCTCCAAAGAAACACCAGAAAGCATGGAGGAGCACTGTAGCTCAAGTGGTAGAGTTCTAGACTTGAGCTGAATTGCTTAGAGACAGCACCCAGGCCCAGGCTTCAACTCCTCCAACTTACAAGAAAAGAAATCAAGAAACCTGAAGTGGAGTGATGGGAATGTGCCTTAGGGGTAGAATGCTTTGCATGTATGAAACCCTGGGTTTGAATCCTCAGTACCACATCCCTAGAAAAAAAGCCTGTGTGGCTCAAGTGGTAGAGTGCTGTCCTTGTACAGGAGAAACTAAGGTACAGTGGTCAGGTCCTGAATAAAAGCTCCAGGGCTGGTGTATGCACACGCACACACGCATGCACACACGCACGCACACACGCACGCACACACACACACACACACACACACAAAGATACAAGAAATGAATCAGTGACACCAAATGGTAAAGCAAAGAGCTTCTCCTCTGAGCTCAAGGTCAGCACCCTGTCCCTGTGTTTAACCCAAAATCTACCTACCCAGGGCCCAACTCCGAGAAGGGAAAGGTTTCAATACATGATGAGCTTCACCAGCCCTAGATGACAGGAAGCATTATGATTTTGCACAAGTGCTTATATTTAACAAGCTCCCAGAAACCTAGGGAGGCACCTTTGCCAATTAGGAATCTTATTAGGTTCAGCTCCCTAGTTGTCTGCCAGAAGGACTCTTGAATTAATTGTAGTAGTTGTAGTTCTTTTGAAACACTGGAACATAGTCTAACAAAGACAGGATGAGTGCAGGAAACTTGGCCTGCCATGGGAGATGGCACAAATGAAGTCTTCCAGTCAAAATGGAGCACTGGGAGAGGAAGAGCTTGGGGTGCAAAGAGGCCTTTTTCTCCTGGCCTTCAGAGCCTGCCCACACTCATCCTCACTAATTGGCCCACATGAATTGTTTGTTACACAACTGTACAGGAGTGAGGCTTTTTTTCCTGCCTGTTCTAACAATGAGGCAGATTTCCTCCAACAGCCTGGAGTGTGCAGAAAGCTTCAGGCTACACTGGAAACAGTGAAGGGATCCCAGGAACACGCACTGTCTTGAAAGCACTCTCTGTGCTATGAAATCATTCTATTCAAAGCAAATTTCCTAGCTGGGTGCCTTTCTTCATAGCGACTCTGGATGTTCACTGATAGAAATACGTGCATACATACACAAACACACAGACTTAATGGCTCATTTTTTGTTTGACCGCTCCTGAAGCTTGAACTGTGAGCCTAAACATTGTCCCTGAGGTCCTTTTGCTGAAGGAAGCACTTTATTGTGTCTTAAACCATGAATACCCTAGGCAGGGGTGCAGCATTTACACCCACAGATGATCCAGGGATCCTAGGACCGGAGTTCAACTCCAAGCACTGGCAAAATTCCATCAAAGCAACAAAAATGGAGGAGGAAAAATCAAGGAAGTTTTATACAACCATTTTACCTTTGTTTCCTTTGCACTGTGGCCATCCTGGGTCTCAATGACTCAGCTTGAAAATTGTACATGACCTTGCTTGGCTGAAGGCTGTGGGCTTTCAGTGAAGCCTGAGCGCAACCCAGACACCTAGGCCCTGAGTTTGATCCTGGGACTGCCACCTACACATGGCTGAAGATGCTAGGAAACTCATTCCTATCTATTCCTATCTATAGGAAGACAAATAGAATGTTTGGCATGTACTAATTGAATTACTAATTAGCTAGTCAATCTAGTATAAGATTGTACACAATAAATATAGGTCATTGATTAATTGAATTAATACTTTATTAAGTCTTCCACCGTGATTAATTAATGGACGCATAATTTTAGACCAAAAAATTGGTAACAGTAGAATATATAAGAATAAGTTATAGACATCACATTATATATAGAGTTATCCAATAGAATCTACACAAATATCTATCTGTCTCGGTATATATTTATTTATAGATGCATATACATATGTAAATACACACACACACTGCAATCTACACATCTGTCTGTTTATATATTGCCACTCCTAGGGCTTGATCTCTGGTCCTTAAATTTGCCCGCCAACTTCACTTGCATCAGACTGGTGTGCTAACATTGACCCATTTATGAAGTGGGTCTTGTAGTCCCAGAGTTCAAATCACAGAACTGCCAAAAATCCTGGTGAAAGAAGCTAATTGTCCCACTTGTTTTCATTATCGGCAAGTCCTGGGTCTCAGGAATGATGGCTAATACATAGGCAAATCTGTGTTCTATATAATAGGATGTAAAAATATTATATGTGTAATCATACTCATTAAAATACACAAGAAATAAGTAAAACACAAAATAAAATCAATAACTATCTGAACCACAATATGCAGTAAACCTGTAAATATAAATCATGTATTTAAAATTTATACAAATATTATTGTTTTCAAGTGCTAGGACTTGAATTCAGGCCCTGGGAACAGGCTTGACTTCCTTGTCTTCCAGCATGGTAAGCTTCCCCTTCCCCCACAATGCTGCAGATTTCCCAGACCCTGAGTTCAAATCCCAGGCCTGGCAGAAAAAATGGCGTCAATTCCAAGCCACGGCGCCTCATAATTTTTTAAATATTTTAATGTATTTATTTATTTATTTTTATTTTGTCAAGCACAGGGCTTGAACTCAGATAATGGCAACTCTGCCTCAGCTTCGATCAATCCAGGCTGGGTTGAAGCCACTGGACTCACAGCCGAACCTGGGTTCCTGTGCTCCAAAGACTGACAGGAATAAAAATAAATAAAACGACACAGATAAGGTTTCCCTTATTTGCAATAACTAGTATATGTCTGAGTCAAGCAGAAAAGGTCAGATAAGTTGATGTCAGGGAAATGAACCCAAAGATAAGTATTCAAAAGGTTTTTTTTTTATTTCATTCAATTGTGTCTAACATATTTATAAGATGATTTCTATGTTGCTTTGTATGTCCCTTCCCCACAGTATAACCCGTGCTTTCACTGTATTTGATGGTGGTATAATTTGTGGAGGGGAAGGGAAAAAACAAATCGTTTAAATAGGGATACAGGTGGACCTATTACAACAATGATATGTACAAGTCATTATGTCGAAAAACGAACTTTTCAACATTGGTGGGGAGGAGGATCTGGTGGGGAGGCAGGGAGGGTATGGGAAGGGATGGGAAGGGGAAACGTAGGAGGAGGCAACAATGTTTGAAAAGAAATGTACTCATTATCTTGCTCATGTAATTGTAACCCCTCTGTACGGTATTTTTACAGAAAAAATAAAAATAAAAACAAAAAACAAATCGGCAACTTTCAGATGGCTTCCGGTTTTACGTTTGTTTTCTTTGCAAGGTGACCATATTGCGTCTGAATGACATGGCTGAAAAATGTTTCTAACCTGGCATTGGTGCAAGCTGGCAGGCTACCAAGGAAGCCATAGGCCAACACGGCCACATAGGCCCTGTGTTCGAAGCCCGGTCTTAACCCCTACTAATGCTGGGAGATCCTAAGAGTCTGGTTCCTATATATAGGAATACCGATGGAAGGATATGAATGTCAAGGTTGAATTAGTTGTTCCTGAATGATACTACTATAAAATTAAACAGAGTGATTTTAGGAAGCGATGGATTTTAATGGATATTTTTTGACACATTAAAAGAATACTATTAATTATATGGATGCAATTGTTTCAAGACAGAAGTTGATTTAATTAATATTTCATTAAGGATGAAAACGAAAATATTAATTACATGGAGGCATAATAAATACCCAAGACTTGCTAAGAATGTAGTTTATATAACTGAAGAATGTATAAACATCTCTGGCACTCTTTAAAGACCTATATTTATTTGTGTAGTACCACCTGCATGTCAATCTGTTCTTATTTTGTCAAACCCTGGGGCTCGATCTCAGGTGCTGGGAACTTCTTGTAAGCTCTATATGCCCCAGGCTGGTGTGCTGCAACTCACCCATTCATGAATTGGGCCTTGCAGGCTATCAGTTCAGATGCCAGCACTCACAAAATTGAATGGTGGAGTAAGAAGCCTAAGGTGACACGTTTTCCTTTTCTGTGAAAGGCCTGGGTGTCAGGTGTGAAGTTTCATACATAGGTAAAGCTATATCCTATGTAATACATGTAGTAAATGTTTCATGTGTAATAAGAGTCAATAAAATAAATGGTAAATAAATGAATAAAACAAAAAAATAAAATGAATAACTACACTAAGTGCAATATGGAATCAACATACAGGGCTCGATCTTAGGGCCTGGGAACTGCCTAGCAGCTGAATTGGCTAGAGGCTGCTGTGCTGGCAGTCACCCATTCATGAACTGAGCCTCTAGGCCCTGAGTTTAGATCCCAGCACTGCCAAAAATGTAATCATGGAGTGAGAAGCCGAGTGTGACATGTTTTCCTTTTCTTTGAAAGTGTTCAGTGACAGGTAGGATGTATAAATTTTATTCAAATCTATATGCTATGCAATAGGATGTCATAAATGTAAGAAATGAAATAGGTGGAAGAAAAACAGATTGAATTAGTAGTGAATCATTCTGGGATAAAATTAGACGCAATAATTATAGGACTTGGATTAAGTTTAATTAATATTTTATTGAGCATTAAGAGAATAAAAATTATATGGAGACATAATTAAATACCTAATAATTAGTAGTAACACACGATACATAAGTTAATTTGTCTCATTTATGAAATATGTAATTATATGTATGGATGTATGCACATATATGATAAATAACAGCAGGATATTGAGTAATTATTCATTAATGCTTTATTAATTGTTCAACTGGGACATATCATTAAATGGAGACATAATTTAAAACCAATAATTGGTAGTAATATTATCTATAATTCAATAATATACAGACATCTCTCCTTTTGTGTATATAATACTTATATACAGGAAGCTCTATCTATTTATACCTCACTTACTCCTGTGGCTCAGTGGTTGAGTGCTCGCCTAGGAAGCAAGAAGCCCTGGGTTGGATTTATCAGAAGTTCTGCTGTTTCTCAATCAATTGAATGCTAGCCTGGAGCACCAACACTTAGGAACATTTTCTAAGCCCTTACTCAAGCCCCAGGGCTGCCGCCAAAAACAAGGTAGAATGTTCTACCTGCAATGATATAAGGACAGGACTTCAAATACATCATCACAGAGCAAGCTAGGAGTCTGGCGCTGACAGCTGCCACCTAACCTGACTCAGCCATATGTATACCGTTGGAACCCAGCTGCACGGAACCAAAAGCTGATGGCTGGCTTAACCCCATCATCCTAGCTGTTTGGGGGCTTTAAAATCCAGCTGTGGCAGGAAGTCTGTGAGACTCTTTAAAATGTGGCTCCTAGTGGCAGAGTTCTAGCCCTGAGCAAATGTTATTAGAACAGTATGCACATGCTTTGAGTTCAAGCCCCATGGGTAACCCCCCTCACAAAAAACACCCCTCTAAACCATTAGATGTGATCTTTTGTGGTTTGTGAAATGTTCCTCAAAGAAGGGTGATACTGATGAAACCACCATAATTCTAATGACAATTTGTGGAATAGAGCTATGTGCTGAGCCCTTCATAGGGTGCTCTGTGCTGAGTCTTGCACAGGGTGCTATGTGCTGAGTCCTTTACAGGGTGCAGTGTGCTGAGTTCTTTACAGGGTGCTGTGTGCTGAGTCATGCAAAGAGTGTCACGTGCTGTGGCCTTCACAGGGTGCATTCATTCATCTGGTCCTTGTAAGAGCTCCACAACAGATGATTTTGCAGACAAAAAATGTGATATATATGTGTATATATACATATATATATATAGAATTCCATATTTTATATATATGTATATACATATATATAAAATATGGAATTCTATGCCTCCATAAGAAAAAATGACATTGCCACATTTGTTAGTAAATGGAAAGACTTGGAAAATATTATATTAAGTGAAGTAAGACAGGCTCAAAGAAACATAGGTCCCATGGTTTTCCTTATTTGCAATAACTTGTATATGCCTGAGACAAGCAGAAAATGTCAGATATGTTGTTCTTAGGTGAAATGAAACACACCGTAAGGATTCAAATGATTTTTCTTTCATGTGGTTGTTTCTAACATATTTGTAAGATGATTTATTTGTTGCTTTGTAGGTCTCTCCCCCACAGCATAACCCCTGTTTTCACTGAATTTGATGTTGCTATAATTTGTGGAGGGGAAGAGAAAAAGAAAATCGTTTAAATAGAGATACAGGTGGACCCATTGTCAATATGAGATGTAGAATTCATTACGTCTAAAAATGAACTTTACAACTTTGGTGGGAGGGAGTGAGGGGGAAGGGATAGGAAGGGGAAACAAAGGAGGAGGCAACAATGCTTACTAAGAAATGTGTTCAATACTTTGCCAATGTAATTGTAACCCCTCTGTATGGTATTTTCACAATAAAGAAAAAAAAAAAGCCGGGCGCTGGTGGCTCACGCCTGTAATCCTAGCTACTCAGGAGGCTGAGATCTGAGGTTCGCGGTTCAAAGCCAGCCCGGGTAGGAAAGATTGTGAGACTCCTATCTCCAATAAATGACCAGAAAACCGGAAGTGGCACTGTAGCTCAAGTGGTAGAGTGCTCGCTTTGAGCTGAAGAGCTGAAAGACAGCACCCAGGCCCAGAGTTCAAGCCCCACAACCGACCAAAAAAAAATAAAAAAGAAGTCTGATTAAAAAAAAATATTGTGCCTCAGATGTGTCCCCATGGCATGGACAAAATTATGTATTACTGAAGGCTAATGAGTTGTCTCATGCCGACAATTGTTTTGTTCTTGTTTTTCTCAGTCATGAACCTTGAACTTGCGGCTTAGGCACTGACCCTTACCACTGGGCTCAGGGATAGCCCTCCACCAAGTGGAGCCAAGGACCCCCTTGCAACATAGTGCCACAGCCTAGGGGTCTATAGCTGAGGTCTGTCATCCTGCCATCTCAGGAAGCTGAGATCTGAGGATCTGGGTTCCAAACTATCTCAGACACAAAAGGCTCATGAGACTATTATCTGCAATTGATCACTAAGAAACCTGAAGTGGAAGTTTGGTGCTTGTGGCTCATGCCTATCATACTAGCTACTCAGGAGGATGAGATCTGAGGATCATGGTTCAAAGCTAGTCTGGGGCAGGAAAGTCCTTGAGACACTTAACTCCAATGAACCACAAGGAAACCTGAAGTGGTGCTGTGGCTCAAGTGGTAGAGCACTAGACTTGAGCTGAAGAACTCAAGGACAGCACCCAGGTCCATACTTTAACTGCTACAACAGACAACAACAACAATAAGAAAAAGACAGAAACAAACTAACAAACCTGAAGTAGGGGGCTGGGAATGTGCCTTAGGTGTAGAGTGCTTTGCATATATGAAACCCTGGGCATGATTTCTCAGGACCACATCACCAGAAAAAAGCCTGAAATGTCTCTGTGGCTCAAGTGGGAGAGAGATATCTTTGTACAAGAGAAACTAGGTATACTGCTTTGATCCTATGTTCAATCTCCAGGACTGGTGTATGCATGCATGCACATGGACACACACACACACACACACACACACACACACACACACACACACACACACACACACACACACAGACCAGAAGTGAAGCTGTGACACCAAATGGTAGAGCACTGGGCTTCTGCACTGAGCTCATGTTCAGCACCCAGGCCCTGTGTTCAACCGCAAAACCTAGCCACCCAGGGCCCAACTAAGAGAGGTCAAACGTTTCAAAACATGATGAGCTTCACCAACCCTAGATGACAGGAAGCTTTGTGATATCCGACATGTGCTTGCATTTCCAAAGGTTCCAGAAACCTAGGAGAGGCATCATAGGCCCATCATCGACTGAAATTAAACATTTCATTAGGTTCAGTGCCCTAGTTCTCTGCCAGAAGGACTCCTGAATTATATTGAACATGGTATCTGAACACTGGAATATAGTCTCACAAAGGCAAGATAAGTGCAAGTGCAGGGAACTTGGCCTGCCAAGGGTGGTGGCATAAATGAAGGCTTCCTGTCAAAACAGAGCACTGGTGAGAGAGATAGCTTGGGGTACAAAGAGGCCTTTTTCTCCTGACCTTCAGATCCTACCCACACTCATCCTCACTAATTGGCCCAGATGGAGTTGTTTGTTTCACCGCTGTACAGGAGTGAGGCCTTTTGTCTGCCTGTCCAGACAATGAGAGCCTTCTTCCAACAGGCCTGGAATGCAGAGAAACCCTCAGGGTACACTGGGAACAGTGAGGGGAGCCCTGGAACATGCAATGTCTTGAAAGCCCTCTCTGTGCCATGAAATCATTGTATTGCAAACAAATTTCCTAGTTCAGTGCCATTCATCATAGCTACTCTGGAGATTCACCTATAGGGATACATCCATCCATGTACAATACATGGAGCTACACGGTATTTTTTTTTGGTGGGGGGCAGGTCCTGGGGTTGGACATTAATCCTAGCTGTTGTCCCTGAACTCCTTTTGCTCAGAGGTAGCACATTAAAATTGAGTCACAGCCCCATTTCTGGGTTTTTCTCTGATCTCATAGATATAATATTGTCAACTTTCCTACACTGGCTGGATTCAAACTAAGGTTCTCTACATCTTAGCCTTCTGAGTAGCTGGGACAGTCAGCAGCCACTGGCACCTGCCTTTCTTTTCTTCTTCATTTTTTACTCTGGACATCTGACTTCTTAACAGGGTCATTCTAATGGTTTGAATTTATAAGTAAACTACCCAATGTTCTTTATAGGTGCAATCTCTGAGAAGGATTTTCTCTCCTCATCTTCCCCTCTGGCCACAGGTTTGAAGCCAAAAATGAGAAATGAGTGTCCCAGGATTTGGGAGCAAATGTCCACAGGACATGCCAGTTCGGTCACTTAGCATTGAGCTGCAGTGAATTTACTATCTCAGGACGAGAGGACTGAAACCTTGAGCGATTTTCAGACTGTCTGCATTGCTCCTTTTGTCTATAAAATGACCTAATAATTATGAATGTTTTTGTCTACACCCTTAAGTATCTAGAACACACTAGAAGCATCTTCCTGTTTCTGTTTTTCTCTAGTTCCTCTCAAGATTTAGACTAAAGGTTTTGTGGAGTGGCATCTCAGCGAATCCCCAAGGAAAGGTGCTTAAATCCTCCTCAGGAGAAAACCATTCAAAGCCAGCCTGAGCAGGAAAGTATGTGAGCCTCTTATCTCTAATAAACTACCAGAAAACCAGAAGTGGAGCCGTGGCCCAGAGGGTAGAGCTCCAGATTTGAGAGAGAAAGCCAAGCAGGAGATACTTTACAGAGCAGGCAGGAAAGCCTGGGAGGCGCTTATGTCCAATTATAGACCAGATGGCTGGACGTGGAACTCTGGCGGTGGTAGAGCCTCAGCCTTGAGCAAAACAGCTCATTGCATTGGGCCCTGTGTTTAAGCACTGGGATGCCCACAAAAAATTCAAAGAGAGAAGGCCAAGTTATGTATCAGTGTCCTACTTACTTACGTGTGTATATTCCCTGAGTGCAAAGAGATCATAGGCAATGCTTCTGCTTTTACTTACTGATTTATTTTTCAGATATGCTCGTTGCGCATACTGCACCATTCTCTTCATTTCAAGCCCATCGCTTTTCTCTTCCAGGGCTCCACACCTGCATCCTTATATGAGGCACACTTAAGCTCTCAGCAGCCTTTATTTACATTTTATTATGAGGCCAACGCAGGAACAGTCACAAATCAGGGAAGAGATCAGGATTCATATTTATAACAGGTATTCAGAAAAATTAACTTGGGGATGAAAAATGGTAGGGTACTTATGTAAAAAGTACCATTAAGAAAAAGATGAGGGGGCTGGGAATGTGGATTAGTGAGAGAGTGTTTGCCTAGCATGCAAGAAGCCCTGGGTTTGATTCCTCAATAGCACATACACAGAAAAAGCCAGAATTGGTGCTGTGACTCAAGTTGCAGAGTGCTAGAGACAGTGCCAAGGCCTTGAGTTCAGCCCAAGAACTGCCAAAGAGATACCAGGTAAGTAGACAGACAGACAGACAGACAGACAGACAGACAGACAGACAGACAGACAAACAGACAGATAGACAGATAGACAGATAGATAGATAGATAGATAGATAGATAGATAGATAGATAGATAGATACATACATACATACATACATACATACATACATACATACATACATACATACATACATACATACATACATAGATACATAGATACATAGATACATAGATACATAGATAGAAATATGATGTGTGAATCTGGTCTTGGATCTCAGTAGGAAAGAAGGGAACACTTCCCAACCATGAGGCCTTCTGCATTGTGCCAGGACACCAGCATCGCCTTCACATAACCACAGAACAGGAAGACTGTCTCTCTCCCACTTCTAAGGCAGTGGAGGGCCCCAGAGTCAAGAGGGCAGAGCCAGGTTCTAACTCAGGTGCTTGGAGGCAGAAGAGAAAGGGCCCTGCCTCTCCTTGGACTGGGGATTTACATTAATGATGTGAAGAATGAAGGAAGGAGAATGGACTGGCAGAGGTAGAAGAAGGGCCTTCAAATCTGATAGATGGAGAGTCAAGAACCCACTCCCTAAGACCAAAAAGCAGGATTTTTCTACTTTGTTCCTCGCCTCTCCCCCACTAAACTGGCTCTCTATTGGTAACCTAAAGATAGCCTGAGGCTCCCTTAACCTGAGGGAGGAAGGATAATTAGTCATTGTTTGAAGAGGCTGAGAAAAGCCTGACCCTTGTGTGACTCTAACAAATTTTTCAGGTTTCTGACTCTAACAAATTTTTCAGGTTTCCCCCCATTGCTGGCTGTGCCTGGAATGAATGAAGTGGTTTTGCAGCTCACTTCCCTGTTGAGTGTGTACATTCTGCCTACTAATCCTGCAGGCCTAGATCTCTGCACCTAGTCCGTTTTTTTGAAACTGTTTCCTGTCCTTCATATACAGTGTTACATTGGAGTTCTTCCTGCTAACAGGGCTAGGTCTTAGATCCTGAGAACTTCATTTATACCCAGCATGGGTCAATGATGTTTCTTTCCTGCTTCTATAGCTTGAGAACTCTAAGAACATTTAGAGTGCAAGTAACTTCTCATCACCAAGGGAAATCCAGGAATTCTTGAACATGTGACCTTTCAGAAGACCACTCGAGGACACAAGATGATTACAATCTTCACGTGAGTGGCTGGGCAGATGGATCTGCTACACTTGAACCTTGAACTCAGCCTGCTCTCCCAGTCCATGTCCTTCTTTGTTGCTTGTCCTGTTAGCTTCTCAGGAGCTTCCAAGATAGAAATAGATTGATCAAACCCAAAGAGAGTTGCTGTCTTTTTCCTTCTTTTTCTGTCCTTTGCTTTAAATGTTTTGCAGGTCTTTGGGCTTGAATTGTGGATCTAGGCTCTTTCCCTGGGCTCCTTTGGCTCAAGGCTATCGCTCTGCCATATGAGTCCCTTTCTGCTTTGTCTGTGGTGAAGTGGAAGTCAGAGCCTCATAGACATTCCTGCCCTGGCTGTCCTCACCCTGTGATCCTCAGACCTCAGACTCCTAAGCAAGGGTGACAAGCATGAGCTTCTCTTGCTCTGCTAAGTTCAGAACTATAATGACATTGAAAATACAAGTAAACTGCTCATCATAAAGGGCTTGGGGAGTATATTAACCCTTTCAACATTGGACCTTTCAGAACCCTGTCACACAAGGTTATACTCCTAGAGACAGAGAGCCTGAGCATTTAGATCTTCTATAATTGAACATTCAGCTCTGACTCCAATTCTGGTGTACACCAGCATTCATTTTCCAGAAAATGTTCTTATAATTAACAAATAGGAAAAGTACTTTGATTAACCCTCACTTTTTTTCCAGGTATGTATCTCGAACTCAAGACTGGGCAGTATCCTTAAGCCCTTCAGCTCAAGGTGAACACTCTACCACTTGAGTCACAGCTCCACGTGGGGTCTTTTGGTGGTTCATTGGAGGTAAGAGTCTAACAGGCTTTCCTTGCCTAGGCTGTCTCTGAACTGTGGTCTTGAGATCTCAGCTTCATGATTAGCTAGGGTTGTAGGTGTGAGCCACTGGCATCTGACCTATTATTTTGCCAGTTCTGGGGCTTGAACGTAGGTCCGGGGTACTGTCTCTGAGCTTCTTTTTCTCAAGGCTAGGATTCTACCACTTGAGCCATTCCACAGCTTCTGGCTTTTTCTGAGTATGTGGCACTGAGGATTTAAACCCTGGCATTCATGCATGCTGAGCAAGCTTTCTACCTATAAGCCACATTCCCAGCTTCACTCTTACTATTTTATCCCTCAACTTGCCTATCCTCAAGAAAAAGCCTCTGAGTATAAAACATTTAAAGAAATCCCTGTGAGAAGTTGTCCAAAGATGAATAAGACAAAGCTCATACTTCTGACAGACTCTAAACATGTGATGACTGTGACAAATGCCTCCATTTAATTATGTATCATGTTTCAACACTTAACAAGGTATTAATGAAAAATGACTCAATGTCCTAAATTATTGTGTATCATTTTATAATAAATTTATAAAATGTAATAAATATGTATGTAATAATACTAAATACATTAAACAATGAATAAATAAATCAAATAAAAATAAAATAAATAAAGATACAGGTGGACCTGTTGCAACAATGAGAAGTACAAGTTGTCATGTTGAAAACAAACTTTACAACTTGGGGGGGAGGACTAGGTAGTGGGGAGGGAGGATGGGAAGGGTAAACAAAGGAGGAGGCTACAATGCTTGATAAGAAATGTACTCACTATCTTGCCCATGTAATTGTAACCCCTCTGTACAGTATTTTCACAATAAAAATTAAAAATTAAAATTAAAAAAATGAATAAAAAACAATGACAATAATCATAATATGTAATAAACACACATATGTAACTATATATCAGAAGTATTTTTCCATTGCAAGGCCATACTGCAGGCCTTGGGAACACTAGCCTGAATCTGTTTTCCTCAAGGACAGTAAACTTTGCCTTTACCCATGGTGCAAAAGAGTTACCTGGAATGTGAGATCAAATCCCAGCAATAGCAGCAATACTGGCCCCATTTCCAAGACAGAGACAATATTTTTGATGAAAGCAGTTATGTTTATTCAGTTCCATACTGAACATTTCAAAAAAAAAAGCAGTGTAGAATTTTGTATAGCTATTCAGACATCTTTCCTTTACCCCCAAAGTGCTTCTCTTAGCACTACATTGTTTATTTTTTGTATGATGTTTATTGTAAAAATGATGTACAGGGGGTTACAGTTATATGAGCAAAATAATGAGTACATTTCCTATTGAGTATTGTTGCCTCTTCCTTTATTTTCCCCTTACGATCCCTTCCCTCCCATCTCCACAACTACCTCCCCCTGCCAAGATCAGTGACTTAATTTTTTAATTTTGGCTTGGCATGGGGTTTGAACTAAAGTAGTGGCTACTCTGCACCCTCCCTCACATTGGTTTGGATTTACCAAGACCCTGAGTTCAAATCCCAGGATAGGAAATAAAACTAGCAGAAATTCCAAATCAGGGAGCTTTATTTTTTTAATTTAGTTAAATAAATAAATAAATAATTTATTTATTTGTTTGTTTGTTTGTTCTTTTTTTGCCAACCACAGGTCTTGAACTCAGATCATGGCAACACTGCCTAAGCTTTGATATCCCTAGGCTGGGCTGCAGCCTCTAGACCCATAGCCAATCCTGGGATCCCAAACCAAGAGGGCTTTAAGGAAGAAAAAAAAAAGTGAAACAGCACCAAAAGTAGTGAGCCGCAGAGGGTTGGGAGTGGTTATAATTTTTTTCTTTGCAGGGTGATCCTACTGGTTCTGAATCACACAGCTGCAAAGTGGACCTGACCTGCCATTGCTGAAGGCTGGTGGGCTATCAGGGAAACCATAGGCCCACCTGTCAACCTAGGCCCCAGGTTCAAATCCCTGTCCTGACACCTACCAGTAGTGGAGATCCCAAGAGACTCGTTCCTATGCATAGGATACTGATTAAAAGAGTAGTTCGTGTATTGTTAGTCTAAAATTGGATGCAAGAATCCTAGGATGCTGATTGATCTTAATTAATAGTTTATTAAGCATGAAAAGAATAATATTCCTTCAATGGAAGTATAATAAATACCTAAGAGTTGGTAGGAAAGTAGTTGATGTCGTTTAATAATACATAGTCGGCTCTGGCACTTTTTCCATGTATCACTGTTTTGGCCAAACCTGGGGCTCAATCTCAGCACCTGGGAACCACCTGACAGCTTCATTGGCCAGAGGCTGCCAGGCTCACACTCACCCATTCATGAATTGGGCCTGCTAGGCCCTGAGTTCATATCCTAGCACTGTGAAAATTTAATCTTGAATTAAGAAGCCGAGTGTGACACATGTTTCCCTTTCTTGGGAGAGCTCTGCATTTCAGGCATGATGAGAACACATCTAAAAATCTAAATGCTATGTGATAGGATATAAACAATATAATAAATGGCATAGGTGTCATCAGAGTCAGTAAAATAAATGGTAAATAAATGAATAAAACAAGAAATAAAATGAATAATCACACAAAACACGGTATGGACTGAACGTCTATATGGAAGTATAAACCCTATCACACTAAACACGATATGGACTGAAAATCTGTATGGAAGTATAAGTGCTATTTTTAAAATGTATATAAGGAGTATGTTTTCCAGGCCTGAGGCTTGAATTCAGCCACCATACTAAGATGGTATGGAGGGAGATCCCAAGTTTATGGACCTAGGAAGAGTTATGGAATGCGATTGATGTCATCTTTGAATCAGTAGTTCATGTGTGATGGGAGTAGGAAATGATAGGCAAGAATCATGGGGTATTGCTTATTTGCAATGAAGATTTGATGAAGCATGACAATAATCATCAGTTGTGAAATGGAGGCATCAGGAAAGATCCAAGAATCGGTAGTCACACAGTAGATTCAATTCCATCACAGGTGGCCATCTCTCCTACTCTCTCTCTATATGTACTTATTTGCATACTACCTTCAGCTTATGAATGGATGACTGCTGTGCACCCTCCCCCTACCCCTACCTGGGGGCTCAATCTCAGGTCCTGAGAAAGGCCGCTCCTTAGTGGCTCACAGGCTGTTGTGTTCACGTGGACCCATTCACCTCTTGGGCCTGCTAGGCTCTGAGTTCAGAACCCAGCACTGCCAAAAGAATCATCCTGATGTCAGAAGCCAATCGTTGCGCCTGTTTTCCTTTCCTGTGCAAGTTCTGGGTCTCAGCTAGGATGGAGAATGCATGGGTTACCCTGTGGCCATGGGAATTGGTAGCCATGCATGTCAGCGCAGTTATACCTGTCATCATGTACTCAAGAAAATACACACTACATACATGAATAGCATACAAAATAGAGAATAACTACACTAAATGATCAATGCAGTCCACACACAGATGTGAACATACATCCCATGTTTCAATGATGCATTGATGTCTATTGTGGCCTCCCTGGGGCTTGATCTCAGTTCCTGGGAACGGCCCAGCTCTTTCATGGCTCACAGGCTGGAGTGCGCACGTGGACCCATTGGCCAGTTGGGCCTCCTAGGCCCCAAGTTCAAATCCCAGCACTGCCAAAAATTCACCCGGATGTGAGAAGCCAGTATTTGCACCTTTTTTTTTTCTTTCCTGTGCTGTGCATGTTCTAGGTCTCAGCTAGGATGGACAATGCATAGGCAACTCTCGACTTATGTGAATAGATTGTCATCCAGGTCAACACAGTTATATTTGTCATTCTATACTCAAGAAAATACACACCACATCAATGAATAAGGCAAAATAATGAGAATGACTACACAGAATGCAAGGTACTGCCCACCCATGTATGGAAATAGAGGCCCTCTGTTTAAATTGGGAATTTATGACTATATTGGCCCCCACCCTGGGGAGATCAATCTCAGGTCCTGGGAACGGCCCAGCTCTTTAGTGGCTCACAGGGTGGTGTGCTCACCATGTCCCATTCACCAATTGGGCCTGCTAAGCTTTGAGTTCAAATCCCAGCACTGCCAAAAGCTTCACCCTGATGTGAGAAGCCAATTGATCCATCTGCTTTCCTGTCCTGTTAAAGTCCTGGCTTTCAGCGCAGATGGAGAATACTATCTAGGCAACTCTATAACCATGGGAATATGTTGACATCCATGTCAGCACAGTTATATCTGTCATCGTACTCAATTAAACATACAATACATCCATGAATAAGACACAAAATAAAAAGAATAACTACACTGAATGCAAGTTGCATAACATACCTGTAGGTAAAGAGAGATCCTATGTTTAAAAAAGGTGGGCATGTTATTTTGTCCAGTGCTGGGGCTTCAAATCAGGCCCTGGACCTGCCCTGACATTCTAGTCTTCAAGGATGGTGAGCTTCCCCTTCCATCACAGTTCAAGAGAGCTACCCAGACCTGAATTCACTTCCCAGCACTGACAAAATTTTCATCCTGATGTCAGAAGCCAGTCGTTGCAAATGTTTTCCTCTCCTGTGAAAGTTCTGGGTCTCATCTAGGATGGAGAATGAAAGCATATGCAACCCTATAACCATGGGAACAGGTTGTCATCCATGTCAGCACAGTTACTACCTGTCACCAATAAAATACACAATACCAGCATGAATTAGGAACAAAATAAGGAGAAGAAGTGCACTGAATGCAAGATGCTGCCCACACATGTATGTAAATATAGATCCTATGTTTAAATTATGAATTTATGACTATCTGGCCCTCCCTGGCACTCGATGTCAGGTCCTGGGAATGGCCTATCTCCTTCATTGCTCACAGGCCTGTGTCCTCACCTTGACCCTTTCCTGAATTGGGCCTGCTAGGCTCTGAGTTGAAATCCCAACACAGCAAAAATATGAATCCTGATGTGAGAAGCCAATCGATTCACCTATTTTCCTGTGTTGCGAATGTCCTGTGTCTCAACTAGGATGGAGAAAGTATAAGAAACCCTATAGACATGGCAATAGGTTGTCATCCATGTAAACACTGTTATATCTGTTACTACTCAGTAAAATAAATAATACCTCCATGGATAACTCACAAAATAAGAAGTACACCGAACACAAGATGCTATCCACACATATATGTAAATATAGATCCTATGTTTAAACAATGAATTTATAACTATTGTGGCCCACCGTGGGGATCAATGTCATATCCTGGGAATGGGCTTCCTCCTTAGTTCCTCACAAGATGGTGTGTTCATATTGACCTATTTGCCACTTAGTCCTGCTAGGCTCTGAGTTCAGATTCCAGCACTACCAACAATTGGATCATGGAGTAAGAAGCTGAGTGTGAAACTTGTTTTCCTTTTCTCTGAGAGTTCTGGGTGTCAGGCATGATGGAAAACACTTCTACAAATCTAGATGCTATGTGATAGGATGTCATTAATGTAATAAATGGAATGGTTGTCATCATAGACAGTAAAATCAATGGTAAATAAATGAATACAACAATAAATACAAGGAACAACCACGCCAAACTTGTATGGACTGAACATCTATAGGTAAGTACAAAGCCTATCTTTATATAAATAGTATGTTTTCAAAGGCTGGGGCTTGAATTCAGGCCTAGTGAACAGGCCTGAAATTCTTATCTTCAAGTACGGTGAGCTTCCCCTTCATCCACTGCAGATTTACCCAGATCCTGAGTTCAAATCCAAAACCTGGCAGAATAAATGTTGGGAATTGCAAGCCAGGGAGCTAAATTTATTTTATTTCATTTTTTCCCAGAGCAGGGCTTGAACACGGGTCGTGGCAACTCTGCTTCAGCTTCAATCACCCTAGGCTGAGGTGCAGCCACTGGACCCACAGCTGATCCTGGGATCCTAGATCCCTAGGCCTTGAAGGGAAAAAAAATCACAGGAAAATATGGAGATGGCCTTTTTATGTTTTCTTCCTTTGTGAGGTGACCCTCCTGGATCCAAATGACACTGTTGCAAAGGGTATTTTACCTTGCACTGCTGAAGTCTGGGGGACTATCGGGGAAGCCATAGGACCATGTGGCAACATAGGCCCTGATTTCAAATCCCAATCCTGACACCTACCAACGGCATGAGATACTAAGAGACTCGTTCCCATCCATAGGAATGTTATCAATGTCAGGTTGAATGAGTTGATCGTGAATGATTCTCCTATAAAATTAGACAAGATGATTTGAAGAAGCTGATTGATTTTATTTAATATTTATGAAGCATTAAAAGAATATTATTACTTACAGGAATGCAATAATTTCAGGACACTGATTTAATTAATAGTTTATTAAGGATGAAACAGTAACATTAATTACATGGAGGCATAATAAATACCCCTAAATTTGTAGGAATGTATTCTATATAACTGAATAATGTGTAGACATCTCTGGCACTATATAAACATATATATTTATTATTGTACTGTCATCTGCAAGTCAATCTGTCCATATTTTGTCAACCCCTGGGGCTTGATCTCAGTTCCTGGGAACTGCCTGTCAGCTCAATTTGCCCCAGGATGGCGTGTTGACACTCACCCATTCATGAATTTGGCCTTGTAGGCCATGCATTCAGATGCCAGGACTCCCAAACAATTAATCGTGGAGTAAGAAGCTGATGGTGAAACATTTTTTTTCCCTTTTCTGTGAAAGTCCTGGGTGTCAAGTATAAAGTGGAATACATATGCAGACCTATAATCCTACGTAATCAATGTAATCAATGTTCTATGTGTCATAATAGTCAATAAAATAAACGGTCAATACAAGAAAAAGACAAAAAAAATAACTATACTGAGTGTAATATGGAGTGAACATATGTACATGAATATAAATCATATATTTAAAATGTACATGAATAGGATGTTTTTTAGTGCTGGGGATCCAATTCAGGCCTAAGGAACAGACTTGAATTTCCTGATTTCAAGGAGGCAAGCTTCCCCTTAACACACAGTGCAACAGAGTTACCCAGACAATAAGTTCAAATCCCAATCCTGGAAGAAAAAAATTGCACCTTTATACTATGTGAGGTCGAATTCTTAGGTATTTCATTCTGCCTCCATTTAATGTATGTGATTGTTTAAATACTTAATGAAGTATTAACTAAAATCGATCAGTGTCCTAGGATATAATTGTGTATAATTTGATCCTAGAATCATTCAATCTTGACATTGATCACATTCCATTGGTAATCTTATGGATAAGAATGAGTTTCTTAGGTTCTCTTGCCATTTGGAGGTGGCAGGACCAGGATTCCTACTGTGGGCTCCAGCTCCCACAACTTCAACCCGAGGATAGGCAACTCACAGGTCTGTGCCACAACATAAGCAAGACCAATTATCAGGCCGGCACCAGTGACTCTCAGCAGTCGCCTTGATACTTACAAGGCTATGATAAGAGGATCATGGTCAAACTCACCCTAGGCAGGAAAGTCCTTGAGACCCCTGTCCAACTTCAATGCCAACAAAGTCAGAAGTAGAGCTGTGTGGCTCCAGTGGTAGAGGGCTAGTCTTGAGCAAAAGCAGCTTACAGACTGCCCAGATACTGAGTTTAAGGTCCAGGACTGGCAACAAACAGACATACACAACAATCTAAAGCCGGTCACCCTCTTGTCCCCAACTGAATTGGACAGAGTTCCCTGGGAAAGGGGCTGGGGGAGCCACTGTCATCTTCACTCTGCCCATTCTGTCTGCATCACAGGATTCCGGCCACACACCCATTCTTTCATGGTTCTTTCTGACCAATGGGATATAAGAATGGTGGTCACACCCACATTCTATGCTGCCTGATAGCACTGGGATTCCTCTGTTGGTTGACACCACTATCAACAGTTGAAGAAGGTAGAGGTGGCTGAGTGGTGATCAAGAGACTGAAGCCGTAGGAGGAGAGGTCTTGCTCAGCCCTGCCACGCACATGCCCACGCCCTGGTCCCCTTCAGCATTCCATGTGGCACTGCATTTCAAACCGAGCACTGCTTGCTTGGACCCATGGCACCTCTTGGAGTCCTCAAGTGATGGCACTCCACAGGCAGGCTTGTGGCCCCGACCTGGTCCAGGTCCCCCTGTCTCTGCTCCAGGCATGAGTATTTGCCCTGCTACTGCCTTCGCTGCTCGAATCCACCCGGAGCTGCCTCCAACAGCTTCTCCCAATAGCACATGTGAGTGGCCTCCTCCTGGGCCCATACCCTGTGACCCCCACACCATGAGATCCCCCCCCCCCGACTGGACCTCCAGCTCCCCTATACCCTACAGTCTGGCCTGGGCTCTGCCACAAATGTGCCCCAGGGGTGGGAGTGGGTGGTGACCAGAGTATCCCACCCCCATCCCTAGTTGCCAGTGTCCCAAGAAACAGGGAGATGCAGGGATGGGTGAGGAGGGGGCACCACAGAGCCCCTGGCCTGGAGCAGTGGAAGCCACACAGCCACTCATCTGCACCCTTCATCTTCCTGGTGGGAACCTGGTGGCTTTAGTCAGACGTGGGGAGCAGCACCTCCACACTTGCCTTCTTGGGTCTTTTCCTTTTTTCTGGGGGTTGGGGCATTGGATGCAGAAGATAGGTCTCTCTTGCTGTGTGAGCCCTTGTCCTCTGTGCTTGGTCACCCTTTCACTTGAAGAGAGGGTCCCAGAAGAGCCCATTAGGGAAGTGAGAGTGCTGGGGGTCAGAGCAGAATGTGAATATCTGGGAGGAACACCCCCCTAAACACACATACACATACACCCAGCCTGTCCCCTCCCCCAACTGTCAACAGTTCTCACAGAGTGATCACATTTCCCAGCTCTGCTAGTTTCTGCTGGTTCTCCCAGTCCATGTGGTCCTGGATTCCCAAGAATCTGCCATGTGGCCCAGAAGCATGTAGGCTGGAAATAAGTCCAAGTATGTAGCCTTTAGGACCGCATCCATTTCCCCAATACCACCGCCACCTCAGGTCAGACACACCTCTGGGTCACCATGACCCCCTGCTTGTCTTGGGACTCCTTTACCCAGCGTCCTGGCCTAGAGTTTTGGTGATTGGGGAGTCAAGGGACTGGCCCTGGAGAAAGGGATAGGCACAGTATGCTGCATCATTAGAGTGGTGCTCCCCTTGGGTGGGAGCTCCTGATTCCTCCAAGGGAACCCCCGTGCTCTAGCTTGTATATTGTCCAACAAACTCTGGAGAGGCATCTGTGTGTGTGTGTGTGTGTGTGTGGTGCTGCATCATTAGAGTGGTGCTCCACTTGGGTGGGAACCCCTGATTCTTCTAAAGGAACTCCTGTGCTCCAGCTTGTACATTGTCTCAGATGAGGAACCAAAAAACTCCGGAGAGGCACTGCTCTGAGATTTTGTGTGTGTGTGTGTGTGTGTGTGTGTGTGTGTGTTTCTGTGTGTGTGTCTGTGTGTGTGTCTGTGTGTGTGCATGAGAGAGAAGGAGAGAGACAGATATATCATCTTCCTCCTTGTATAACCTGACTGTACTCAGGTGAGTGATCATTTGGAAAATTGCAGGTGCTGCATGGGCGAGTCTTCTGTCACTGGTCTGGATTTGTGTGTGTGTGTGTGTGTGTGTGTGTAGAAGTGGATTGTAATATGGAGGCTGGGTCCTTTGGTAACTTCTGCCTGCTACCTTTGGGGGATGCATGGGCTTTGTGGCTGAGGTCTTGGGGCCTGGAAGTGTGAGACGCTTGAAGGGGACTCAGCAACCTTAAATTATAAGACCAAGGGACATGTGTGCCTTGGAGCTTTCTACTCCTTTGACCCTGGTTGGTGGCAGCTGGAGCTTGGGAGGACCTGAGTATGGGGCCCACAAGGGTTGGCTTCTCAGGGGGACAGAGAGCATGGCCAGCACTTAGTAAGGATGTGAGCCCTGCTGGTATGGAGTGCACCAGTATAAGTCAGACTCCGGGTTTTCTCATCATGACTTCTGATGGGTGAGGCCAAACCTATTTTAAATCTTTTGCTGTGATCTTCATATCTCAGCCTCCTGAGTAGCTAGGATTATACATATAAGCCTCTGCCACTGGGACTTTCGTTCTTTTTGGTGTATTAGGGTTTGAACTCAAGGCCTTAGGCTTGCCAGTCAGGTCTTCTACCACGGTATCCAACCCTTTCTGTCTTGGGCATTTCCGAGATAGAGACTCACTCAAAATGTGCTCAGGCTGGGCTGGATTGTGGTCCTCCTATCTGTGACAGGTGTGCGCCACAAGGCCCGGTCCTCCTTAGTTGGGATGGTAGACATATAGTGTCATGCTCAGTCATCGGTTTAGATGATTATCCCAAACTTAGTTTACAGCAGCCATAAAGCTCTGGGTTGGGCCTCCACCATTGTACCTCAGTCTCCTCCTTGGACAGATGTGAGGAAACAAGGGATCAATACAAGGGGATCTCTAGAGCAGGGCCAGGCACAGAAGGAGCGGCTGTCAGATACGGTTCTTGGCAATTTTGTGAGCATACGACAGTAAGATAACTGGGAAAGGGCTCAGATGGGGCCTGTTATTAGTCATGTCACACGTACGGGTTTATGAAACAAACCATGGTTCTCTTTCAGCCTTATCCTATTCCCATGAGGAAGGAGATCCTTCACTGTGTTCAGTTTTGTAGCTGGGGAAAATGAGTCACGGAGAAGGCGGGTGACCATCTCATGACCTCCAGTTGACAGAAAGCTCAGCCTGACTTCTCTGCCATGGTCTCTAGGAGAATGTGTGGTATTCAGCACACTTCTTGTGGTGGGAAGTCCACTTCTTGTCAGTCGTGGGGCTTGAACTCTGGGCCTGGGTGCTGTCCTCGAGCTCCTCAGCTCAAGACTAGCACTCTACCACTTGAGCCACAGTGCCACTTCCAGTTTTCTGGTGGTTCTTTGGAGATAAGTGTCTCATGGACGTTCCCGGCTGGGCTGGCTATGAACCATGTTCATCATATCTCATAGGACTTTAGTCCTGAACCACCAGCACCCAGCTTAATTGTAATTCTGACTTTCTTTCTCTCTCTCTCTTTCTCTCACAGGAAGTGGTTGTATGGGTGCTGAAGAAGTAGCCCAGTGTCCCCATGTGGCTGGAACCCAAGGTGGCCCTCTCATTCTGGAGGTGGGCTGTGGGTCAGGAACTGTCTCACTCAGCCTGTTGAACCAGCCCTATGAGGTAAGCCCCTCTTTGCCCTGGCTAGACCGTGACAGTTATTCATTGTCCATCCAGCCTTATTGGACTTAATATTGTTTTCTACGTCCTTTTCTAGCAACTGGCCAAAATTATGATACATAGTTATGGAAAGAAAATATAATACCATCTTAAGAAAGTCATTTAGAGCTCTGGGAATGTGGCTTCATGGTATGGTGCTTGCCTACCATGCATGAAAACTTGAGTTCAATTCCTCAGTACCACATAAACAGAAAAAGAAACACTGGAAGTGGTGCTGTGCCTCAAGTGGTAGAGTGCTAGCCATGAGAGAAAGGAAAAGCTCAGGAATAATTCCCTAGCCCTGAGTTTAAGTTCCAGGACTATAGGACTGGCAAAAAAAAAAAAAACATAAAAAAATTAGTTAGTAAATGCAAAATAAATAATCCATACTTGGAATATATATTGTTCCTTCCATACTAATACCTGACAATACTCCCTAATTCATGTACTTTACCTATATTAGGATACTGTGTTGAAAAAAAAGTTTTGTTCATTAGGTCCCAACAATTAATGCTAGGAATGTGCTTAGATGTCAGGTGAAGATTAATTCTGGAAATTCAAAGATTCCAGGCATTTGAGAGGTCACTGCTAATCACAATGAGAAGGATAGTCTAAGTGAGATTTGGAAATCTATTTGGTCAGTCATGGAACCAAAAAGGCAGAGGCAAATTATCAGTTGGGACAAGAGAAGGAATAACTCTAGAAGGAAGGAACAAATGATAGTAACTAATGCATACCAGAAATCATTCTGGGGAACCATTCTTGGTTATTGAAGAACTAGTTATCAACCAGGCTTATTCTTCATTGCCTTTAGCATTTTAAATCTCTTAGGCTAGTTCTTAATCTCTGTGTGATAAATGTATCTTCTCTTATGTTGTTTTTCCAGACCTGATCCCTTTTGGTTTCTCAAAATCTAAGTCTCTCCTGATACTAAATACACCTACACAGATGGCAAGGGGTTGCTAATGTAAGGGTTGCATAGCTCAGGAGTCATTAATGTAACAAAATGGAATAGGAGGACTATTTATTGCTACCTCAATTTTTTCTGAAAAGCTGCCATGCCATCATTTGATTCAAATTTACATTCTTTGTCCACATAGTGTCATTAAGTGCAGTAAATGGAAATATGAGCTGGGTGCTGTTGGCTTAAGCCTGTAATCCTAGCTAATCAGGAGGTTGAGACCACAGGATTGCGGTTCAAAGCCAGCCTGCTCTGGAAAGTCAATGAGAACCATATCTTCAATTAACCACCAGAACCCCAGAAGTGGTGCCATAACTAAAGTGGTAGAACAGTGAACTTGAGATGAATAGCTGAAGGACAGCACCCAGGATCAGAATTCAAGCCCCACGACCAACAAAAAGTGCAAATATGACTTTAAGTTTCCCCCAAAGGAAGGACAAGGTCAATAGTAATCTTCCAAAGCAGAAAAAAATAATACCAAAATGATTCAGTGCACTTACTTTTGCTGTTATTTAAGTTAGGGCTTTTTTACTGGACATATTCTCTTCTTTTAAAAATTGTCAAATATTAGCTTTATAATAAACATCATTTAGTATTTCTTGGTTCAAAAAATATGTCTTGTTACTGTTGATGTCACTTGGCGTTTTTTTGGCAGTCATGGTGCCTGAACTCTAGGCCTGGGCACTGTCCCTAAGCTCTTCAGCTCAGGGCTAGTGCTCTACCACTTGAGACACAGTACCACATCCAGCTTTTTCTGCTCTTGTGGTGCTGAGAAATCGAACCCAGGGCCTCATGCATTCAAGGCAAGCACTCTACTCCTCAGCCACCTTCTCAGCCCATCACTTAGCTTTCTTACTATTTCAGTTCAAAACAAACCCAGGCAGGATATTCTGTCAATCTCTTATCGCTAATTAACCACCAAAAAGTCCAGAAGTGAGGATTTTGCTCAAGCAGTAAAGTATTAGCTTTGGGGACAGGTGGGCAGGAAAAGCATCGATTCAGTGACATGTTCCAGCCTCCGAGAGCAAGCCTCAGAACCAGCACAAACTGAACAAACAAGCAAACAAAAAAAACCCAGGTATTTCTTTGGGACCCTCCTTAAAGGAGTACTGGTATGAGAAGAGACTGCTTTTGCTGATTATACTCACTGGATCCTGCCTTTTTGGAATCCTTATTCCTATGGAGAACTCAGGACCAGAATAGAGGGATGGATAACTAAATCCTGCAACAAACGAATCATCTCAGAAGTGAAATATCCATCCATAAAGCACTTTAAAATCTCCATGTCTTTTTTTCTTTGCAGAACACTTTTAAAACAACGTTATTTCCTTTTGTTCTATGCTGGCCCTCAAATGGCACATTATTTCCTTTTGTAATACTCTCAACCAGAAGTTTATAAGCCAGTTTTATATGAGTAAAAAACACACTCGAAAAGTCAGGGACAGAGTTTCCCTCAAGCCTTGGATCCTTTTCTTGTACAGTAAAAAGGAAAGCACAAATTAACTTGAACTTTGTCATATCTCTATGTTCAATTCCTCCCCTGGGATCAGTTTCCGCCTCCAGTAATAGTTACTTCTAGCAACAATTTATGGTGCTGCTTGAGGTATAATGAATGTTTGCTGGCTTCATTGAAAACGCACAAGGACACCTTTGGACATCCTGTAGCAGTGTTTCAGAGACAACTTAGTAAAGATAAAATATGAAATTTATATTGCTTATAAATGCATTATCCATGAGTACATTGAGTTCAAACTTCATAAGTGCTCTGTAAATTAAGGTGAATTTTAAATGGGAAGAGGGTTCTCAGATCATTATTTTGTGAGTGTATGTGCTGTGCATTATTTTCCAAGTGTACAAGAGTTAACAGTAAGAGAAACAATAGCAATAATAGGAGAAAGAGAAGTTCTGTGTTTTAGGGTTCAATACAATATAGAAGGATCTATAAATAAGACAACATTGAAACAATGAAGCCAAGTTCAGTATGTAGATTTACAGAAGTGATATAAAGAAAGCATTTCTCCTAAGTGGAAAATGAAGTATGAGGCCATTTCCTTTCTAAATCACACTTCCAATAGTGCAAATTTGTAAAAAGTAGAATAGAAGTATGATTCTGATTCCATGCAATTCAGATATAAGAGAATGGACTTAACTGGAAAAAAGTCCATCTTGAAAGAGCAGGGATTATACTAGCAATGAACCTGGAGGCAAAGATCATATTTCTTTATATATATATATATATATATATTGTTGTTGGTGGTGGTGGTCGTGGCACTTGAACCCTGGGCGCTATCCCTCTGCTATTCAGCTCCAGGCTAGTGCTCTACCACTTATGCCACAGTGCCACTTCCAGTTTTCTTGTAGTTAGAGAAAAGAGTCTCTGGGACTTTCCTATGCGGGGTGGCTTTGAACCTCAATCCTCAGATCTCACCGCCACCCAGCTTAAGATCACATTTCTAACAGTGAACTTTCAGCATATGTAATGCGTATGTTCATCTATCTTTATATGAATTCTTGAGTGAAAAATCTGGGCTACAGGTTAGACAACACTCACAAAAATGTTTGTAGTTTAAAAGTTGATACTCCTGGAAAAATAAAACTTAAGAATGTAAAGGAGTCTGGGAAATTCAGTTTGCATCCAGCCTGGGCAGAACAGTCTTTAGACACTATCTATAATTAACCAGCCAAAGCTGCATTGGAAGAACAGTTCAAGTGATGAAATACCACTCATGAGTAAGATTGTTGAATAAGAGCTTGAGGTTTTCCATACATACATACAAACATATGCATACACACAGAGGCACTTATATGTGCACCCACGAATACACAAATGAAACAACTCTCAGAATATGTAGAAAAGCTAGAAAGCAATAGAAAATATGTTCTGAGTAAAACTATAATCAAGTGATAAATTTTAATATTAAAAAGTCCTCTAGTGAACTTTCTTCAAACAAGTTTGAGACTATTACATAGGTAGGGACCAGAGATAGTAAGAAAGTCAAGTAATCATTATTAAAGGGATCAGATCCATGGAGGAATGAATCAGAGACTCCTGCATGTGCATCTGAAAATGTTCATATACTGTGTCAAATGTTAGAACATCTTCCAAAACTGTACATAAACAATCTGAGCAGTCAATGGATAAGATCATCAGAGAAGTTCAGAATTGCTAGTGTGTTTCTAGATTAAATAAACCAACAAACTATGGCAGGGCAATCTGATACAAGCCTGGAATTCTAGCACTCAGACTAAGAAAGGAGATTAGAGAGTGGAATTACATAGTGATACCTTCACTGGACCAGGTAGTATAATTTTTCTCTCAATAAAACAAACCAAATTACAAGAAAGGAATACACAGTTGGAAGTTTGGGCTAATTTTGTCATTATGATTTGAGAATTCAAATTTCCTATTCAAATGCAACTGATATATAATCCTCAGTTGTGTTTTAATCTCTCTTCATTACAGAACATTCTTAGATGCAAAATAGCTCATGATTCCCATCCAAAATTTGAAAAAGTAAGTAAGCATCATTCTGTTGGATGCCAAAGAAATGATGAAGGTTTACAAAATTTAAGCCCGAAGAAATAGCACAGTTCATCTAATGTAGGACTTTGTGGACCTTGCAAAATTAGAATTTAGATTCAAAATAAATACTTTTTTTTGTAATTCCATATTCCATTGGATACTATAAAATTCTTTTTAAGTAGAGGTTTTAACTGACAAATTCACAAATGATTCTGGCATTCTCTGTGCCTAGAATATTCTTTCAAGAGAGTTATAATCGGAACTTAGTTAATAGATCATTCCAACAGTTCGTGTATAAAATGATAATGTGAATAATTTAGACAGAGTTGCCAACAAATGGATGATATTAATTTATAAATTTAGAAAAAGCATTTTTGAGGGTTTGGTATAACATGGTATGAAGAGAATAAATGTGTGACATCTTCTTTCTTCTACTTATATGTTACACAGGAAGCAATTTCCTTAGTTATGTGCCTCTGTATACAATGAGAAAAAATGCTTGGTTTGGGTTCATTTTTATTTTATTTTTTTGGAGGGGAGTCAGGTCGTGAGGCCTGAACTCTGGGCCTCGGTGCTGTCCCTCATCTCTCCAGCTCAAGGCTAGCGCTCTACCACTTGAGCCACAGCGCATCTTCCGGCTTTATTTCTTTTTGCTTATGTGGTGCTGAGGAATCGAACCCAGGGCCTCACGCATGCAAGGCAAGCGCTCTACCACTGAGCCAACTTCCCAGTCCAATTTTTGTTTTTGTTTTATAGGTTTGACCTAGGGCTTGAACTCTGGGCCTTGACACTGTCTCTGAGCTCAAGGCTCCTTCTCTACCACTTCAACCTCAGTGCCACTTGTGTCTGGCTTTTTCTGAGAAGTTTATTGGAGATAAGATTCTAAGGGATCTTCCTGCCTGGATGGGCTTTGAACCATAATCTTCTTAACTTAGTATCCTCAATATCTATGATAGTTAAAAAATATAAATATAAATAATATTTGCAAGAGTTCTGATCTCAAGAATACCACAGGGGGAAAATTGATTCAACTGAGTTTATTGTGGTGTTCTTTGCCGAACAAGGAGGGCATCACAATACCAGAGGTGCAGTATTTTTTCACAGTAAAGATAAGCTATTCATGATGTGAAATAACGGAATTTTAAGGTGGACCTTACAAGTTGTAAACTGTTGGGCTAGGATGACTTTATGGCATAAAGCTGGGGAATGCTTACCCTTGAAGAATTATTACAGATGCTTCATAGTTTTATCTTCTATAAGAATGTGGCTATTTTTCTGTTGACTTCTCAATCTCTAATATTCCATTGGAAACTGCATCTATTGCAGAATTATATAACATGAAAACAAGTACCGTTTTGAATCTCTCAGGTATGGAAAGTTCAGAATTTGAAAATGAGTAGTTATTAGACATAGGAATTTTGAACAACACATATATTCTGTCCTAACAACTTACTTAATTTTAAAAGTTATGGGTTTCCATAGAATTAAATTGTTTTCGGTTTTATGTGTGTGAAAGTGCTAAATTTATTTTTTCCAAAATATACAAGTATATTGTGAAAATATTGTCTAGTTGGATAACATTCAAGTTGACGACCTTCTGATAAAGAAAGGGTAATTAAATCAAATTAGATGCCAAATAGTATTGATTTTTAAAATTTTACTATATAAAGAATAATATTAACTATACCAATATAGTGAAATTTTATTTTATGCAGCTTATTTTTTAAATTTAATTTTATTGTCAGTGATGTACAGTCGGGTTACAGTAATTGTAAGGTAGTGAATACATAACTTTTCCAACTTGTTACCCCCTCCCTCACTTTTCTCACAGTTTTCCTTCACCTATGTACCCCTCACAAGTTGTAATGTATATTTCCAACATATTGTCTTGTGAGTATTGCTAATGCATTGGTTTGGCCTTTGTCATTTGTGTCACCATTGTGATGTTCTTCTTCCCTTCCCTAATGAAGGTAAATGTATACACAATACACAGGGTACCAAAATCAAATACAGCAAGGGATAAATCAAAGGGGAAAAATCAAAGAAAATAGAAATCACATAATACATAAAAACCAACAACCGCAAATAAAAATCTCTGATTCCATATCTTGGAGTTCATTTTGTTCAACATCAGCTTATGTGGTTATATATATGCATAACAAAGCCACTGGAAAATAATAGTTGCATGGACACTATATCGTGAAAACAACGTGTTAACTGTTTTTGATGGTAAAGGTGGAATTAGGATTGGTGAATTCACGGTTTTGATGTAGGAATTTCAAAAGAGTTTTAAAAATATGACTCGTAAATTTTAATTGTTCAAACTTTTAAACAACATAGCCTATTAAGAAAATTTAAAATTGCCTAGGAAAATAGGCTTTCATGCAAAAAATCCTTGGATAATTAGTGGAGAGGGAGCAATGTGAGTGAAGATGGCTCATTTTCACACTAAACAAACAAACCTCAGAAACCTTGCTGTAAATCCTGTAGCTTCCCTTGAAAACTGTCCTTACCCAGGAAATATTCTCTCACTGTGTGAAACAAGGTTATAGTGCAATTTAATTCAAATTTCTTTAAAAAGAGACATCAAAATTTGTGAATTGACCTTTAATTACCAAACAGTAATCCTCTGAAAAAGATAATTTGGGTCAAAATATTTAGGGAGAAAGTGCCCTCCACAATGAAAAAAGGTATTGGGTTTACACTTTTTGTTTGTAATACTTTCCACAATGTCTTTGCACTGAAGCACTGAAACACAGAATAAAAATCTGATTGGACACTTCAAACCAGTGATTTCACATTTCTAAGTGGCTCACAAATATAAATCCTTATTAAAATGAGATAGTGAAGACATCTCTTATTACATAAGCCAAAAAGTTTTGGGTTCAGAAAAGAACTGAGCACATGGAAAAAGTAAGAATACAGTGTTCTTAGAAGCCCTAGCTGAGCAAATTGGCTTCAGCAGTGGAGGGAGGCCAAAACTTTTTGATATAGATTGTAATATTTTTGCTACCTAAAGTGATTTTACAGAGCCGTTTTGGCTCACTATAATGCAGAACTGATTTAATGAAGACATGAAAATAAATCCCACATCCAAAAGTGGAAACTTAAAAGAGTTTTAAAGGAGAAACCATGAAGATGTAGCAGTGGGGGAGGCCTTAGAGTCCTTCAGCTTCACTACACTTGGAGCCAAGAAGCTGTGATTAATTGGAAATCAGGCAAGAGCTAAGAGGAGGACATAGAAGTAGGACATAGAAGCATTGTCCTTTGTAACAGACATTGTCTTCCAAAGTATGGGTGATTTAACTTTATTCTCTTCCATACATCTTGTTGAGCAAATGCAAGATTAAGAGAAAAATAATCTATTGAAATAATTTTGCAAAGAGTAACTTCACTGTTCCTGATGTGGTATCTAAGGAGAGTCTTAAGCGAGAAGATAAAAGTGGAGTATTATGCAGTTTCCTCTAAGCGTCTTGTTAGCAAAATATATCTTTGAGGTTAGAAGTGATTGAACCAAAAAATGGTGGAGTACTTATGTTTGTGGGCACTTTAGACACAAGAAGACTTTCTTTCTTTCTTTCTTTCTTTCTTTCTTTCTTTCTTTCTTTCTTTCTTTCTTTCTTTCTTTCTTTCTTTCTTTCTTTCTTTCTTTCTTTCTTTCTTTCTTTCTTTCTTCCTTCCTTTCTTCCTTTCTTCCTTTCTTCCTTTCTTTCTTTCTTCCTTTCTTTCTTTCTTCCTTTCTTTTTTTTTTTTGGGTCCGGTCGTGGGACCTGAACTCTGGGCTTGGGCGCTGTCCCTCAGCTCTTCAACTCAAGGCTAGCGCTCTACCACTTGAGCCACAATGCCACTTCCGGTTTTTTTCTTTTTGCTTATGTGGTGCTGAGGAATCGAACTCAGGGCCTCAAGCATGCAAGGCAAGCGCTCCACCACTGAGCCACTTCCCAGCCCGACACAAGAAGACTTTCAAGGTAAAAGTAAAAAGAAAAACGGATATCCAAATATTTGTGATCACAGTTTCTTGGACTGGTTTTTTTGTAGACAAAGTTTTACATTACAGTTTGTCCTGATTAACATCAATGTTGGGTTTTTATGGCAACCAAAGGACTCCCTTGAACAAGTAAACCGCATGATAAAAAAAAATGGCAAATACTATTTAGTGAATTACTTTCACCAATTACTTTTCCAGAACAAAGAAGGAAATATATAACTCAAAATCAATTGACTTAAAAATTTGAAGAAAGAGTAGTGAAGAGAGATTAAAGAAAACATAGAGAATTGTTTTCTCCCCAGCCGAGTAATGGGTTCTTGATCTTTTCTCTTGCATTCTATCTTCACAAGCTATCAAGTGTGGCTCAGGACTGGAGTATCCAGTTCAGACAGAGGGAACTCTCAGAAGGAACATAACATTTGCAGCATATATAGGTGATTTATAACCTGAGACAATCTATTTAAATCTGTTCAAATTTCTCCCCTACCCCAAACTGCCCTCTTTGAATAGTTTTGTTTGCTTTTCCCAAGACAGCCCTTCATTAACTGCTTAAAATTTTGAGAGGTTATATTCATACTCTCTAGAGATTGCTGTTTGGTTGTAATTTTTGTGTGTTTTTTCACTGAATTTCAAAAGGGTGTGCAAGTGTAATTTAATTTTAATTAAAATTAAATATGTCCATCTAATTGTCCAATGCTCCTGGATCAGTTTCACTCCTTCTATCATTGTCAACCAACTCCCTCTCCAAGATTTATTTCATTTTTACCACTTCCTTTATCACATGTGTATATTGAAATTCTAGCTGTATTTGCCCCTTGTTCCATTTTTCATTCATTCTATGTATTTACTATTATTCCTCTCTGGCTTCAACTTCCTGATAGTCATTCTGTTAAACTGTCTGTTAATAGTTTGAAAGGTTTATATACATTCCATGGAGTTTCAATCCTGCATATACTTGAACTTATGTCAGCTTATATTTCCATAATTCATTCATCTGCAATAATAATTTGCAAGACTGGAGGCGTGAAGCACCTAGACATGATGTAATTCTCATCCATTTGGAAGATTAATCTTTAGTCAACAAGAAAGTTTAAAAATGGTTTAGAATGTATTCCAAATTACCAATTTTTACAAATGGCTTTGTACAATGGTGTGTGATTATTTTATTTTACATGGGATAATATTTTCTACTACATTTAAGTTTCGGAAAAAAAAGAAAATTAAAATATATTATTATAGAGGAATATGATAGAAATAGAAGACAGATTTTATGTTTTTCACATCTCTGACGAGTACCCATATTCAAGACTTACTATGTTAGACAGATAGGGAAAACATAAAATAACAAATGATAAGGCAACTATTTGTGACTTTTTAAAATGTACCTTATTAAATGATGAAATTTACTTTATTAGCTAACGTTTGGGTTTGAAATATGGGAGGCTGATATATTTAACAAATTTTGAAAGGCACCTAATGAATAACACAAATGATGGGTGGTACTATTTCTACAGTTTAATGAATGGTTGAACCTGTTTGGCATTAGTGCTGGGTAAGCAAATCAATTCTATTGTAACTCTATTGCCACTAAGTATCATCTATTTGTCAAATGTTATTTTGGCGAATGTGATTTTTTTGGGGGTAGGTCGTGGGGCTTTAATTCTGGGCTTGGGCACTGTCCCTGTGCTCTTCAGCTCAAGCCGAGCACTCTACCACTTGAGCCACAGTGCCACTTCTGATATTCGAGTGGTTTATTGCAGATAAGAGTCTAACGGACTTTCCTGCCCGGGCTGGCTTTGAACCGTGATCCTCAGATCTCAGCCTCCTGAGTATTTAGGATTACATGCGTGAGCCACTAGCGCCTGGTTTGCGAATTTGATTTTTCAAAGATTACTTGAAAAAGAATACACTTTCAGGAGATTAAATATTTTGAGAATGACATTTTTATACCACAGAACCAAGTTTTACTGAAGTACCTGTGTATTTTTTTATTGTGAAAATACTGTACAGAGGGGTTACAATTACATGGGCAAGATAATGAGTACATTTCTTATCAAGCATTGTAGCTTCCTCCTTTGTTTCCCCTTCCCATTCCTTTGCATCCTCCCCCTGCCCCCTACCCCGATCCTCTCCCCCGCCCCCACCAAAGTTGTAAACTTTGTTTTTGACATGGCAACTTGTATATCTCATAGTGTTATTAAGCACTAAGGATCTTCTCAATTAATTTTTTTTAATTACATTTGACCTCTAAGTCAAGTTTTCCTGGCCTTTATAGACAAATTGTGGATCTATCCTTCCAGGAGCTATTTTTCTGGCCCATTTATGCTGGACTGAAATCGTTCGTTAATCATTAGGGGAGGGGTATTAAAAATAATCTTGTGACACTGTGATCTTGTTCACTCATATGGGCTGGTCATCTGTAAATTGAAAGTTTGAATCGCAGTACTTTCTCTTAGATTTTGTGATCTCGTCCTTCATTTTAAGTTGACTTGCATTTGACTATTGCTTACTGCTAATTCCTGCTTCTTAAGGAATTCATTAATAAATATATATATATATATATGTATATATATATATTAAAACAATGTTGAATTCAAAATATATATAGGAAAGAATGAAATAGATTATGGATATTATGCAAACACAGAATATAGAATATTTTAAAATATACTTTTTTCAGGGAAGAACCAGAAATATCTTTAGTTTCTATAACACTCATTTCAACAGATAAGATCAAATTATTTCTGATTAAAAAATCACAAAATCTGCAGAAATCATTATAGATGTACACACACAACTCAAATACATTTTGACATCAAAGTCAGGCAATTCACTTGTAAAAATTCCACGGAATATTTACAGTAAGATATTGCTGTTATTTGGATTGTGAAAATATTTTATATGGACACAAAGAATGGACTGGCATTTTGATGTTTAAGAAACATAACTGATATCTTAGCTATGCTAAATAATTCTGCAATAAACATAGTTGTTCTGGTAGCTTTAGTATGGTCTTGTTTGATGCCCCTAAGTAGATGAATGGATTAAGAAAATAGAAGTCTATGGAATGGAATTTTATGCCTCCCTCAGAAAGAATGACATTGCCCCATTTGTTAGAAAATGGAAAGACTTGGAAAACAATATATTAAGTGAAGTAAGCCAGGCCCAAAGAAACATAGATCCCATGGTTTCCCGTATTTGCAATAACTACTATATGTCTGAGACAAGCAGAAATGGTCAGATAAGTTGATGTTAGGCGAAATGAACCCCAAGATAAGGATTCAATTTTTTTTTCTTTCATGCAATTGTTTCTAACATATTTATAAGAGATTTCTTTATTGCTTTGTATGTCCCTCCACCACCGTATAACCCCTGCTTTATTTGTATTTGATATTGGTATGATTTGTGGAGGGGAAGGGAAAAAACAAATTATTTAAATAGGGATACAGGTTGACCCACTGCAACAATGAGATGTACAAGACGTCATGTAGAAAACCGAACATTACAACTTTGGCTGGGGAGAAGGGGTAGGGAGGGTGGAGGGGAGTGGGGGGGATATGAGAAGGTATGGCAAGGGGAAATAAAGGAGGAGGCAACAATGCTTGATAAGAAATGTACTCATTACCTTGCCCATGTAATTTTAACCCCTCTGTATGGTGTTTTCACAGTAAAATGATAAAATTCAACAAAAAAAGATAAAAGAAAAGAAACTTAACCTAAACATTACAACTTAATAGAACAATTTGTACAGCCTTCCACAACTTCAAAGAGGTAGTGATACATACTTATCCTTTTGGAAATATCAAAGGCAGTTTCTTGCAAGATGTTCTTCAGACCTGGTTTGATATAATGGTTCAACAGAAGGAGATCCACTCTATCTTTGCTATCTATATTCCCAGCAGCAAGATGCAAGGGAGTCAAGGGGCGTTTAGTTTGGGCATTTGTATCTGCATCATGATGAAGTAAGAAAGACGCCACACTGGTATTATTCCACGAGTAAGCACTGCGCAGGCGTGTTCAGCCATTAACAATTATTGCATGAATATCTGCTGCTTGAGCCACCAACTCATGGACAATGTCTAAGTGTCCACTGTAGGCTTCCCGATGAAGAGGGGTATATTCATTGTCATCCCTAGTATTCACATGAGTAGCTTTTATGGAAAGTAGTCACCACACTCTAGTAAGCCGATTATTTTCAGCAGCCCAAAGAAGAAATTTTCTTGGATCCTACTCCATTTTTTTTCTTGCAATTGATACGATTTCTCACTTTTTCATATTGTTACTCATCTTCATCAGAATTGCCTAACTAGGGACTTTCAGTGCCAGTGGGAATAAGCTGTCCATGTATTTCCCCAATAGTTCATATTGGGAAAAATACAATGAATTTTCTGCATCTGTTTTTTTTTCATGATGATTTATTTTCTCTTTTTACATTTTTATTATTCTAAGTCATTCTAACTAGAAAGTAGGGAATTGATGGAGAGCAGAGGAAAGATGTTCCTCCTTATTCAAAGGTACAGACTGAAAATAAGGATCAGTGTTGTCTTCATGTGCAGCTTCTTCCAGGAATGAGAAAATAGAAGGTGGCTCAGTGGTAGAGTGCTTGCCTTGCATGTCTGAGCAACGGCAGGTCATGTCCACTTTGTAGCCTTGTCATGCAGACCCATGGTACAAAGAAAAAGATGTAATACCCCAGCCCTCTGAAGTTTGCCACTTTTTGTGGTATCCTACTTTTTTTTCTTCCTGCAAATCCTCAGGGCCTAGGATCCCAGGATCAGCTATGGGTCCAGAGACTGCACCACAGTCTAGGGTGATGGAAGCTGAGTCAGAGTTGCCACAACCTAAGTTCAAGCCCCGTGGTTGGCAAAATAAAGAATAAATAAAACAATTAATTAATTATTTAACTAAATTAAAAAGAAATAAAGCTCTTTCATTTGGAATTTCTGCCAGTTTCCTTCCTAAGCCTGGGATTTGAACTCAGGGTCTTGGTAAATCTGTAGCAATGTGAGGGAAGGTGCAGAGTTACCACTACTTGAGTTCAAACCCCGTGCCAAGCCAAAAATTAAAAAAAAAAGTCACTGAACTCGGCAGGGGGAGTAGTTGTGGAGATGGGAGGGAAGGGATGGTAGGGGGAAAACAAAAAAAAGAGGAGGCAACAATGCTCAATAGGAAATGAACTCATTACCTTGCTCATGTAACTGTGAACCCTCTGTACAACATTTTTGCAATAAAAATGTACAAAAAAAGAAACAATGTAGTGCTCAGAGAAGCACTTTGGGGGTAAGGTAAGGATGTCTGAAAAGCTGTACAAAATTCTACACTGCTTTTTTTTAAATGCTCTGTATGGAACTGAATGAACATAACTGCTTTCATTAAAAAAATTAAGCCACTGTCTTGGAACTGGGGCCAGTATTTCTGTAATTGCTGTGATTTGATCTCACCCTCCAGGTAACTCTTTCGCACCATAGGTGAAGGCGAAGCTTACTGTCTTTGAGGAAAACAAATTCAGGCTAGAGTTCTGAGGGCCCAAATGAACACCTTGCAATGGAAAAAAATATTTCTATACATGTGTAATATATGATATATACTTACATATGTATGTTTATTACATATTATTTTTTATTATTTATTTTGTATTTTATTTTTTATTTGATTCATTTATTTATTGTTTATTGTATTTAGTATTATTATACACATAATATTTAGTACATGTTTTACATCTATTATAAAATGATTCACAATAATTTAGGACATTGACTCATTTTCATTTATACTTTATTAAGTGTTGAAACATGATACATAATTAAATGGAAGCATTTGTTACAGTCTTCACATGTTTAGAGTCTCTCCCACAGATGAGCTTTGTCTTATTCATCTTTGGACACCTTCCTATAGGGATTTCTTTAGATGATTTATAATCAGCGGCCTTTTCTTGAGAATAGGCAAGTTGAGGGATAAAACTGTAAGGGTGGGGCTAGAAATGTGACAGTGGTAAGGAGCTCGCTCAGCATGCATGAATGCCATGGTTTGAATCCTCAGTGCCACATACTCAGAAAAACCCAGAAGCTGTGGAGTGGCTCAAGTGGTAGAGCTCTAGTCTTGAGAAAAAGAAGCTCAGAGAGAGTGCCCAGGTCCTAAGATCAAGCCCCAGGACTTTCAAAATAATAGGCTAGATTCTGGTGGCTCACATCTGGAAAACTAGCTTCTCAGGAGACTGGGAGCTGAAGACCACAGTTCAAAGAAAGGCTAAGCAAGGAAAGCCTGTTAGACCCTTATCTCCAATGAACCACCAAAAGACACTATGGCTCATGTGGTACTGTTTGCCTTGAGCTGAAGGGCTCAGGGACATTACCCTGGCTTGAGTTCGAGACACACAACTGGAAAAAACTGAGGGTTAATCAAAGTACTTTTCCTATTTGCCAATTAAGAGAACATTCTCTGGAAAATGAATGCTGATGTATACCAGAATTGGAGTCAGAGCTCAAGGTTCAAGTTTAGTAGATCCATATACCCAGCCTCTGAGACTCTAGCCTTATAACCTTGTGTGCTACAGGGTTCTGAATGGTCCAATGTTGAAAGGGTTAATATGCTCCCCAAACCCTTTGTGATAAGCAGTTGACTTGTACTGAAAATGTCATTACAGTTGTGAACCTAGCAGAGAATCAGTAGCTCACGCCCATCACCCTATCTTAGGAGGCTGAGGTCTCAGGATCACAGGGTAAAGGCAGCCAGAGTAGGAAAGTCTATGACACTCTGACTTCCACTTCTGAAAGGTGAGATGTTCAAGAGCTTCCTGGGTTTCCCTTGGTGATGAGAAGTTACTTGCACTCTAAATGTTCTTAGAATTCTCAAGCTGTAGAAGCAGGAAAGAAACATTATTGACCCATCCTGGGTTCAAATGAAGTTCTCAGGTTCCAAGCCCTAGCCCTGTTAGCAGGAAGAACTCCATTGTATCACTGTATATGAAGGACAGAAAATAGTTGCAAAAGCCAGGCTAGGTGAAGAGACCAAGGCCTGCAGGATTAGGAGGCAGAATGTACACACTCAACAGGAAAGTGAGCTGCAAAACCACTTCATTCATTCCAGGCACAACCAGCAACGGGCAGGGGGGGAACTTCAAACATTTGTTAGAGTTACACCAGGGTCAGGCTTTTCTCAACCTCTTCAAACAATGACTGATTAACCTTCCTCCCTCAGGTTAAGGCAGCCTCAGGCTATCTTTAGGTTACCAATAGAGAGACAGTTTAGTGGGGGAGAGGGGAGGAACAGAGTAGAAAAATCCTGCTTTTTGGTCTTAGGAAGTGGGTTCTTGACTCTCCATCTGTCAGATTTGAAGGCCCTTCTTCTACCTCGGTGAATCCATTCTCCTTCCTTCATTCTGCAAATCATTAATGCCAATCCCCAGTCCAAGGAGAAGCAGGGCCGTTTCTCTTCTCTCTCCAAGCACCTGGCTCTCCCCTCTTGGCTCTGGGGCCCTCAGCTGCCTGAGAAGTGGGAGAGAGACAGTCTTCCTGCTCTGTGGTTATGTGAATGCAATACTGGTATACTGGCACACTGCCGAAGGCCTCATGACTGCTAATTGTTCCCTTCTTCCCTCTTGACGTCCAAGACCAGATTCATCTATCATGTTTGTATCTCTCTCTCTCTCTCTCTCTCTCTCTCTCTCTCTATCTATCTATCTATCTATCTACCCACTCACCTACCTACCTACCTAACTATGCCAGTTCTTGGTTGAACTCAAGGCCTGGGCACTATCTGTAGCACTCTATTACTTGAGCCACAGCACCAATTCTGTCTTTTTCTGTGTATGTGCTACTGAGGAATCGAACCCAGGGCTTCTTGCATGCTAGGCAAACAGTCTCTCACTAATCCAAATTCCCAGCCCCCTCATCTTTTTATTAATGGTATTTTGTACATATGTAGGCTGCCGTTTTTCGTCCCCAAGTTAATTTTTGTGAATACCAGTTACTTCTATGAAACCTGATCTTGTCTTCCCTTGCCTGATTTGTGATTGTTCCTGTGTTGGCCTCATAGTAAAATGTAAATAAACCCTACTGAGAGCCTAAGTGTGCATCATATAAGGACACAGGCCTGGTACCCTGGAAGAGAAAAGCGATGGGCCTGAAATGAAGATTATGATGCAGTTTGTGCAACAGGCATCTCTGAAAAATAAATCAGTAAATAAAAGCAGAAGCATTGCATATGATCTGTTTGCACTCAGGGAGGTAATACAAACATAAGTAGGTAAGGCACTGATACATAACTTGGCCTTCTCTCTTTGAATTTTTTGTGGTCATCCCAGGGCTTAAATGCAGGGCCTTATGCAATCCTGAGTTGTGTTACTCAATGCTGAGGCTCTACCACTGCCACAGCTCCACTTCCAGCCATCTGGTCGATAAAAATTGTACATAAGCACCTCTCAGGCTTTCCTGCCTGCTCTGGCCAGTATCTCCTGCTTAGGTTTCTCTCTCAAAGCTGGAGCTCTACCCTCTGGGTCACTGCTCCACTTCTGGTTTTCTGGTGGTTTATTGGAGAAAGAGGCTCACAACTTCCTGCTCAGGCTGGCTTTGGACGGCGATCTCCTGAGGAGGATTCAAGCAACTTTCCTCAGGGATTCGCTGAGGAACCGCTCCTCACAAACCGTTAGTCTAAATCTCGAGAGGTACTAGAGAAAAACAGAAACAGGAAGATGTTTCTAGTGTGTTCTAGATACTTAAGTTCGGAAACACTCATAATTATTAGGTCATTTTATAGGCAAAAGGAGCAGTGCAGACTGCATGAGGATCGTTCCAGCTTTCGATCCACTCATCCTGAGACAGTAAATTTACTGCAGCTCAATACTAAGTGACTGAACTGGCATGTCCTGTGGACATTTGCTCCCAAATCCTGTAACACTCATTTCTCACTTTTGACTGCAAACCTGTGACCAAAGGAGAAGATGATGAGAGAAAATCGTTTTCAGAGAAAGCAGCTATAAAGAACTTGGGTAGTTTACTTATAAATTCAAACCAATGGAATGACCCTGTTAAGAAGTCAGCTTGTCCAGAGTAAAACATGAAGAAGGAAAGAAAAGGAAGTGCCAGTGGCTGCTGACTCTAATCTCAGCTCTGAGGAGGCTGAGATGTAGAGAACCTTAGTTTGAATCCAGCCAGTATTAGAAAGTCCATGACACTGTTATTTCTAAGAGATCCGAGAAAAGCCCAGATGTGTGGCTGCGACTGAAGGTTAATGCATTACCTGAGCAAAAGCAGCTTAGGGACAATGCCTAGGCTCATAATCCAACCCCAGGACCTGCCCCCCCGCACAAAGGGCCTGTACCTCCATGTCTTTGCGTGTGTATGGATGTTCCTTTAGGTGTAGTTCCAGAGTAGTTATAATGAACAGCACCAAACTAGGAAATTTGTTTTAATACAATGATTTCATAGCATAGAGAGTGCTTTTGAAACAGTGCATGTTCAGGGACTCCCCTTACTGTTCCCAGTGTAGCCTGAGGGTTTCTCCCCACCCCATGCTGTGGTAAGAAGTCTCAGTCATTGTCTGAACAGGCAAACAAAAAAGGCCTTACCCCTGTACAGCGGTGAAACAACTCTATCTGGACCAATTAGTGAGGATGAGTGTGGGTAGGCTCTGAAGGCCAGGAGAAAAAGGCCTCTTTGTACCCCAAGCTATCTCTCTCCCTAGTTCTCCATTTTGACAGGATGCCTTCAATTGTGTAACCTCCCTTGGCAGGCCAAGTTCCCTACACTTATCCTGCCATTGTGAGACTATATTCCGGTGTTCAGATACAGTGCTCAATATAATTCAGGAGTTCTTCTGACTAAAAACTAGGATATTGAACCTAATGAAATGTTTAATTGCAGGCGATGATGGGCCTATGATACCTTTCCTAGGTTTCTGGAAGCTTGGGATATCCAAGCACATATCGCATATCAGAAAGATTCGTGTCATCTAGGGCTGGTGAAGCTCATCATGTTTTGAAACATTTGACCTCTCCTTGTTGGGCCCTAGGTGGCTAGGTTTTGGGTTCAACACAGGGCCTGGGTGCTGAACATGAGCTCAATGCAGAAGCCCAGTGCTTTACCATTCTGTGTCTCAGTTTCACTTCTGGTCTGTGTGTGTGTGTGTGTGTGTGTGTGTGTGTGTGTGTGTGTGTGTGTGTGTGTGTGTCCCTGTGTGTGCATGCATACACCAGTCCTGGATCTTGAACTCAGCACTGTACCTTGTTTTTCTTGAACAAGGATAACTCTCTCCCACTTGAACCACAGAGCTATTTCAGTCTTTTTTCTGGTGATGTGGTCCTGAGAAATCAAGCCCAAGGTTTCATATATGCAAAGCACTCTACCCCAAGGCACATTCCCAGTCCTCTACTTCAGATTTCTTAGTTTGTTTCTGCTCTTTTGTTGTTGTTGGTTGTAGGAGATGATGTATGGGCCTGTGTGCTGTCCCTGAGTTCTTCAGCTGATGTCTGGTGCTCTACCACTTGAGCCACAGAGCCACTTCAGTTTTTCTGGTGGCCCATTGGAGCTAAGTGTCTCAAGGACTTTCCTGCCCCAGACTAGCTTTGAACCATGATCCTCAGATCTCATCCTCCTGAGTAGCTAGTATGACAGTCATGAGCCAAAAGTACCAAGCTTCCACTTCAGGTTTCTTAGTGGTCAATTGGAAATAATAGTTTCGTAGGACTTTTTGTGTATGGGATAGTTTGGAACCCAGATCCTCAGATCTCAGCTTCCTGAGAAGGCAGCTATCGACCCCCTAGGTCATGGCACTCTGCTGTAAGGTGGTCTGTGGTTCCACATGTTGGAGTGGTAGCCATGTGCCCAAGAGGTAATGGTCAGAGCCTAGGCCCTGAGTTCAAGGTCTTCAGGAGACAAGTCTCTAGTCTTCAGTAATACATAATTTTGTCCCTGCCATGGAGACATATCTGAGCTCAAATCTCTTGTCTGCATAATCATCATCTCAGTATGTAGCTCTTACAAGGACCCAATGAAAGAATGCATCCTGAGAAGGACACAGCACATGGCACTTTTCACATGACTCAGCACACAGCATCCTGTGAAAGACTCAGAAAACAGCACCCAATGCAGGACTTGGCATACTGCACCCTGTGAAAGACTCTGCACATAGCTCCCTGTGCAAGACTCAGCACAGAGCAACCTATGAAGGACTCAGTACTTAGCTCTATTCCACAAGCTGTCATTAGAATTAGGGAAATATTTGAAATGTACTGTGACATTATAAATATTGTGACATCACATTGCTAGATGTAATGACTGTTGTGTCACATTGTCACATCACAAATCTGTTCTGACTTCATCACATTTGTGCCAACAAATGCCTTTGGAATCCTCACAATCACATTCTAAAATGATATACTCATTGTGAGTTAATGACAATTGAGGTCTGGCATGCCATTATCACATCAGCAATCTACTGCAACATCACAAAGGTATTTTGAACTCATCACTATTATGGCATCACCAACTAATTGTCACATAACACTCTTATGACATAATTTGACATCATATTGCAATTGTGATATTATTGTACCATCATACTTTATTATGCCCTCATCACATCTTAGAAAATGCATGGCCTTTGGGATATCAAGATCTTTCTATGAACGTGTTTCATTGTGAACTTGTAGCAATTGAAATTTGAAATAAGATGTGACATTACAAACTAGTTTTGACATCACTAATCCAATTTTATATCATTAACATTTTGAAAACTCAAACCTGTTAGGAATTTTAGCACTTTTAACAAAAACACATGGCCTTTGTGTCATCACAGTTCATTTGTGTATGTCATTATGATTTCATTCTCATATCCTCACTATAAACTAATGACAATTAAGATCTGACATGCCATTTTGACATCACAAACCCTTTGTGACATCAACACCAATTTGACATCAGACTGTCATTATGACACCATCAGCTCATGGTGACATCACCAAGCTACAGTGACATCATAGCATTGCCATTTTGCTGTCATAGACACATTGTGAATGTATATCCTGTGGTTTCATAATATTTCAAATGTGGCATATCAGTTGATATCAGAAACACATTGTGACCTCATAGCCATTGTAACATTATAAACCCTGTGTGACATCATAACCAGTGTCACATCACATTGTTATTATGACATCTTTAGCTTATGGTGACATCACAAAATGACAATGACATTATAGCATTTGCCATTATGTCATTGTGATATCATAGTCACATTATGAATGCCTGACCTGTGATTTCATTGTATTTGAAATGGGCATATGGGTTGATATCAGAAACTCATTGTGATGTCATAACCATTGTCACATCAAAATCCCTTTGTGACATCAATTTGGCAATGTGACATAACAAAGGCAATGTGATGCTACTAAGGCACCCTGATATCACAATGGTCATGAACTCACAATTGGTTTCTGATATCAACCAACATGCCACATTAGAAATAGAGTCAAATAACATAATAGGCAAACACAACGTGTATATGACATCAGAATGACAATGTGATGTTACAATGCTATGATGTCATTGTAGTTTTACATGTCAAAATGAGCTGATGGTGTCATAATGGCAACATGATGTCACAATTATGATGTCAGAAAAGATTTGTTATGTTTCAATGGTATGTCTGATGTCAGTTGTCATTAGTTCCCCATGAGGATATGGATACAAAAAAAGTCCTGTGATGTCACAGAGGTCACGTGTGTTTTCAAAGGTGGTAAGAGGCCATAATAGGTTTGTGATGGCACAATATGATCCATAATGTCACAATGGAAATGAGATGTCACAATGGAAATGAGATGTCTTATTGGGTTTTTGATGTCACAGTGGTGATGAGGTCACAATGGTTTTGTGATGTCAGTTTATTTGTAATATCAGAATGATATATCCAATTTCAATTACTCATAATTCAATGTGAGGATACAAGGTGATAAAAGAAGCTTCATAGTATGAGGTCATAGCATGTGAAAACCCAATAGGACAGTGATTTTACAATGACAATGTGATGTCTCAACATCATGTTATAATAATGTTTTGAGGTCACAATTGGTGACGCCATACTGATGAGGTGTCACAATAGATTTGAGATGTCCCAAGGGGTTGGTGATATCACAATGGCCTGTAGGATCTCAATTGTCATTAACTCATCATGCGTATATGAGTTTGGGAAGAGATTCTGATGTCACCAAAGTATACGTAGTCACAAAGGTGAAGAACTAACAGATCTGAGATGTCCAAAGTGACACAATGGTTATGATGTCCAGTGGTGTGATATCATGATGTTACACTGGATTTTAGATATCTCATGTCATATCTGAAATATGAGGTCGAACACAGTATTTCAACTCACAAAGGGCCTAAGATATCACAATGGCATGTCACAAAAATTATGAGGACTGGAGAGGAATTTGATGTCACAGTGGGTTAGTGATATAACAAAGGCAATGTGCTGTGACAAAGAGATTTGATGTCACAAAGGTTATGGGTTCACAATGGTTTCCTGATATCAACTCACATGGCACATTTGAATTGAATGGAATCAAAGAATAGGCATTCATAATGCGTCTATGACATCCAAATGACAATATGATGTCAAGGCAGCAATGTTTGATAGGATATGTACTCATTACCTTGCTAATGTAACTGCAATTTCTCTGTACACTATAATTACAATAAATAACATACAGAAGAAAAAAAAGAAAAAATGGTATGGTGTCATTGGGATTTGGTGATGTCACAATGAGATGATGATGTCATGATGACAATGTGATTTCACAGTCATAATTATTGCTTAAAGTATTTGTGATGATACAATGCTATGTGTGATCACAATTTCCATTAGTTCACTATGAAGATATGGATACACAAAGGGTCTGTGATGCCACAGAGGTCATGTGTTTTTTTTTAAGGTGCTAAGATTTCACAATAGCTTTGTGATGTCACAATGTGATTGCGAAGGCCCAACAGCAATGTGATGTCACAATGGGTTTGTGTTGTCACAGTGGTGATGAGGCCAAATGAGTTTGTGATGTCACTATGAGTTTGTAGTATCAAAATGACATGTGTAATTTCAATTTCTACTAGTTCACAATGAGGATACAATTTCGAAGAAAGAAATTTAAGCTCCAAAGACCTTGAGTTTTTAATCATAACTTGTGTGATATGCTGCCTTTAGTAAGCTTATAATGTTTTCAAACTCATAATAATTCTGGTATGACATACCATATTCGAAATTGACTCTGACATCATGAACATTGTGACATCACATTGATAGATATCAAGACCATGGTATCATATTGTGAACTCACAAATCTGTTAGGACTTCATCACATTTGTGCCAATACATAACTTTGGAGACAACACAGTCCCTTTTTGAACTCATATCTTCATTGTGAATTAATGACATTTGAGATTCTGTATGGCATGGTGACATTTCCAACCAATTGTGACAACATAAACCTATTATAGTAGAAACACATTGTGTTTTAATAGCCATTGGGGTAGCACAATACCTTTGTGATCCCACATTTCCATTGTGATATCACTAGCCCACTGTGAAATTGCAATCCTCTCACACCCAATCCAGGAATGAAATGTGATACCTGAATTCAGTTGACATCTAGATCATGGTGACACTGATAGATGTTATGAGTATTTTGTCACATTCTGACAACACACACCTGTTAGGACTGCATCACTTTTGAGACAATGCATGCCTTTGGAGACATCACAGTCCCTTTGTGAGCTCATATACTCATTGAGAGTGAATGACAATTGAGATCACATGTATCATTTTGATAGCACCAACCTATTGTGACCTCACACACCTCTTGTAAATTCATCACCAATGTGGCCTCACCAATTGTGATATCAAAACATTATTACATCATCATATTGCAACATCCATTACCATTGTGATATCACTGTTCCATTGTGTTTTAAGAATCTAGTATGTCTTCATAGCATTTTAGAAAATTCATGGCCTTTTATATTTCAGTCTTCTTCTATGAACTCATATCCTCACTGTGAAATAGTAGCAACTGAAATTGGACATGTGATTATGAGATGTGAGTTCACAAAACTATTGGATTTCATAAGCAATGTGACATCACAAACCCATTGTGAGCTTTCATTGTCATTTGACATCACTATCACATTGTGACATCCCAAACCTATTAGGACCTCTTAGCACCTTTGAAAAAACACCTGGCCTTTGTGACATCACAATCCCTTTTTGTAACTATACCCTCATTATGAACTGACAATTGATATCAGACATGCCATTGTAACATAACAAACCCTTTGTGACATCACCAATGTGACATAACATTCTCATTATGACAGCATCAACTACTTTTGACATCACAAAACTATAGTGATAAGATAGCACTATGAGGACATAATTTCATTGTGAAGTTATAGACAGATTGTGAATGTCTGTTTTTAATCATTTTTTTGCGTGTGGGGGTCGTGGGTCGTGGAGCTTGAAATCTGAGCTTGGGTGCTCTCCCTGCTCTTCAGCTCTAGGCGAGCACTCTACCAGTTGAGCCACAGCGCCACTTCTGGTTTTCTAGTGGTTTTTATTGGATATAAGAGTCTCATGGACTTCCCTGCCTGAGCTTGCTTTGAACTGTTATCCTCAGATCACAGCCTCCTGAGTAGGTAGGATTACAGGTGTGAGCCACCGGGGCCCAACTTTTTCATTGTATTTCAAATTTGACATGTGTGTTGATATCAGAAACATAATGTGACCTAATAACCATTGTAGCATCATAAATCAGCAATGACATCAAATTGTTATTATCACACCATCAACTCACTGTGACATCACCAAACGATAATGGCATCATAGCATTATAAATCACAGTGACATTGTTACAACATAGATGTAACAGTGTGAAGGCCTAATCTAGGAATTCATTCTATTTCTGAATCCCATTTTTACCATATAATCATTATGATATCACAATCCTTTGTGACATCGCATTGCCATTGTGATATCATTAACCTGCTGTGTCATCACAAACCAGTCCTGTCCTTATAAGTTTTGTGACATGTTGCCATTGTCATATATTAAGCCCTTTGTGAGCTCACAATCTGTTTTCAATCTCATGTTTCTGGTATGACATGTGATATCAGAAATCCCCTGTGACATCATACTGCCAGAGGTCATGACCATTGTGTCACATTGTGATATCACAAAACTGTTAGAATGGCATCACATTTGTGACAACACATGCTTTTGGGGACATTACAGTCCCTTTTTGAACTCATATATTCATTGCCAATTAATGAAAATTGAGATCTGCCATGCCCCTCTGACATCATGAACCCCTTGTGACATCACAAACTTATTGTAACCTCATCATGAGAATGGCATCAACAACTAATTGTGGTCTTAAAGCATTGACATGACATTGTGGTATTGCCAATGTGATATCACTGTCCCATTGTGTTTTACAAACCTATTATGGCCACATCACATCTTAGAATATTCATGGTCTTTGAGACTTCCATCTCTTTCTGTGAACTCCTGTACTTATGACCTCTAAGGCAAGGAGAAAAACCATCGAGTCACATTTAATATAATAAACCAATTTACACTAGAAAGGGGTCTGTGATTACCTTATCCTGGACTTTATACCCAGGTCCAAGAGCAGCCTTAACCACAAAACCTCAGACCTCCAATGGGCACCCTTTCTTAATTGGTCTGCAAACCAACATCCAAAAAATTATCATCTCCAAAACTCCAAACTTCAATGGGCAAGGCATTTTACTTTTCCATTCCTCCCTCCTTCGCCACAGACCTGTCCTTTCTTCCTGGTATTTCCCTTTTTCCCTTCCACCACTTTCTTCTTCTCTTCAGGCCACTCCACTCTCCACAGGCCTGCCCTACTCTGTGCCAGTGACCACTTGCCAACATTCTGCTCTCCTTCAACTTCCTCTCTTCTCAGATTTTTTCATTCCTGCTGTCCTACCACTTTCTTCCATCCGGGCAGTTCCCATTTTTATCTCCCCTTCCAGTGCTCTGAAAATGCAACCTAGATATAGGTTGTAACCCTCCTCACTCCAACGGGTCTCCTGCCTAACAGTTTTCAACCATCACTTCCCAAACTGCCCAATTTTCAATCAATTTTTGACAGCTCACCATGTGAGGTTTGACACCTCCACCTTTGACAGCATTCCTCACACTCTCCGGGGGGCCAGGCCAAGAATTTAAAATGATAATCAGCTCCCACAGATAATTCTGTTCCCACTGGTTATTACAGTATCCTCATAGTGAATTAGAAGAAATTGAAGTTGTATATGTCACTGTTATATTACAATCTTGATGAGACATCACTATCACATTGTGACCTCATCACAACGGTGACATCACAAACTCATTGTGATATCACATTGCCATTGTGCCACCATGATCACATTGTGACTTTCCAAACTTATTGTGATCTCAAAAGCATTGAAAAAATCATGGCCTTTGTGACATCACAGGCCTTTATGTACCCATATCATTTTGAGCTAATGAAAATTGAGTTCAGACATGCCATTTTAACATCTTAAAAATCTTTGTGACATCATCACCAGTGCAACATCACATTGTCATTATTACAACATCAGCCCATCGTGACATCATAAAACAACAATGACATCGTAGCATTATGACATTACAATGTCATTGTGATGTCACAGATACCTTGGAATGCCTATACTGTGATTTCATTCTATATCAAATGTGGCAGGTGAGTTGATATCAGAAATCCATTGTGACCACATAACCATTATGACATTACAATACCTTGATGACACCATATTGGCATAATGATATCACTAACCCACTGTGACATCATAATGTCCTATCCTCATAAATTTTTTGACATGCTGCCAGTGTGTTATCTTTGGCCTCTCTGAGTTCATAAATTGTTTAACTCATAATACTTCATGTATGACATGTGATATCAGAAATCCACTGTGACATCATGACCACTGTGATATCACACAGCCATATGTCATGACCACTGAGTCACATTTTGACATCACAAACCTGTTACAACTCATTAAACTTGTGCCAATATATTCCTCTGGAGACATCATTAACCCTTGTGAACTTATATATTCATTGTCAATTAGAGATATGGCATGAGACTGTGACATCATCCACCATCCCATTGTGAAATCACAAACCTATGTGACCTCCTCACCTGTATGGCATCACCAACTGTTTGTGACTTCAAAAAAATACTATCTCATGTAATGGTAATATCACATTTTCAATGGGATTTTCACCATTGCATTTTCACCAATCTATTATTTCCTCGTATTTTACAAAATTCATGGCTTTTCTGATTTCTAGCTCCTTATGTGAACTCGTATTTAATTGTGATCTAGTAGAATGAAATTGGACATGTAATGGTGGTATTACAAATTCATTGTGACATCACTATCCATATGTGACCTTATCACCACAGTGATATCACAAACCCATTGTGACATCACATTACCACAGTGATATCATGACCATCTTGTGACAACCCAAACCTGTTGTGACCTCTTAGCACCTTTGAAAAAGCACATGGTGTTTGTGACATCACAGTCCCTTTGTGTAACCACGTCTTCATTGTGAACAAAGGACAACTGACATCAGGCATGCCATTGTACCATTACAAATGCTTTGTGACATCATCTCGAGTGAGATCACGTTATGATACCAACTGCCCATTGTGACATCCCAAAATGACAATTACATCATAGCATTATGACATCACATTTTCATTGTGAGGTCATAGAGACAATGTGATTGCCTATTCTGTGATTTCATTCTATCTCAAATGCGGCATATAGGTTGATTTCAGAAACTTATTGTGACCACATCACCATTGTGATGTTACAATCCCTTTGTGAATTCATATTGACCATGTGATATTATTAATGCAATGTAACATCACAAACCTGTCTTGATCTTACAAATTTTGTAATAAGCGACTACCTTGACCTGGGCTGGATGCCCAGAGCTAAATGCAGCCTCAACCATGAATCCTCACACCTCCCAAGATCAACCCAGCCATTTGTTAACTGGTCTGCAAACAACCAGCCTAATGAACACCAAAGCTCTACACTTCAAAGGACAAGGCTTTATCCTTTCTCTTCATCCTCCTTCTCTCCAGACCTGTCCTATCTTTCAGGTCTTTCCATTTTTTCCTTCAACCATTCCCTTCTTTTCTTCAGGCTGCTCTATTCTTGACAGACCTGCCCTGCCCTGTCCAGGTGGCCAGTTGCCGTCCTTCACCACCTGCTCTCCCTCAATTTCCTTTCCTCCCAGGTCTTTACCCTCCTGCAGTCTCATCACTTCTTTCCTTCCAGGACTTTCCCCCTTTTCTCTCCCCTTCTGTTGCTCTGAACATGCATCCTACATATAGGCTGTACCCTTCCCCCACTGGAATATATTTCCTGCATAAGAGTTTTCAAACATAACTTCCCAAATGTCCATGCCAAATCACTTCTTGGCAGCTCACCATGTGGGGCTTGATATCCTATCTCCTTCAGCAGCATGTCCTTCCCCCACTTGTGGCATGCACTCCCCTCTCCGGTGGTCTAGACCAGGAGGCCATGATGACTATCTGTTCCCGTGGATTATAGGGGCACTGATAGTTATTACAATGAAATTGGGCAAATAATTGTGATATTACAAACTCGTGACATAACTAACCCATTGTGACCTCATCACCACTGTGACATCACAAAACCATTGTGAAATCACATTGCTGTTTTGACACCAGGATCACATTGTGACATCCCAAATCTATTACATAGCTCTGTGACTTCACAGTCCCTTTGTATACCCAAATCCCCACTGTGAAATATTAACAATTGAGAATCATACATGACATTTTAACATCAAAAACAGTTTGTGAGATCATCACAATTGTGACATCACATTGAAGTTTTGACACCATCTGCTTATTGTGAAATCACAAAACAAAAATGATGTGATAGAATTAGAACTTCACATTGCATTGTGACATCATAGACACAGTATGAATGCCTTTTCTGATTTTATTCTATTTCAAATGTGCCTGTAGGTTGATATCATAACCAAATCGTGAACTCATAACCATTGTGACATCACAATCCCTTTGTACATCACGTTGCCATTGTGATATCACTAACCCACTGTGACAACCCAAACCTATCCTGTCATCATAACTTTTGTGCGCTGCAATTCTGATACCTTAGGCCTTTTTGTCCTCATAATCTGTTGACTTCGTTAGATTTCACATATGACATTTGATATCACAAATTCCCCGTGACATCATGACCATGGTGAGATCACAATGCCAGATGTCATAACCATTGTGCCAAATTCTGACATCACAAACCTTTTAGGATTTCAATATATTTGTGACAACACATACTTTTGGAGAAGCTGCAGTACCTTTGTGAATTCATATACTCATTGTAAGTTAAAGACAATTGAGAACCATCATGTAATTGTGACATGCCCGACACATTGTGACATCACCAATCTTTTGTGCCTTCATCACCAATGTGGCATCATCAACTAATTGTGACACCAAAAGAATATTTTGACATGATGTAGTGAGTTGATATTGCCATGGTGATATCACTGTCCCATTGTATATTCACAAACCTAATATGACCTCATAACATTTTTAAAAATTCATGTCCATTAGGACTTCAAGCTCCTTCTGTGAAATTTATGCACATTGTGAAATACTAGCCATTGAAATGGGACCTGTGTTTGAGATATTACAAAATCATCATGATATCAAAAACCCATGGTGACCTCATCACAACTGTATCATAAAGCTATCATGACCCCTAAGAACCTTTGAAAACACACATGGCATTTGTGACATCACAGTCCATATGTGTACCCATATCCTCATTGTGAACACATGACGATTGAATTCATATATGCCATTGTAACATCACAAAACCTTTGTGACCCCATTACCACATATTCATTATGACACCATTCCTTCCTTGCAACATCACCAATTTACATTGACCTCATAGCATTATGACATTATATTGTCATTGTGATGTTACAGACACATTGTAAATGCCTATTCTCTTATTTCATTCTATTTGAAATGTGGCATGTGGGTTGATATCAGAAAACCATTATGATCTCATAAATTTATGGCATCATAATCACTTTGTGACATCATAGTGCCATGGTGCTATCACTAACACACCGTGGCATCACAAATCTGCCCTGTCCTCATAAGTCTTGAGATGTGCTGCAATTGTGATGTCTTAGGCCCTTTATAAGCTTGTAATCTGCTTTCAACCTTATAATATTTCAGTTATGATATGTGACATCAGAAATCCACTGTGACATCATGATCATTATGACATCATACTGACAGACATCATGAACATTGTGTCACACTGTGACATCACAAGCCTTTTAGGACTTCATCACATTTGTGACAACACCTGCCTTTGGAGACACCACGGTCTGTTTGTGAACTCTTATTCTCTGTGATTTCATGACAAATGGGATCCTTTATACCATTTTGATATCACCAACCAATTATGACATCATAGACCTACGATTACCCCTTATCTGTATGGCATCAGAAACTAACTGTGACAACAAAACTTTTTGTGAGGTCACAATATGACATGATGATCATGACATCTGTCAGTGTGATATCACAATGGTCATGATGTCACAGTGGATTTCTGCTATCTCATGTCATACATGAAATATGAGGTTGAAAACAAATTATGAGGGCAAAAGTTCTAAGATATCACAATGTCAGCATGTCACAAAAGTTATGAGGACAAGAGAAGTTTGTAATGTCACATTGTGTTAGTGATAGCACAATGGCACTGTGATGTCACAAAATGATAATGATGTCAAAATGGTTATGTAGGCACAAAAGTGCGTTTCTCATATCAACTCTCATACCACAGAATCACAGAATAGGCATTCACAATATGTCTATGATGTTAGAATGAGAATTGTTGTCATAATGCAATATGTCATTGAGTTTGATGATGTCACAATGAATTGAGTTTGATGATGTCACAATGAGGTGATGTTTCCATAATGAAAAAGTGATGTGACACTGTTGAGGATGTCACAAACACTTTTTGATGTATAGTGGCATGTCTGATCTCAATTGTCATTACTTAACAACAAGGATATAGGTACACAAATGGACTGTGATGTTGAAAAGGGCATGTGATTTTTCAAAGGAGCTAAGAGGTCATAATAGATTTGAGATGTCACAATGGAATCATGATGTAACAATGACAATGTTGTCACAATGGCTTCGTGATGTCGTGGTGGTGATTGCGTCAAAATGGGTTTGTGATGCCACAACAACTTTGTAATATCACAATCAAATTTCCAATTTCAATTGCTACCAGTTCACAAGGAAGAGACTGTAATAATCAGCAGGGTTCCAGTAATATATAGGGTCCAATAATCAGCGTGGCCCCATCTCCTGGCAAGCTGGAGCAGACAAAATATGCCACCAAAGAAGGTGGGACATTCGGTGGGACGGGCTGGTGCATTAATCTCCACGTTAAGAATTTATTGGGCTGTGGGCAGTTTGGGATGTGACAGTTGAAAAATGTTAGGCAGTTGGAGTGGAGAAAGGGTACAGACTTCAATAGAAGGGAAAAGTCCTGGAAGGAAAAAAGTGGTATGATAGCATAAGGGGAAAACCTCGGAGGAGAGGATGTTGAGGGAGAGCAGGAGGTGAAGAATGGCAACTGACGACCCAGGCAAAGGAGTTCAGGCCTGTGGAGAGTGGAGAGGCCTGAAGAGAAGAGAGAACTGGTAGAAGAGAAAAAGGGAAAGACCTCGAAAGAAGTATAGGACTCTGAAGGAGAGACAACGGAAGGGGAGAAAAAGGCTTGCCCTTTGATGTTTGGAGCTTTCGATATCATAATTTTGGGGGTTGATGGTTTGGAGAACATTTATTATATTAACTGTGTCTCGATGGATTCTCTTCAACTATAGAGGTCCTAATTTTTAGAGACCCCATTGACATAATCCATTTGGATTGCATCAGGCCTTGGACCCAGAGAAAAATCCCCATAGGAGAGAGTGTCAGGACTCAGGGTTGAGAGTCTACCTCGAGTGTTTGTCTGCAAAGAACCAACATGGACAAAAGTCATTTTAGGTACCACTAAGGACAAGTCTGGGCAAGCTTGCCAGCCTGTTTTGAGGACCCCCTCTAGAGGGAACTCTTTGAGAGGCCGTGTAGGGTTTCCAAAGGAAGCCATCTGGAACCTCATCAAGAGTACACTTGCGATTTCCTTAAGAAGCCATCTGAGACCTACTCTGGAGTTCATCTGGGGCCTTCTCCAGGGGCCATCTTGGACTTTCTCCAGAGGTCATCTGGGGCTTCTTCAGGAGGCCACCTGAGACCTCTTCAAAAGTAGTCATTGGGGCTTCGTTATGAGGCAATCTAGGACCACCACCTGAGGTCATCTGGAGCTTCTTTGGGTGGTCATCTCGGGTTACCTTGATGAGAAATGTATGACTATCTTTGGACATCATCTGGGACTTCCTTGAGAAGCCATATAGGACCTTCTCTGGATGTAATCTGTGGCTTTCTCAAGAGGGTTATCTGGAACCTCCTCTGAAGTTCATATGTGGCCTCTGTGAGTGGCCATCTGGGAGCTACTCGAGAGGTAATCTCAGCCACATTGAGAGGACATCTGGGACATCCCTTGGAGGTCATCTAACACTTCCTTGGGAAGCCATTTGAAACCTCCATGAGAGGTCTTTTAGGGCCTCCTAGGAATGACATATGTGACATCCTCCAAAGATCATCTATGGCCTCCTCAAGAGACAATCTGGGACATTCTCTCTGTCATCTGGGACCTCCTGTAGAGGTCAACATTGAGAGGTATGGGACATGTGGGTTGTCTGTGGCTATTGGTCTGTGTGTGTATGCTGATAGTTCTGTGTCCTGTATGCACCTCTGTTTACTCCTTTTCTCAGGATGGGAGAACAAGGCCTAAAGGTGTCATATCCAAAACATATTCTCCTCCAGGTTTACAGAATTCCTCAGAGGAAGGTGCACTGATGTTCTCTCTCTCCTTTTCTTTACCATCAGCACCTCTAATGTTAAGTCCTCCCATACCAAAAGTGGTTACTTGTACCAGTCTGAGGTGCTACAATGTGGTATGTTACCCTTATTACCTTTGAGATAGGAACATGGAGGAGATGTTGGGCAAGCCCCATTTCTAATATATGTTCCCTTTACAACTAGTGACCTGTATAACTGGAAACAGCAAAATCCATCCTTTTCAGCAAAAAGGGGCTCATTACTTCATTAGAGACCGTAATTTTCAAACACAAGCACATCTGGGATGAGTGTCAGCAAATTTTACAGGCACTTTTCACCTGGTAGAAAAGGGAATGAATCCTGCTTGGTGATTTGAAGGTGGTCCTTCGACCAGAGAGTAGCCCCACTATTGAACCAGCAAGTATTTGCACATACTTACCCAAGCTGAGACTAACAACAATTGAGGTATGGAGCTGCTTACCTATTATTGCCAGGTTCTGTTAGCAGGGATACCGCAGTGGCTAAAAAGCCAAATCATCAATCTAAGGTGGGTGAGATTTTACAGTTCCCCAGTGAGTACCCTAATGCTTTTATGAAACTTCTCCCAGAAGCCTATAGGATATATAGGCCTATAGATCTTGAAGCCCTGGAGAATGAAAGAGTCCTCCTAAATATGGCATTTGTTACCCAGACAGCCCCAAATATTAGAAGAAAGCTTCAAAAGTTAGAAGGTTTTGAGGGAAAAGTTTATTCTAATTTGGAATTAGTCACACAGAAGGTGTTTGTTAACAGAGATACCCGGGAAAAAGAGTCTAAGAAGAGGGTTTGAGTTTTGGTAGGAGCACCAAAATAGGGATCAAGAAACCCTTGGCAAAGACAGTACAATTCATTTGCAAATGGCAATAGGGAACCTCTAGGACTACATCAGTGTGCTTATTGCAAACAAAATAGACATTGGGAAAAGGAATGCCCAAGGAGGAGAAAGATAGAAAAGGACAGGTTAATTAATCACATTAACCACCTGGAAAATGTGTTCATATCTCTGGAGAAACATGCAAAGGGGCTTGGGGCTGTGAATTCCAACTATGTTCAATTTAAAAGGCAGCCCTCTGAACTTAAGAAATGTGGCAAAGAAAAAATTCCACCCTTCTATCTCTAAACATAGTCTAATAAAAGACTGAGTCTCCAATATGTACGAGTCAAAACCCACCAAGAGATTAAAAGCACATAGAAGAGCACATTGGAGAAAACAGAGAAAATTATTTGACGTGAAGAAAAGATTTGAAGATATAAATTAGGAACATGTGCGAGTCAAAAATGAGAAGAAAATCCTCAAAAGGAACCTCGAAAACACTCAAAATTAAATGAAATTCAAGTACATTAGCCTGGGTGAGCATGAGGCAAATTAGGGGACCACAGGTCAGAGGCAAACAGGCACAGGACAGCAATGCTGCCATCCTTGCTAACCACAAGTGAGGCCAAGAAGAGATCCTAATGATGCATTAAGAAATCATCGCCATGACAAAGGAGCTGGACCTGATATAAGAATGTATTAGGCTGAAGTACATGTTGATTATGAGCTTTGAATAGTGTCACCAGAAATTCAAAGCAACAGAGAAAGAAGGAAAGAGTAATTAGCAGAGAAGATGGGGAAGTGCTGTGTCATAGAAGAGGAGGTCAGGAAAAATGAACTGGAAAATATCAGGCTCAAGAAAGAGATTGGTACTATTCAGAAAGAGTTAAAGGACCACATGCTCTGACAGAGAGTGCCGGGGAAAGGAAAAGAACATTAGGAACAAAAACAGAAGAGCTAAACAAACAGTTGGAAGATCTGTCACAAAAATACACTAAAGTGGAAAACTAGAAAGAGAGACTACTAGAATAAAAAGCCAAAAAGACTGCTGAGATCTTCACCATAAATGTAATGCAGAAACTTCATGTCCCAATGGAACAGGTGGAGGTGGGAAAAATTACCTCTCAATAGCACCTTTGTGAACTTAAGGGAGGAGCTGAAGAGCAAGCAAAGGTGTTGTGAGAAGGAGCAGCAGTTGGCTAGTCAAAGGAACTCTCCTGTGACCCTGCCAAAACACTTGCAGGTTAAGGAGCACATTGAGAACTAGAGTGGGATCACGAAAGCAAGTTTGAGAGAAAAGGAGGAGAATAAAATGGAAGAAGACTCCAAGGTTCAGAGTACAATACAGGAAGTAAAGAAACTAGAGACCCTAAGATACAGGGAAACATCTGAGCTGATCACGTAGCTTGGGAGACCACTCCAAAACCAGTTGGTTCTCAAAAACTACTAGTCGTTAAGATTAAAAGAAGAAGCAAACACAGTATTAATAAGTGTGCAAATGTTGATACTGAACTTGTGAAAATAACATACAGGTTCAATCTTTCTGTCAGTTTACATATAGATATTTGCACCCAAGTAAATTGAATGAGGCCACTGCCTAAAACTTCTGAAAACCAGTGGGCCCTCAGCCTGACAATTCTTTGTAATGCGTGTAGGTAATTTCCATCAGGTAAATGATGAAAAGCTGGAACCTATGGAAAGAATTCATATATGAGGAACCTCAGATCATGAATTTGGGAAAGTGGACTCCACAGATGTAAAGCCTGGAAAGTACAGCTATTGGTATCTGTTAGTAATAGTGGACAATTTTTCAGGCTGAGCTAAGGTGTGTAATAATTCCTTGATTTGGCTTACCCTTAGCTTTGGGGTCCAGAGATGGCCCTGCAATCATGGTCCAAGTTCTTAATTATTAACTAACATCCTAGGAATAAATTGGAAGTTACAATCCATTTATAGACCTTAGAGTCCAAGACACTAGAAAGAATGAATATGACCTTAAAGGAAACTAACTAAATTAAATACAGATACTGGCCATGGCTATGTAAGCCTCCTCCACTTTGCTCTCCTTTGAGCAAGATGTAGCTTCTATGTTAAAGGATTTAATCCCTTTGAAATACTTTAGTGTAGACCACCCCCTTTGGTTCCTAAACTTGGGAAGGTTATATTAACAGAAATGTCTAACTACAGACTGCAGGCATTAAAACATATTCTTTTATGTACCTATCCTTTGGTAATCAAGGCCCACTGGCCACCTAAGAAAAACTCCACCTGAAAGGGAGGGGCCAAGATGGTGATGGAACAGCAGGGAAACACCTCAGCTCTCTCCAACCAAATAAAGGGTTCAGATTTCAATGCTCTGTTTCTCCAAATGACCCACAAAAAAGGCAATTACTCAGAGAGATACAGGAAGTGAAAAAAGAAAAGGGAAAACCCTACACAGACAGTAAAGTGGGAAGACCCTTCCCCCACCCGTAGTTGGTGATGGGGCTCCACTCTAAGCAGCTTAATTGGTGGGGTTTCATGCCAGGCTCCATAAGTGGCCAGGCACTGGACTGTCTGTGGACCACACACTCACAAGCATCCCAAGGCTCTCAGAAGACTGCCAAGAGGTGGTGCCAACCTAGAGAATACAAGCAGAAATCTCAGAAGGCAGAGCCAGCACGAAAACTCGCCTCACCCTCCCTGGCATAGCTCTTCCTGGCTGGTACAAGCAGCCCATTCCAATCAGGAGCAGCAGCAGCTGTCAGCAGTGGCGAATGACCCAAGACTGGCAGCGTGGCACCTCTGTCCTGGTGGTTTAAACAGCTTAGCCTAACCTGGAGAAGCAACGGCAGCTGGCAGTGTTGGCAAACAACCCAGACTCTGAGCACAATGCCTCTTGACACTAGCCCACAGGAAGAGCCCAGACCAGCCCGGGGCGGCAGCAGTGAATAGGGTGGGGACAGCTGCAGTGAACAACTCCACATCCGTGACGGTTTGTGCCTCTCCATACTGGTCCACATAAGGAGCCCAGCCTAACCTGAGGCAGCAGCAGTGGTTAACACCTGACTTGTGGTGGGGTCCCTGGCTTGCATAAGTTGCCCAGCTGATCCTGGGGCAGTGGCAGCAGCTGAGGCAGTGGCAAAAGCTGTGGCAGCAGCAGCGGCATCAACAGCAGCAGCGAACATCTCCGGACCCATAGTGGGGTGCAGCGCTCCTCCATACTGGTTTTCATAAGCAGCCCAGCCAGGCCAATGGTGGCAAAGGGGGTGAACAACCCCAGACTAGAGGCAGGGTGTGGTGCTGAACAACCCCAGAAAAGTCTCGTGAACTTTCCTGCCTGGACTGGCTTTGAACCTGAATACACATATCTGAGCCGCCTGAATAGTTAGAATTACAGGCATTCACACCAGCAAGGTCTTATTCTTGCCAACCCCCTATTTTTTCTGAAATAGATCATTTCTTAGTTCATACTGGAATCAAACTAGTTCTCAATAATATGGCATGAAGTAGAAAAAACTTAAACACATGGAAATTAAACAGAACTCAGTTGACCAATACATGGGTCACAGAAGAAATTAAAGAAGAAATTAAAAACTTCCTACAATTCAATGAAAATGAAGAAACATCACAACGAAATCTATGGGACACAGCAAAAGCAGTCCTGAGGAGCAAATTTATTGCTCTCAGTGCACACATCAAGAAAACAAAGACCGGATTGGGAAAGTGGCTCAGTGGTAGAATACTTGTCTTGCATGCATGAGGCCCTGTGTTCAATTCCTCAGCACCACATAAGCAAAAAGAAAAAAAGCCAGAAGTAGCACTGTGGTTCAAGTGGTAGAGTAGTAGCCTTGAGCTGAAGAGCTGAGGGACAGCGCCCAGGCCCAGAGTTCAGGCCCCATGACCAGACCCCACCCTCCAAAAAAAGAAAAAAGAAAAAAAGAAAACAAAGATCAAGTAAACAATCTTATGATGCAACTAAAACTGCTAGAGAAACAAGAAAAATTTGAACCTAAATTTGCTAGACAGAAAGAGATAACTGAAATAAGAGCTGAAATTAATGAGGTAGAGACTAAGAAAATTATAAATAAAATTAATAAAATGAAAAGTTTTTTTTAAAGTCAATAAAACTGAGGGACCACTGGCAAAAGTAACTAACAAAATAAGAGAGGAGACCCAAATCAATAATACCAGAGATATCCCAGGAAAATTACAACAGACATCCAAGATATCCAAACAATCGTAAAGAAGTAATTCCAGACTCTAATCACAAAGGAAGGAAAACCTAGCAGAGAGGGATAAATTTCTACAGAAATTCAAATTTCTATTCCGCCCTTTCCTTTTCAGCCATGCTTCTCTACCATGTATTGTGGGGGCAGCATTTCGGTAAACAAACATCTTTTCCTGCCTGAATAGCATGTGGTGTTCTCTTCATTGGCTTCCTAATGAAACCTACCTATTTCATATAGCTTACATATGGTGTCATGATTCGGATGTGGTTTTTGAGTCAGAAATGTTAGAATTTCCTAACCACTACTTTTCTGTGAACCAAACTGCCTTGAGACTTTTAACCAATACCATTGTTGGCCTTCACATGCACATCCGCATTACTTGTCCAGTCTGGTGAGTGAAACTTCTCTCTATGGCTCTCTGTTGGTCAATCTCTCTGCAGATGTGGCACCATGACAGATAGCTCGTATGGTCTTTAGACGAAAGGCTGGTCACCTATGAAGCAGAGGATCCTAGGTTTGTGGGGCTTGGCCATTTCTCTTTAGAGGTCTCTTTGGAAAGTCGAGATGCTGCTTCTGCCTGGTCAGCTCTTCTTCATTCACCAGACTGACTCTCCTACACATTTACTGGGTGCTGTGAGTCATGCCCGAGCCGTGATACCCCTTTGATATGTCCCCTGTGCTCTCTGGATAGCCAGAGCACCTAATGTTTTAATGCTATTCTCAGATTTAGACAATTATTGCCTCTGCAATGGTACATGGTCAGAAGTCTGGTTACTTTCAGGTTCTCTATGCTCTCTGCTATTCATGTCCAACTTCTATATCTCTGTCTTTCTTTTCTACAACTTTTTGGATTGTGTCCTGAAGAATGGAATATGGGCTGGGTTCCAGGGACCCCCTCTGGGTTCCCTCTCAAAGGCTTGCCAAACTAAGCTTGATTTTTTTGTTTAGGCTTTCTTTGCTTTTTTTCCGAAATTCGCCATCTTGAGTTCATCATCTTGGCCACATGGTGGATTAAGGGTTTGGCCCCATCCAACACTTACCGCTCCACCAAGCTTACTACTCCTCCAACCACCTATTCTAATGTGCCTTGCTATCAAGTTGCTCTTTTCACAGACTCTGGTAACTGAGGCCCAACCATCTGATGTGCTTTGTTAGCAAAGATGTCTAAAAAATTCTGTCAAAATATTTAGGTTTTGCATTTTGCCTTTTTTGTTTTGTGTTGTGTTCTTGTACTGACAACATGATTCTAAAATATTGGGCATATGTGTCCTAAGATTCTCTCATCTAGTGAGTTTTTTCATTGCAGAATATTTGGTCAATTCTTGATAAGGACCAGGTAAGCTCTACTTATTCTATTTGATCTCCTTATTATTTTAGTTGGAAATAACAAAGGGTTTTTGTGGCAAAGATTGCAGTTTAAAGCCAGGCAGGGCTGAAAAATCCCTCAGACTCCATCTCCCAAATAACCTGCAATCAGCCAGGCAGGAAGCATTTGCTCAAACCTCTTATCTCTAACCAGCAAACACTGCAAGTGGTACTATAACTCAATGTGGTAGGAGCTAGCTTTGAGCAGAAGTGCTCAGGGACAGTGCCAGGTCTTGAGTTCAAACCTCCTTGAACACCAACTTGGACAAACCATCCCAGTAACAAGCACCTAGATTCAGCCAGTCTGGGGAACAAGGAAAAATGGAAAGGAGTAAGAGGAGATATTATCACATCATTCATTTTGTGCCTGCCCTTTGAAAATTAACCAGAGCCGGGAGATCAATAGAAGAAAGAAGACTGCCCATCTAATGTCAATACCTGTCTAAATTTCAACTGGAAAGGAATTTATATTCTTGTCTTTGTTACTTGACTTATCCTCTACCTAGTCACCAGATGTCAGAAATAGCTAGCGACATTTGTACCAACACTTTCAGCCCCAAGTCCTTCCTCTTGTTATTTATTTGCTCTATAGTATTTTTTCAGTCCCTCAATGCCTGAGTCTTCTCCAGACTTCATCCAAGAGACTTGCTTCCTCTCGACTTCATCTAAGCACTCAATGTCCAAGTGACAGCTGTTTCCTGCTGCCTTCTCCTAGAGGGGACCATATCTCAGCCTTTTACCCTTACTGTTGACACCCGTGAAAACAGGAAGTAGCCAGAGAGAATCTTCACCCTTTTTTCATAATTATCAAAAGGCTGGAATATAAGGTCGGAACAGGGACACCTTCCTCCCTCGTGGCTAAGTTTCAGCCCAGTATCTGTTACATAGGTAACTGGCAGACCTGGAAGCAGTCACTTTCCCCTCCTGCTAGGTCACATCCTGGGCCACCTGTGGTCACATGCCTCCCATCTGATCTTAAGAGGGTACCAGACCCTGAGGTCACATCTGGATCCAGTGTGGCCACACATTTCCCCCACCTGGCCACACCTTCTCCTGTCCATGGCCTAGATAAGTCCTGGTCCAAAGGTGGGTCACCCCTTCCTTTTCAGCCATGCTTCTTAACCATGCATTGTGGGGGCAGCAGTTCGGTAAATAAATTCTTTTCCTGCCTGAAAAAAAATTGCCCAAACAGAAGAAGAAGAAATGAATCAATTAAACATGTCAATAACCTACAAAGAGATAATAGAAGTAATCAGAAGTCTTCCAACTGTAAAAGCCCAGGACCTGATGGATTCACTACAGAATTCTATATGGCCTTTAAAGAGGAACTAATTCCCATACTCCTCAAGCTCTTCAGAGAAATAGAAACAGAGGGAGTAATCCCAAACTCATTCTATGAAGCCAATATCACCTTCATACCCAAACCAGGCAAAGACTCAACAAAAAAAGAACTATACACCAATCTCTTTTATTAAGACAGATGCAAAGCTCCTCAATAAAATTGCAGACAACAGAATCCAGAAACCTCACAAAAAAATCATACATTATAACCAAGTAGGCTCCATCCCAGAGATGCAGGGATGGTTTAACATATGTAAGTCAATAAATGTAATCCATTACATCAACAGATCCAAGGTCAAGAACCACATGAATATCAACATTGATGCAGAAAAGGTTTTTGATGAAATTCAGCACTCATTCATGCTAAAAGTTCTGGAAAAAAATAGGAATATATGGAACATTTGAAAAGACCATAAAAGCCTTACACGGCAGATCAAAGGCCAATATTATAATGAGGAAAAACTACAACCAATTCCCCTAAAAACAGGAAAAAGGCAAGGATGCCCAATATCTCCACTCTTCTTCAATGTAATTCTGGAATTCTTAGCCAGAGCAATAAGGCAAGAAGAAGACATTAAAGGGATCCACACAGGAGAGGAAGAAGACAAACTATCTATTTTTTTTCAGATGGCATTATTTTATAAATTAATGATCCCTAAAGCTCAGCCCCAAACTCTTAGAGCTTATAAACCAATTTGGCAAAGTAGCAGGATACAAAATTAACCCACAAAAATCAGTCGTCTTTCTGCACACCAACAATATACAAGCAGGAATGGAAATCAAGGAAACAACCCTATTCACAATAAAAAAGTATCTAGGAATTAAACTCACCAAAGATGTAAAGGGTCTATTTCATGGAAAGTGTAAAAGCCTTAAAAAATGAATCATAGAGTTTGAAGACTCAGTGTCTATGTTGAGGGGGCAGAATGATACAGGCTGCAGTCTCAGGATTATCTGAGGACTGTGTTTGGGATTAGGAAAGCTCTTGGCACGCCGGGCTAGAGAGGGAAAATGTTCTCTCTCCCTATCTCAAAACACATGTCACAGACTCCTGGGAGCGGAGGAAGTAGCTCTTCTGCTTTCTTAAGCATAGATGAACAGCTGGTCAAACATTTTCCTGAGATTGGTGAAGTGGTTTGAGCTTGCTCTAAAATAGTTTAGATAATAATATACCAAGACATTGTCTCATATGTCAAGTAAAAATATATCTGTTGAAATTTTTGTGTGAATGTTTTCTGACCAAATCTTGGCAAAGATCATGCTTGCTTGTCTTTAAATACCCAGTAACAATAAAGCACAGCATGCAGTGGCAATTGCTGTTTTCACTCTGCATCCCCTGTGTCCTGGTGATTTCCTGACCCTTACCAAGGGACCCCAGTGAACTATACGTTGACAATTGGCGCCCAAACAGGGACCATGCATTGTTGAATTCAGGAAGGGATATTCAGGTAAGTACTTTTAATTGCAGGGTGATGGGACAAGTTAAATCTACTCTGTACTTACATATGCTTAAACATTTACTTGCGGCCTATGGCGTAAATATTTCTTCTTTTCACATAGAAATGTATATTAATGTACTTAGGGAATGGAATCCTTGGTTCCCCGATAAAGGAACATTAGATGTTGATAATTGGAAAGAGTGAAGAATAATGTAGAAAGAGCTGTTTGAGAAGGGGAAGAGATTAGATTTTGGTCCATTTGGGCTATTTTACATACCCTTTTTAAAGCTTTGATTGAGGAAACATTAATAGCAGACTTAAAGAAAGAGGCCACCCCTTCTATTGTAGATTTACAATTGGACTCTGAGGTTAAGGACTCAATAGATAAGGATGCATTGCAATTAACAGAGAAAAAACTAGAGGTAAATATGGGCTGAATAGGAACAAACTGAAAGTGTAAATAAAATGTCTGGGCAAATGGAATTGATTTTATCAAAATTACAACATATGGAGTTGGAAGTTAGCAGAGTGAAAGAAGAACCTGATAAAGTGAAAGTAAAGCAGCCTTTGGCTCCTCCACTGGCTGATACAATTTTTACAGCGTCACTCCCTCACAAAACAGAAGACACAGACAGTGAGTTTGATGATGAAATGCCTATTTTTTCTTATGCTGTAATTCAACCACCCCCTATGAATGGTATAGCTCAACCAGCCAGATATGAAGGTGTTGCTGTTTATGATATTGGTGAACTTAAAAAGGCAGTGATTTGTATAGACCTCAGTATCATTATGTTAAGAAATTGCTTAATGGGCTTGCTCGACATTACAATAATTTTGCTCCCGAGGATTGGAAGATGCTTTGTAGAGCCTTGCTTAAGAAACCTAAATACCTACAATGGCAAATGTGGTTTACTTAGTTATGTACAGAAAGGTCTAGACAAAATGCGCAGAGCAGTAATCCACGCCTACAGGTCATAACCTTTCCCATGTTGAGTGTAACAGAACAATATGTGGATGCTTGTATGCAAGTGAACTCTCCGAAAGAGATCCATGAGCAATTACAAGACATAGCATGGGAAAGGATTCGGACAGTAGAAGAGCATTATGGCTCTTGGACTAAAGTAATTAAAAAAACTAATAAACCCTGTGTTAAATTTTTGTCACAATTAAAATAGCACCTAACAAATACAAAAAGATACAGTGGTTAAATATTTAGGATATGTTATTTCCAGACAAAATGTGACACCTCAAAAATATCTTTATGACATGATCAATTACATACGTTAAATGATATTCAAAAGCTATTAGGAGATATTAATTGGATGCGACCAGCCTTAGAAATTCCTAATTATCAATTACATAGTTTGGTTTAATTGTTACAAGGGGAGCCTGATTTACATAGCAAAAAACTTTAACTAAGGAGGCTAAAAATAAATTACAATTTGTAGAGCAAAAAATAAAAACGAAATGTTTTTACATCGAGTAACACTGAATCAACCCATAAATTTATATATTTTGGATACATGGAAATACCCAACAGGAATTATAGGACAAAATGAGCTACGATTAGAATGGATTTATACACGGCATAGATTTACAAAGAATATTATGCCTTATGAACAACAGTTGACAATTATTATTCAACAGGCCAGGCAACGGGTATTTACCCTATCGGGGTATGATTTATTTAAAATTATTTTTCCTTTGCCAAAAGACCAAGTAAAATATTTGTTAAACATGTCTGAAATGCTACAAATAGCATTAGTAAAGTTTAGTGGACAATTTTCCTATCATTTTCCCAAAGGTAGATTGTGGGATTGCTTGCATAAACAACAATTTGTCATTAATGATATAATTACCAAGGCCCCTATTCCCACTGCTCTTACCGGTTTTACATATGGCTCCAAAACAAAAAGTGCTTATTGTGCAACAAATAAATATTGGGTACAAACAACTACTTTAGCATCAGTTCAACAAAATGAACTTTTGCTATTATTAAGGTGTTGCAAGATTTTGTGGGACATATTAATATTGTTACTGATTCTGCCTATGCTGTAGTAGATGTGACTAATATAGTCACTGCTATTACATATTCATCTAAACCCCAGCTAAATCAGTTATTTAAACAATTACAAGCATTACTGAAACAATGTAAAGCCAAAGGGTTTGTAACTCACATTAAGGGTCATTCTTCGTTACCTGGGTACCTTGTGTATGGCAATAATCAGGTTGATAAATTAGTTAGTTTTGCTTCTGCTGAACAGGATCATGCTCATTTACATACAAATGCTGGCCATTCACATATGCATTATAAAATACCTTATTCTCAAGCTAAACAATTTATTAAAAGGTGTCCTATCTGCAGACCAATGCATTTGAGAGTTGTACCTGCTAGAGTAAATACTCGAGGATTACCACCTAACAAGCTCTGACAAATGGATATAACCCATGTACAAGCCTTTGACCATTTTTCGTTTGTACGTGTTACAATAGATACTTATTCCAAATTTGTTTGGCCTTCTGCCCTTATTGGAGAAACTGTTAACCATGTAATAGAATACTTCTTGGAAGCTTTTGACATTATGGGATTGCTTGCCAAAATAAAGACTGATAATGGACCAGCCTAAAAATATCAAATTTAAAAGATTTTGAGAACTTTATGATGTGGTACATATTACAGGAATAGAGTATAACCCCCAAGGACAAACTATTATTAAACGAGTTCATGGCACACTAAAACAACAAATTAAAAAATTAAAAAGGAGGAAAAGGTTGGATGAAGGTATGAATAACTTGTGGTTTTCCATGCAAAAACCTAAAATAATTTTACATCAAGCTCTTTTTGTTCTTAACTTTTAAACTTACCACAAGGAGATATTTTAACTAGAGCTGAGTGCCATTTTGAACAAATATCAAAAAGACATTATTTAAATGCTCCCACATGGATTAAGATTACATTGAAAGCAGAATGGCAACTAGGAAAATTATTACATAACGGGCGAGGATAGAGTTTTGTGTCTACACGGGATGGCAAACAATACTGGCTTCCTGCATGATGGATACAGACGCGGCCCAGTGAGGACAGCCCCATATCCTGCAAGGAATCGGCCACCAGTTGAGGAAGAATAAATCGCCACTGCCCACCTGGGGGCAGGTTTAAAAGTTGACTGGAGAAGGACAAAAGACGTTACAACACACTGGTAAACCTGTCACAGCTGAGAACTTGTTCTGGCCATGTGTGCCCTGCTTATTGTAAATTCTGTCCATGATAATGCTAATGTAAGTTATTGGGCCTTTATTCCTAACCCTCCTTTATTGGAACCTGTTGTTTGTGGAGACATGGATCTAACCGTCTATACTGTTCCTGCTGTTTTATCTCCTCCTTGGAATAATTTGACACTTTACAATAAGGATAATGACAGCTTTTTAAATTTTACTTACTATACTCATTCCTTGCCTGTTTTTCTGGAGCCTCCTCCAAGTTTACTTATGAATTGGCAACATTGGGTTTTACCTGGGAAACACACTTCCAATTCTAAAACACAGCTGCAGCGATTAACTACTTAGTCCATTAATAGTAGCTGGGAAAGCGTCACCTTTGATGGCGAGTTATCCTTACCAATGTGCCCTGATTTTACTTATATTGATTTAAAATATTAGCCTTTTGTGTGGCAAGAGTGTAGAGGAACATTTGGAAAAATGTTCAATAATTGTATTAATTGGGGAACTTTTGGACAATTTATTAACACATGTTCAGAATGGAATATTACCAGATGTGATTTATCAAACGTTACTAGGATGCCAGATGCCATTAATGGATCGCTTACTGGAGCTCAATTGATGGCCTGGGGAGATGGGGGCATTATAGATGCTCGATGGGCTTTCATGTCTACCCACTGCTTATCAAACACATCTTTGGAAGGTCGCAGCGGCGCTGAAACCCGTGATGCTACCAGATGGATTGTTTTCGGGGATGGCGAACTCTGCATCCACTTATAATTTTACTTTGTACAAATATTAAAATGTAACTGCTTGTGTACCTCTGCCTTATGTATTTTTAGTGGGAAATTTTACATGTTATCCTACTATTTTTTGTTTTAATTGTCGCCTATATTCTTGCATTAATTCCTCTCTTAATTTTAATGACAGTGATAGTATTATGATTCTCCACAAAGAAGTCATATTTGGCTACCTGTTAAATTTGGAAGAGAATGGTCCCAAAATCCTTTGGATAGTGTTGTTAATGAATTTTTTACCAAACTACTAAAACGTACAAAGCATATGATTGGAGCCATTATAGCTGTGATTTTAAGCCAAATTGTTATTACCACTGTTGCTGTGGTGTCTGGAATTGACCTACACACTTCCTTACAAACTAAACACTTTGTGAAAGAATGGCACTGGGATTCACATAAATTGTGGGTCTTACAGGCAAAAATTGATGCTCAATTACAAACACAAATTAATATTCTTAAACAGACAGTGGGATGGTTGGGAAAAAGTTATTGGTTTTGGAAAAATAGTTATTGTTAAAATGTGATTGGAATTCTACAACCTTTTGAATTACTAATGTAAAATATAATAAATCTATACATGATTGAAATGGACTACAGCAGTATTTATCTGGAAATTCTACTGCTGCTCAATTGATTGCTCAGTTACAATTTAATGTACATGATATTTTTGGTAAATAATTTGCCAATGATGATGCTTCTAATATTGCTGATACATTTATTAAACAGTTGGAAGGATTGGATCTGAAAGGAATGCTACAAACCAAGTCACATACTGCTAGTGGTATGGGAATTATGATTATGATTATTCTGTTTGCACTTGTGCTGTTATATTTGATTTTTATGAACCCAATGCAAGTTTCTATGATAACCCTGTGGAAAGCTTTACTTTTAAAACAAAAGAAAAAAGAAGGAAATTGTGAAGACTCAGGGTCTATGTTGAGGGGGCAGAATGATACAGGCCCCAGCCTCAGGATTATCTGAGGACTGTGTTTGGGATTGGGAAAGCTCTTGGCACGCCAGGCTAGAGAGGGAAAATTTTCTCTCTCCCTATCTCAAAACACATGTCACAGACTCCTGGAAGCTGAGGAAGTAGCTTTTCTGCTTGCTTAAGCATAGATAAACAGCTGGTCAAGCATTTTCCTGAGATTGGAGAAGTGGTTTGAGCTTGCTCTTAAATAGTTTAGATAATAATATACCAAGACATTGTCTCATATGTCAAGTAAAAATATATCTGTTGAAATTTTTGTGTGAATGTTTTCTGACCAAATCTTGGCAAAGATCATGCTTTCTTGTCTTTAAATACCCAGTAACAATAAAGCACAGCATGCAGTGGCAATTGCTGTTTTCACTCTGCATCCCCTGTGTCCTGGTGATTTCCTGACCCTTACCCAGGGATCCCAACACACTAGACCTTGACAATAGAGGATACCAGGAATCGAAAGATTTCCCGTATTCCTAGATAGGCAGAATTAATATGGTGAAAATGGCCATACTGCCAAAATTAATAAACACATTCAATGCTATTTCCAGGAAAATTCCAGTGCCCTACTTTCCTGAAATAGAGAAAATAGTCCAAAAATTCATATGGAACAACAAAAGACCTAGCAAAGCCAAAACAATTTTAGGCAAAAGAAAGAATGCAGGAGAGATCATGATACAGGACTTCAAGCTATACAATAGAGCCATATTAACAAAGACAGCTTGGTACTGGCACAAAAAGAGACCCGAAAATAAATGAGACAGGTAAGAGGAACCAGAAATATAGCCACATATGGACAGTCAGTTGATATTTGACAAAGGAGCCAAAGACATACAGTGGAAGAAGCACAACCTCTTCAACTACTGGTGTTGGGAAAACTGGCCACATGCAGAAAACTAAAAGTGGATCCTAGCCTATCACAATGCACTAACATCAACTGAAAATGAATTAAAGATCTTAACATCAAGCCTGAAACTCTGAAACTACTTCAGGACTGAGTATGAGTGACACTTGAGCTTATAGGCATAGGCAGGAACTTCCAGAAAAGATTTCCAGGGTCACTACAAATTTGAGAATGACTTGATGGTACTACCTTGAAATAAATAGTTTCTGCACAGATAAAAAATAGCAACCAAACTAGAAAGAAAGCCAAATAATTGGGGAAAAATATTTACGAGCAATTATCTTGCCCATGTAATTGTAACCCCTCTGTACAGTTTTTTCACAATAAAAATAAAATAAAATAAATATTTGCCAGCAATATATTAGACAAGGGTCTAATAGTCATTATATATGATGAACTTAAGAAATTAACTCTTCATAAATCTAACAAACCAATCTTAAAATGGTCAAGAGAGCTAAACAGATACTCCTCAGAAGAAGAGATAAAAAACAGCAAAGAAACACATGAGGAAATGTTCATAATCCCTGGTTGTAAAAGAAATGCAAATAAAAACAAATCTGAGATACCACCTTACTCCATTCAGAATGACCCATATCCTAAATTTAGCCAGTGACAAATGCTGGAAGGGATGCAAAGAAAGAGAAACATTACTGCATTGCTGGCGGTAATGTGTATTAATACAACCACATTGGAAAGCAGTCTGGAGGTACCTCAGAAAGCTAAATATCGACCTCTCCTATGAACTGGTCATACCACTCCTGGGCATCTACTATGAACAACAGGAACCAGTATGCAAAGACACACAACTCATTGATTATTGCAGCACTGTTCACAATAGCCAAGATTTGGAAACAACCCAGATGAGCCACTACTGATAAGTGTTTCCAAAAATTGTGGTACCTATATACAATGGAATACTATACAGCCTTTAAAAAGGACAAAATGATGGCATTTGCAGGGAAATGAATGGAACTAGACCAAATTATTTGAGTGAGGTAAACCAAGAACAACAAGACAAACGGCACAGGGTCTACCTGATATGTGGATGCTAAAGCCAAAATGCAAGAAGGTATGACGAAGTAAACAGGACTCGAGAAATAAAGGACAGCCACTCATTTTGTTGTATCACCATTAATGACTCCATGTTCTTGACCATGTAGATGGTAGAAACATGCGCACAATGGAGGGAAGCCAGGAGGAGGAACACAATAAGTGGAAAATGGAACAACATACAACAAAGTGGCCCATCAGCTGCACTGGACATAGAAGAAAAATAACTAACCAACCCAAACACAGTGATGGGAAGGGAGGAATGAGTGGGAAAGAGGGAAAGAGGGAATAGCCTACACTAAGCAAAAGGAAAAAATGTAAACATCATCTGAGGTGGGAAAAATAATTTGGATTGTCAAAGCTCATAGAATTAACAAACTTTAGACCATGATAACAATAATTTGCCTTGTCAAGATTAAAAAGTGTTTGTGACTTTACTAAGTATCACAATTCCCCAATACTGTGAAATATGTGAAATATATGTAATCACCTATCTCAATTTTCCAAAACGTGTGAGAAGGGAAGGGTTATGAGGGATGAGTGACAATGTTGTCAGACACCTTGTATTCATGTACTGTTTTGTAGGATGGGAACTTCTTTGTAAAACTACTTAAAGATAATAATAATGAAAACTGTTTAAAAATAAATAAACATTAGGATGACGATAAAAAAGCTCAAATATAAAATAAGAAATTAAATCCAGTTGGAAGGAAAATTTCTTTGGGGAGAGTAATGTAGTGTATTCTATAGCAAGTCTCACTTCAGCATTAAATTCAAACGCTAGACCTCAAGTAAATGAAATAAACTAAGAAATTGAGTTGAAAAAAGAAAAGAAAGAAACTCCACCCACTCTTCCTTGCCTGGACAGTTGGTGTGTGTAAAACTGCATCATACTCCTGAATTGGAACCGAAGTAGCAAGGACCTTACTTGGTCGTGCTAACTTCACTGTTGCCTATTATATTAGCACGAAAAACAGCATTAGATCCATCAGTCTCTAGTGAAATAGGCAGTGGACCCATATACAGAGAAGGCTACAAGATGGACTGTGCAGACACTCAGAGGATCCCTTAAGGATAAGACTTACTAAGTGTTAATTAGTAATAACTAGTGTGGTTTCTATAATTTACTTGTTTACAATGAAATTTCATTTTAAGGCTGTTCATTGGGTGGAGAGATGCGAATTTTTAGGATTTGGTAAGAAGGAATCAAGGATTTGATTTGACATGAAAACCAGTAGGGGATGTATAAAGCAGCAAAGCCCTAATAATCAGCATGACCCACTAATCAATGTGGCCCCATGTCCTGGCCCACAGGAGAGCATGGGTCATGCCACAAACGGGGACAGGGCATGCTGCTGGAAGAGGTAGGATTTCATCCTCAAATGAGCTGTGAAGAAGTTATTGAGGAATGTGCAGTTCATGAAGTGATGGTTGGAAACTGTTAGGCAAGAGACCCACTGGGTCTGGAGGGGTTCAACCTATATATGGGCTGCATGGTCAGCGCAATGGAATTGGAGAAAATCAAGTGAAGACCTTGAAGGAAGGAAGTGGTGAGATAGCAGGAGGGGAAAGACTTGGGAGAAGAGGAATTTGAGGGAGTGCAGGAGGAGAAGGATGCCAATTGGCCACCAGGCCAGAGAAGTATAGGCCTGTGGATAGTGGAGAGGCCTAAAGAGAAGAAGGAAGTGATGGAAGGGAAAAGGGAAATGAAGGACATGTCTATAAAGAAGGAGGGAGTAAGAGAAAAGGAAAAAGCCTTACCTATTGAAGTGTGGAGTTTCGAGATGATAATTTGGGGGGTTGGTGGTTTGCACACTAATTAACTATGTGCAGGGCTGCCCATTGGAGGTCTGAGATGTGGTGTTTGGGGCTGGCTTGTCAATGACTGTACAGCACAGGACAAGGTAAATGCAGGCCCATTACTAGCGTAAATAAAGTTATCCTCAATGTGCCTTATTAGATTGTCTTGTGTTTTATGCAACGTAAGTATACGAGTTTACAAGTTAATAGTGTCAAAGGCCACGAATTTAGTAAAATGTTATGAGGTCATAATAGGTTTGCAAAACCCAACGGGACAATGATATCACAATGGCAATATGATGTCACAATATCAAGTCATAATAATATTTTGATGTCATAATTAGTTGGTGATGCCATAATGGTGGTGAGGTCACAATAGGTTTATGATGTCACAATGGATTGATGATGTCACAATGGCATGCTAGACTTCAATTTTCCTTAACTTCAAATGAGAATATGAATCCAGAATGGGATTGTGAGATCTACAAAGTTATGCATTAGCCCAAACGTTATGAACTCCCAACAAGTATGTAATGTCACAATGGATTACAATGTGCATGATATCTGACAAAGTGATGACATAATTTTCATGATATCAGAGTGCATTTCTAATATCACATGTCATACCTGAAATAAGTAAAAAAACAGATTATCAGATCAAAAAGGGTTTATGTATCACAAGGGCATCATGTCAAAGTTATGAGGAGAGGACTGGTTAATGATGTCACACTGGTGATTCTGCTTCGAAGGGTTTGTAATATTACAATGGTATAACTGATCTCAATTGTTAGACCACAATGAATACATGGGTAAACAACTGAATTTTTTTGTCACAAAAGCCATATGCTGTTTCAGAGAGGCTAAGAGCTCATAACTGATTAAAACGTCACAATGTGATGATGATGTCACAATGGCAATGTGATGATGCAATAGGTCTGGGATATCACTGTGGTCATGAGGTCACCCATGGAATAGTGATGTCATTATGAGTTTGTAATATTACAATCACATGTCTGATTTCAATTGCTACTAGTTTACAATGAGGGAAAGAATTCAAGGAAGGAGATAGAAGTCCTAAAACCCATGAGTTTTCTAACATGTGATGTCATAATAGGTGTGTGAAAACAGAATGGTAGAGTAATATCACAATGTCAATATGATGTCACAATATCATGTCATAATAAAGTGTTAAGGAAATTCTGAAGAAGATGGTGGAGGAGAAGCTGGAAGCTAAACAAGCTTTCTCATAGATAGCAGTTTTAGTGTTCCAGTGAACAATCCTAGGGTAGAGAATCACACCAAATGTGCCATCACAGTACAGAGAGTGTGTCCAGAAAGGGAAAATCCAATCAAAGAGACAGATCTGAGCACTTGCTATCTGCTGTGTCTTCAGCAGCAGCAGCGGCGGCCATAGCCATCATCTCTACAGCAGAGAGATCCCAGGACAAAGGTGCCAGACACAGGGGACAGGGGATTTTACTCAACACCAGCAAAAACTGAGAAGGAGCAGATACCTTCATCCTTCAGATTGCAGACCAGAGAGTGCCCAGGAACTAAGATTCTGACAGGAGTAGAACCCTGAAATACTCACACCTTCTCAGGAAGCAGAGGTGGGAATGCCAGCCATCTCCCCTTCCACCACTGGAAATCTCCATCTTTGATACTGACAAAGGCCCCACTGAGCAGGTAGCTCCAACTCAAGCCTTGGAAGAAAACAAAAGAGTCATTTTGCAAGTCACAGGAACTAGAAGGGACCTGCAAGGCTCAGTTCCACCCAGGGGAAAGTCACCCCGCCCAGGCAGGGAGAGCTCGGCCCTCAGAGAATTGACTTTCTTCACCATGTAAACAGAGCCAGAGTCTGTCCCTCCCTACAGAAGCCTAGACAAACAATTGAAATTCAGTAAACATAAATCCTGAGAATGGCTCAAAGCTGGACTCTGTGTCTCAGGAGCTAGCCTCTCAGGGAAAAGCTACTGTTTGCTGAAAGGCCTCAAATCTACCCAGAACCTAGCCTCATCACAGCTTCTCCAAACTAGAGGAAATTGCCATTTCCCTCTTTTGGGATACTCAAAGCAGATCTCCCTCCCATTGAACTAGCCTGGGAGGAGGATCACAAAATCTTGCCTAACACAGAGCATTTTCTGCCCAAACAAACTGACTTAAGAAACCAATCAAGCTATAGGAAAACCAAACACCACAAACAGACCAGAGACTCGATGAAGAGACTGCTTATGGACACAGGGGAGATACAGGTTCTTCCCATTCCCCACCCCCCTAAAAAAACTCAAAAAACCAAAGAACTCTTTTATGATTTTTTTAAATTTGAATTTTTAAAGTGTTTTCTGTAAATATTTTTCTCATAATTTTTTTTTGTGTATGTGTGTATGTGTGTTTAATATCTTTTGACCTTTTGGTCCTTTTTAATATTTTCATATTTTCTCTTTCTTTTTGCATGGCTTAATTGCTGTTCTGCTCATCCCCAGATATATGCCTGTTGTCAATTATTACACCTTATCCCCCATTTTGTACATAATTAATACAGAAATTTATTACTCAATTCACAACCTCTTAGGCTTAAATTCTTTACGAGCAGTCTTATCTCTTTATATCTACATAATTTTCTAGTAACCAATATAAAAAATTATTTTTTAATTTTTCATGTCTCCTTTCTCTCCTCACCTCTTCTTGTCCTATTCTTTTCTTCTCTTAATATCATTTCTTTAAACTTACATAAATTGTGTTTCACTTCTTAAACTTGAATTTTTGTTTTCCCATTTTTGCTTTAAAATATCTCTCCTATAATTCTGCCCAATCCATTTCCCTCTCAGAGATTAGGACTTGGTTAAATTTACTCTCCTTTAATCTATCCACATCCCTCTAGTCTTATTTTTCCCCACATTTCTACCTAAAGCTAATAATTTCTGGTTTGCCAAATCCTTCTTTGCTGTTTGTAACCCATTAATCCATGGTTGTTTGATGTTGAATAGATTGTATCTGTTGAACTATATTGTATTTGAAGCCATTTTGATTGTGCGACTACAGGACTCTGGTTGATGCTTACCTTAAAATAGTATTCTAGCACAAAATTGGTGTTACTTTCATACCAAATTGGCAGAATAAGCTGGAATAACACAAGAAAAATGGCAAGTCCAGGTGTCTGAACTCCCACTCATGATAATCAAGTGACAGAGCAGTTAATGAATAATTCAGAGGAGAATTATCAAAAGCTCTACAAACACTGCTGGTAAACATGGTGAATGAAATAATTGAAAACTTGCAAAGGACTCAGTGTGAGTATGATAGAGAGCGAGAGGAGGCAAACAAAAATTAATACAGGAATCTTGTGAGCATTAGGGAGCTACTTAAAGATTAAAACAAGAATTGCATAAGCCGGTTGAGAACGGTTAAAGAGAAATACAGGGATAACATGAGAAGGCTAAAAACAGTCATAGAGAATTACAGGAATTGTGTGAATGTGAGGAAACTTATCAAAGTATAATACAGGAATTGAGAGGGCGGGATGAGTATAGACGAAGATCAATACAGGCATTCATGGAATCCATAAACAGACAGCTGAAACAATTCAGAGAGACCACAAAAGGAATGGTGAATGGAGCCCAACATAAGGAATGGGAGTCCAAGGAAACCATAACCAATCAACTAAGTGATTTGAGAGTAAACACTGAACACCAAATTAAGCAAGTAAAGTTGAAACTATATCTAAAACAAATCTCCAACAAAGAATTTGAAGCCATCAAAGTAAACCAATTAGAAGGAAAAGAAATAAAAAATAAAGTAGATAGACTTGACAGTAAGTTAGACCATGCAGAATATCGAATCTCAGGGATTGAAGACAGTCTGGATATTATAGAGAAAGAACATACAATTATCCAAGACAAATCCTAGAAATATGATCTATTCAACACTTGGAAGAGACCATTAGAAGGCGAATGTGAGGATACTGGGTGTAGAGGAGCACCTAGAGACAGAAGTTTATGGTCTAGGAAATTTATTTAAGAGAATCCTAGCAGAGAACTTCCCAAACATGCAAAAATATAGGCCTATTCAAATACAAGAAGCTTTTAGAACCCCATGTAGACCAGACCAGAACAGAACATCCCACCGTCACATTGTAATCTGCACAGGATCAATTCATACCAAGGAAAGGATCCTTAAAGCTGTCAAGGAGAACAGATCAGTCACCTCTAAAAGGAAAACAATTAGAATAACCTCAGATTTCTCAGCAGAGATGAATAAAGCAAAAGCCTGGCATGATGTATGCCATGCCCTAAAGATAAGTATCTGCCAAGAATACTGTTCCCAGCTAAACCCTCCTTCATAACTGAAGGTCAAATAAAAAGAGTCCATTGCAAAGAAAAATTGAAACAATAAATCTCCACCAAACCAGCTGTACAAAAGATACTTAAAGATGTCCTACACATAGAAAATGAACAAGACCACAGTAAAGGGTGAGAAACTGCATTCAAGGGAATAAAATTAGAAGTCAACACCAAAAGCCACAAATGAAGTCCTGTAACACATGGAGGTTGAACAACACTGTTGAATCACAAATGGGTCATGGAAGAAATTAGAAAGGAAATACAACTGTTCATGATAATCAACAAAAATAAACACACAAATTACCAGCTCCTCTGGGACACAGCAAAGGCAGTACAGAGATTCAAGTTTATAGCTGTGATTTCCTACATCAATAAATTAGAGAGATCTGAAACCAACAATTTAATAAGACATCTGAACCTCCTTAAAAAAGAGCAGCAAAGATAAACCCCAATCCAAGAAATGGAAAGAAATAATTAAAATTAAATCAGAATTAAATGAATTAGAATCCAAAAACACCATATAAAGAATCAACAAAACAAAGAATTGGTTCTTCAAAAAATCTAACAAAATTGATAGACCCTTAGCAATTCTTACCAAAGAAGACAAAACACCCAAATAAGCTCAAAGATGAGAATGGAAACATCACCACAGAAACAACCAAGATTCAGAACATTATAAGGGAATACTTCTCAAACCATTATGCTAATAAGTTTGAGAACCTGGCAGAAATGGACATTTTCCTAGCTAATATCGACTTGCAGAAACTCAACCAAGATGAGATAAATCAAGCAACATGACCATAACAAGCATAGAAATAGAAAGAGCAATAAGAAACCTCCCATCTAAGGAAAGCCCAGGACCAGATGGATTTAAAAAGGAATATTACAAGGCCTTCAAACCAGAGCTCACACGAATACACCAAAAACTCTTCAATGAAATTGACAGAGAAAGTTCGCTACAGAAATCTTTCTATTAAGCCATCATAATCCTCATCCCAAAGCGAGGCAGGGACTCATCAAAGAAAGAGAACTATAAACCCATTTCTTTGATGAACATTGATGTAAAACACCTCAACAAAATATTGGCCAATCGACATCAACATTTCATCCAAAACTCACACACAACGATCAATCAGTATTTATTTCAGTGATGAAAAGCTGGTTCAATATATGCAAATCAGTTAATGTAACTCATCACATCAACAAGAGCAAGGGTGAGGACCACATTGTTATCTCAATAGATGCAGTGAAAGCATTTGACAAGCTCCAACACCCCTTTATAATGAAGGCTCTGGGAAAACTATGAATCCAGGGAAAATTCCTCAATACAATAATGGCTGTATATGACAAACTTACAGCCAGCATTATACTTAATGGTGAAAAACTAAAGCCATTTTCTCTTAACATAGGAAGGAGACAAGGATGTCCACTCCGTCTGCTTCTCTTAAATCTAGTATTAGAATGACTATCTACAGCAATAAGAAAAGATACAAATAAAAAAGGGATCCAAATAGGGAAAGATGAAGTAAAATTCTCCCTCTTTGAGATGACATGATCTTGTATTTAAAGAATCCCATGGACCCACTCAGAAATTACTCATGATGATTCAAAACTTTGGCAAAGTAGCAGGGTATAAAATTAACTCTCAGAAATCAATGACTTTTCTGTATGCCAACAATGAGAAAAGCGTGGCTGAAATTAGGAAAGCAACTCCATTCATAATACCCCACAAAAAATAAAATACCTAGGAATTAACTTAATCAAAGAAGTGAAGGATCTTTATGATGAAAACTTTAAAAGGAAATCAAATCAGAACTTAGAAAGTGGTAAAAAAAAAAAAAAAAAAAAAAAAAGCCTGCCATGCTCCTGGATTAGAAAGATCAACATCATGAAAATGGTAATACTTCCCAAGGCTATCTACAAATTCAATGTGATACCTATCAATCTTCCAAACTCATTCTTCAAGGAAATAGAAGAAGCAATCCAAAAATTCATATGGAACAATAAAAGACCCCGAATAGCAAAAACAATCCTCCACAGAAACAACAGTGCTGAAGGAATATCAATACCAAATTTCAAACTGTACTACAAAACCATAGTAATCAAAACAGCTTGGTACTTGCACAAAAAAAGACCTCAGGATCAATGGAATAGAATTGAACACCCAGAAATTGAACACACAGAACTATAGCCACCTAATCTTGGAAAAAGGAGCTAAAAAATAGAATGGAAGAAAGACAGCCTCTTTAGTAAATTGTGTTGGCAAAGTTGGTTAATCACTTGTAGAAAACTAAAGCTACATCCTTATATATCACCCCGCACCAGAATCAATTCCAAATGGATCAAAGACCTCGGAGTCAAAGCAAACACCCTAAAAACATTACAAGACAAAATAGGAGATACTCTAGATATCCTTGGAACAGGACTAAATTTTCTTAATAGATACCCATAAATACAACAAATCAAAGAAAGGTTGGACAAATGGGATTGCATGAAATTGCAGAGCTTCTGCATGGCAAAGGACAAAGCTGGCAAGATCAATAGAAAGCCCATGGATTCGGAGAAGATCTTCACTAGCCATAAAAGGGACAAGGGTCTCATATCTAAAATATACCTGGAACTCAAAAAATTAAATCCCCCAACAACAAATACTCAAAGAAACCACTGCCCAATAAATAAGTTGGCTAAAGACTTACAGAGAATCTTCTCCGAAGAGGAAAGTAGGATCGCCAATAGACACATGAAGAAATGCTCAGCCTCCCTAGCCATAAAAGAAATGCAAATCTAAACAACACTGAAATACAACATCACTCTGGTTAGAATGGCTATAATCAAGAACTCTAATAATAACAGATCCTGGACGGGATGTTGGTGAGATTGTAAACTTGTTCAACCACTTTGGAAAGTAGTATGGAGGTTCCTCAAAAGACTCTACATAGAGCTCCTTGATGACCCAGCAATCCCACTTTTGACATTTACCCAAGTGATCACAAACAACAACATATTAAAACTACCAGCAAACTATGTTCATTGCAGCATTATTTACCATAGCTAAGCTATGGAACCAACCCAGATGCCCCTCAGTAGATGAATGGATCAAGAAAATGTGGTATATATACACAATGAAATTCTAAGCCTCCATCAGAAAGAATGACATTTCCCCATTTGTTAGGAAATGGAAAGACTTGGAAAAAATTAAGTGAAGTAAACCAGACCCAAAGAAATATAGGTCCCATGGTTTCGCTTATTTGCAAAAACTAATTTATGTCTGAGACAAGCAGAAACGGTCACATATGTTGATGTTAGGCGAAATGAACCCCTTGGTAAGGACTCAAATTGTTTTTCTTTTCTTTTTACTAGTGTATTTATAAGATTATTTCTCTGTTGCTTTGCTTGTTCCTACTCCACGGTTTAACCCCTGTTTTCAGTATATTTGATATTGGTATAATTTTGGGAGGGGAAGGGAAAAACAAATAGGGATACAGGGTGACCCATTGCAACAATGATATGTACAAGATATTATGTCGAAAAGCAAACTTTATAACTTTGGCGTGGGGTGGGGAGGTGCAGAGGGGGAGATGGGAAGGGATGGGAAGGGGAAACAAAGGAGGAGGCAACAATGATTGATAAGAAATGTACTCATTACCTTATTCATGTAATTGTAAACCCTCTGTGTGTATTTTTACAATAAAAATCATGAAATTATAAAGTAAAAATCCATGTCACTTTTTATTTTGTCGGTCATGGGGCTTGAACTCTGAGCCTTGGCACTGTCCCTCAGCTCTTCAGTTCAAGGATACCACTATACCACTTGAGCCACGGAACCATTTCTAGTTTTCAAGAGTTATGTTGGAGATAAGAGTCTCACAGACTTTTCTGCCCAGGCTGGCTTTGAACCACTATCCTCAGATCTCAGACTTTTGTGTAGCTAGGATTACAGGCATGAGTCAACAAAGCGCAGATCCAAGACAATTTTAAAAAAGCAAGCTTATTGAAACTTCTGGCTTTTTCCAAGAAACAATCTTACTTTATCAGCATTAGTTTATAACTATGAGTTACTTTTAGATGTAACTGTGAGTTTTTCAATAGAATCAAATATAAGTTTTATTATTACTAAGTATCTCACAAAAATCCACTCTAATTGATTTCCCCCAAAGTCAATTATTGCATACTATATTACTCACTATTATTGTTAGAGTCTATATTACATATAGTGTGAAGTGAACCATTTCATATAAATTTGTAGATGCTATTTTAGCATTATAAATTCACATCTGTGATTTTAAACGAAGGAAAGAAAATTTTTCAAGTTAAAATGAAATATGAATGTCTAGTGTGTCCCAACTGAACCTAAAATTCTGAGTTCATACAGACAAAATTATTTTCTTTCCACTAAAGACTTTGAAGTAACACTATTAGAAATAGTGAGGCAAGAGGAGGAAGAATTAAAATCATGGCAAACAACGTCTCCGTTATTCTGCTAACCCCTCCTCTTTGATGACCTGCCAATTCCCAGTTGTCACAAAGCTTCAAGTGTCTCTCTTAGAATTCAATTTGGAAAAGTTCTCAATCACTGATTCTTTTTGTACTTTCTGTTATATGAAACAAAATATAGACACAAAACAATTTATATATAATGCACACATATGTTGAAGTCACCACAACTGAAAAAACAACCAACAAAGTAGAACTCTCCCAGGAACAAAAACATGTTGTGTCCAGTTTTTTTTTGAAAGTACAAATAACTCAAATATATGTTAACTTGGAGTACAGCCATAAAGATAACTATGTCTCAAAAATACGGTTGTGTTAATTTGTAATTAAATTCATCTAGATGAACCTAATATAGCAAATCCCTTGAATGGATAAAATTGTTTAAAACAAATGTGACTGTATGAGAATTGAGATCGGCACAAAATTAAAAGAATAAAATAACAAAATCATGACATATTTAAAAAATTCAAAAATGCAATGAATAAGTCCAATAATATCCATATTGAAAACTGATTCCTACTGATTTAACAAGAAAAAAATATGCAACTATACAATCTGAGCAGTGTACATGAGTCTACATAATTTTAAACTACTCCAAATTACACTTTGTAGAAGACTGAATGTGGGTTATCTAAAGGAAAACTTCAACACATGATATAAATGAAATAAAAATCTCATGAAAAGAGAGAAGTAGTTACTGGAAAATACTAGTTTAATAAATGGTGGTCAAAATCTTTCTAGTACTGAAAAAATTGCACTCCTATTTAGTTAGATCCTGAAAAAGACCCAAGTTACTCGAGCTGATTTGAAACTTTGGCAAAGTTGCAGGATACATCTGTAACATTTCTATGGATGTTGACTCTGGCAAGGAATTCATTTCCTCTTTGATCTGACAAATAAATATATGAAAGAACATAACTTCTACAACTTAATATCAAGACCTAACTAAACATATAACCAGAAAAGTCATCATGTAAGCCGCATTGCAACTGGGGTAAAATTGAGATACCACTTCACCCCAATTAGAATGGCTATAATGTGTTTCTAATGCATTTATAAGATTATTTCTTTGTTGCTTTGCATGTCCCTCCCCCACAGTATAACCCCTGCTTTCACTATGTTTGCTCTCAGTATAACTTGTGGAGGAGATGGGGAAAAACCAGTTGTTTAAGGATACAGGTGGACCTGTTGCAACAATGAGAAATACAAGTTGTCATGTCCAAAACGAGCTTTACAATATCGGTGCGGGGGGGGGGGGGGCGAGGGGGGAGGAAGGGAGGGGCAAGGGAAGGATTGGGATTGGGTGGGGGAAGGGGGAAGCTGTGATGGGATGTGAAGGGTAACAAAGGAGGAGGCCGCAATGCTTGGTAAGAAATGCACGCATTATCCTGCCCATGTAATTGTAACCCCTCTGTACAGTATGTTCTCAAATAAAATAAAATTAAACTAACAAAAAAAAAAAAGAAAGTCCTGGAAGAAAAAATGGCATCTCTATACTATGTGATGCCCAATTCTTAGGTATTTCATCCTGCCTCCATTTAATGAATGTGGTTGTTTAAATCCTTCATAATTTATTAATTAAAATCAATCAGTGTCCTATAATATAATTGTGTTTGATTTTATCCTACAATGATTCAAGGAGTGCCCATTCAATCAGGACAAACATCACATTCCATTGGTATTCATGTGGATAGGAATGAGTTTCTTAGGCTCTCCTGCCATTTGAATGTGGCAGGATCAGGATTCGAACTGTGGGCTCCAGCTCCCACCACTTAAACTTGAGGATAGGGAACTCACCTGTCTGTGCAAGAACATCAACAAGACCAGTGATAAGGCAGGCACAAGTGTCTCTCAGCATTCCTCCTTGATACTTATAAGGCTGTGATAGGAGGATCATTGTCAATGTCACCCTAAGCAGAAAAGTCCTGGAGCTCCCTTTCCTACTTCAGTGCCAACAAACCAGAAGTCAGGCCGTATGGCTCCAGTTGTAGAAGGCTAGCCTTAAGCAAAAGCAGCTCATCGACTGTGCCCAGATCCTTAGTTCAATATCTGGAACTGGCAACAAACAGACATACAGAACAATCTGTGCAGCCATCCAGCTAAAGCAGGTCACCCTCAGCAGCCTTTATTTACATTTTATACTGAGGCCAATGCAGGAACAAGCACAAACCAGGCAGGGAAAGAGAAGATGAGGTTTCTTAGAAGTAATCAATATTCAGAAAATTAAACTTGGGAACATAAAATGGTAGCATACTTATGTAAAAACTACCATTAAAAAAAAGGTGAAGGGGATGGGAATGTGGATTACTGATAGTCATTTCCTACCATGCAAGAAGACCTGGGTTCGATTCCTCAGTAGCACATACACAGAAAAAGCCAGAATTAGTTCTGTGGCTCAAGTAGTAGAGAGCTACAGAGAGTGCCAAGGCCTTGTGTTTAACCCAAGAACTGTCAAAGAGATAGCTAGGTAGGTAAGTAGATACATAGATACATAGAAACATAGATACATAGATAGATACATAGAAAGATGATAGATGAATCTGGTTTGGATGTCAGGAGGAAAGAAGGGCTTTCGTAACTGTTTTCTACCTTCAAATACAATGTTACCCTGGAGTTCTTCCTGCTAACAAGGCTAGGGCTCAGATCCTGAGAACTTCATTTGAACCCAGGATGGGTCAATAATGTTTCTTTCCTGCTTCTATAGCTGGAGAACTCTAAGAACATTTAGAGTGCAAGTACTTATCACCAACGGAAACACAGGAAACTCTTGAACTTTTGACATTTCAGCAGTGGAAGTCTGAGTGTCATAGACTTTCCTGCCCTGGCTGGCTTCACCCTGTGATCCTGAGACCTCAGCTAGGATGACAGGTGTGAGGTACTGGTGCTCTGCTAGGTTCAGAACTGTAATGACATTGACAATACAAGTCAAGGCTCATCACAAAGGGTTTGGGGAGCATATTAAACCTTTCAACAATGGACCTTTCAGAACCCTGTAGGACACAATGTTGTAATTCTAGAGTCTGAGAGGCTGGGCATATGGATGTGCTACACTTGAACCTGGAGCTCTGACTCCAATTCTGGTGTACATCAGCGTTCATTTCCAGAGAATGTTCTCCTAATCAGCAAATAAGAAAAGTAATTTGATTGACCCTCACTTTTTTCCAGTTGTCTGTCTGGAACTCAAACCTGGGCACTGTCCCTGAGCCCTTCAGTTCAAGGTGAACACTCTACCACTTGAGTCATAGTGCCACATGTGGTCTTTTTGTGGTTCATTGGAGATAAGAGTCTAACAGGTTTTCCTTGCCTAGGCTGTATTTGAACTGTGGTCTTCAGATCTCAGCCTCCTGAGAAGCTAGGTATCCAGTTGTGAGCCACTGGCATCTGGCCTATTGTTTCTCACAGTCCTGGGGCTTGATCTTAGGGTATGGGTACTGTCTCTGAGCTTCTTTTTCTCAAGGCTAGCACTCTACCACTTGATCCACTCCACAGCTTCTAGGTTTTTCTGAGTATGTGGCACTGAGGATTCAAACCCTGGCATTCATGGATGCTGAGCAAGCTCTATACCAATAAGCCACATTCCCAGCCCCACCCTTAAAATTTTATCCCGCAACTTGCCTATCCTCAAGAAAAGGTTTCTGAGTGTAAATCATCTAAAGAAATCCCTTAGGAAGTTGTCAAAAGATAAATAAGAAAAAGCTCACACTTGGGAGAGACTCTAAACGTGATGACTGTGACTAATGCCTCCATTTAATTATGTATCATGTTTCAACACTTAATAAAGTATTAATGAAAAACGAGTCAATGACCTAATTTATTTTGTATAATTTTGTAATAGATGTACAAAACATAATAAATATTATGTGTATAATAATACTAAATACAATAAACTATAAAATGTATAAAATAAAATAAATACAAAATCAATTAAAATCATAATATGTAATAAACATACACATGTAAATATGTAATATATTACACATATATAGAAATATTTTTTCTATTGCAGGTCCTTCATTCAGAGCTCTAGTCTGAATTTCTTTTCCTCTAGGACAGTGAGTTTTTCATTCACCCATGGTGCAAAAGAGTTACCTGGAATGTGAGATCAAATCCCAGCAATGATGGAAATACTGCCCCCAGTTCCAAGACAGTGACTAAATTTTTTAAAATCAAGCAGTTATGCTTATTCAGTTCCATACTGAACATTAAGAAAAAGCAGTGTAGAATTTTGTACATCTATTCAGACATTTTTCCCTTACCCCCAAAAGGCTTCTCTGAGCATGACTTTTTTCATTTTTTTATTGTAAAAATATCATACAGATGGGTTACAGTTAAATGAGCAAGGCACATTTCCTATTGAACATTGTTGCCTCCTCCTTTGTTTTCCCCATACCATCCCTTCCCTCCCATCTCCATATCTACTCCCCCTGCCGATCTCAGTGACTTAACTTATTATTTTTGGCTTTGCACAGGGTTTGATCTCAAGTAGTGGCAACTCTGAACTTTCCCTCACATTGCGACACATTTACCAAGACCCTGAGTTCAAATTCCAGGCTAGGAAAGAAAAATGGCAGAAATTCCAAACCAGGGAGCTTTATTTTTTATTTAGTTAAATGATTAATTAATTTTTTAATTTAATCTTTATTTTGCCAACACAGGGGTTGAACTCAGGTCGTGCAACACTGCCTCAGCTTCAATCGCCCTAGGCTGGAGTACAATCTCTGGACCCATAGCCGATCTTAGGATCCTAGGCCCAGAGGGCATGCACGAAGAAAAAAAAGTAGGATACCACAAAAAGTGCCGAGCTGCAGAGGGCTGGGGATTTACATTTTTTATCTTTACACGGTGACCATCTTGGTTCTGAATGACACAGCTGCAATTGGACCTGACCAGCCATTGCTGAAGGCTGGTGGGCTATCAGGGAAACCATAGGCCTACCTGTCAACCATAGGCCCTGGGTTCAAATCCCGATCCTGACACCTACCAATGGCAGGAGATCACAAGAGACTAATTCCTGTGCATAGGAATACCTATTGAAAGAGAACTTCATGCTTCAGTGTAGTCTAAAATTGGAAGCAATAATACTATCATACGGATTGATCTTAATTAATAGTTTATTGAACATAAAAAGAATAATATTCCTTCAGTGGCAGTATAATAAATGCCTAAAAGTTGGTAGGAACATAGTAGGTTTCATTCAATCATAGACAAACAGATCTGGTGCTCCTTTCCAATATGTATTTATTTGTATACCACCATCTGCCTATCCAGGTATCACTGTTTTGGCTAAAACTGGGGCTGGATCTCAGCACTTGGGAACCACCTGAGAGCTTCATTGGCTAGAGGCTGCTGTGCTCACACTCATCCATTCATGAATTGGGACTGCTAGGCCCTGACTTCAGATCCAAGCACTGCCAAAAATATAATCTTGCAGTAAGAAGCCGAGTATGACACATGTTTTCCTTTTCTGGGAGAGTCCTGAGTGTCAGGCATGATGGATATCATATCTACAAATCTGGATGCTGTGATAGGATGTAAACAATGTAATAAATGGTAGCGATGTCATCAGAGTCAATAAAATAATTGCTAAATAAATTAATAAAACCAGAAATACAATGAATAACTACACCAAACACAATATGTACTGAATATTTGTATGGAATTATAAATCCTATGTTTAAAATGGATATAAAGAGTATGTTTTCCCAGCCTGAAGCTTGAATTCAGACCTAGGGAACAGGCCTGACTTTCTTGTCTTCAAGCATGGTCAGATTCCCTGCTCTCACAGTGCTGCATATTTACCCAGACCTTGAGTTCAAATACCAGGCCAGGCAGAAAAAATGGCACGAATTGCAAACCAGGGGGCTAATTTTTTTAATGGCGGGTTATTGTGGAAGCCATTGTCCTGCATGACAACATAGGTTGTGAGCCCTGGAGAAGCAAAAGTTGAGGAGGTGACACCTCCACAAATTGACCATCGCAGAGGATGGAGACATGCCCCAGACCTAGAGGGATGTGGCTCTGCGAGCACTCTCAGAGGCTGAAATCCACAGGGGGAAACTCCCACTGCAGGAGTGGTGACCCCTTTGCAGGGAGCACCACACAGCAGCTCAGTGGCAGACAGAGCTGGAACCACAGGCCTCCTGCCCCATGAGCTGCCACCAGAGCAGGCGTGGGGATGGGAAGTGGGACAGGGGGCATCCGAGAACAAAATCTGCTTCATCCATGACCTGCATGATGACGTGGACTTCCATAGTCCAGCGGATGAGCACCACCATTGATGCAGCCAGCTGTTGGCACACATCTGCACTGTCTTGGAGTCCCTCATGGCGTGTAAAGAGCAGATGTTCATCCTGGATGAACTGTGTCTGGAGAAAGCCAAGCGCGTGTGCTGGCTCTCCCAGGAGAAGATGGAGAAAAGAGAGCTGGGGGAGCTGCTGTTCCTTCTTGCAGGGGAAAGAGCGGATAGAAGGCTCCAGATGCCGGCACAGGATGAGCCCCCACCACTGCAGCTGCTTCAGATGCCTCAGGCTCTGGGGTGGGCAAAATGAGGGAGGAACAGAAAGGTTTTGAAGAATTGCAACTTCAAGACAGCTTGGAAACTGCCAGAGGAGAGGTCTGGGTTCCCGACCCTGTAGATGACTCCCCTGTGGAGCACATCCTGCAGCAGATGCCCCACATCCAGAGCCACCTACAGCTGGTAGGCTTGGTCAAGGAGCGCTCCCTTTCTTTCTTCTGTAGACTGATGTGGATGATGACTTTCTATGTGACATACTGATTCTCAAAAGCCACGTCAGCCACCAGAAATAAGTGGCCAGTCAGCCTTCTCTCAGGCCTCCATCAGCAGTGTGATGGGAAGGGTAAACTGAAGGTCAGGTAGGGCAGAGGCTGCTGGGAAGGGGCCCGAATTCAAAGGACATCTAATAGCCCATTGGTGGCCAGGGAAGAGACCCATGTTATGCTTATCTCAAACAATAAATTGTTTTCAAAGGAAAGAAAAGCCTCCAACAAAGATTTGTTCTTCAAGTCCTGTGGCTTCAACTCAGGGCCTGGCCCCTGTCCCTGAGTTCTTATTGGTTAAGGCTGGCACTCTACCAGTTGAGTGTTTTCTGATAGTTCATCGAAGATAAGAGTCTCACACACTTTCCTGCCCAAGCTGGCTTGGCACCATGATCCTCCAGATCGCAGCTTCCTGAGTATCTAGGATGACAGGTATGAGCCCCCAGTGCCCAGCTTGTGATGACTTTTGAAGGCATTTTGTCAAGTCTGTAAAAGGAGTCTCAAATGGCCTGGATAGACCATGACCCAATCAAGGAGCTGGGATGGGGGAAGGCTCACCTTCTAGCCATTCTGTTCTCCAAAATTAAAGATGCCAGTTGGTGTTGTAGGCATCAAATACCTAGGCCAACAGCCATCAGGCTTAGTGGGGAATAGGTAGAAAATACCCAAAGATTGCAGTGTAGAAATCTCTGATTTTGCATGCATGTGGTGTGTGTGTGCGTGTGTGTGCGTGTGTGTGTGTGTGTGTGTGTGTGTGTGTGTGTGTGTCTGTGTGTGTGTGTGTGTGTGTGTGTGAACTCAGGGCCTAGGCTCTATCCCTGAGTTTTCTTGGTCAAGCCTAGTACTCTGCCACTTGAGAAACAGTTCCACTTGCTTTATGATGGTTAATTGTAGGTAGGAATCTCAAGCACTTTCCTGTCCAAGGTGGCTTGGATCAAGAGTAAACACAACTCAGAAAGAATGACATTGCCCCATTTGTTAGGAAATGGAAAAACTTGGAAAAAATTATATTAAGTGAAGTAAGCCAGGCCCACAGAAACATAGGTCCCATGGTTTCCCTTATTTGCAATATCTAGTATATGTATGAGTCAAGCGGAAAAGATAATGTGATGTCAGGAAAATGAACCCTTAGATATGTATTTTAATGTTTTTTTTCTTTCATGCATGTGTTTCTAACACATTTATAAGATTATCTCTTTGTTGCTTTGTATGTCCCTCCCCCACAGTATAAGCCCTGCTTTCACTATATTTGCTGTCAGTATAACTTGTGGAGGAGATGGGGAAAAACCAGTTGTTTAAGGATACAGGTGGACCTGTTGCAACAATGAGAAGTAAAAGTTGTCATGTCCATAATGAGCTTTACAATGTCGGTGCGGGGGGGGGGGGGGGGTTGGGGAGGGGGGAAGGAGAGATTGGGATTGGGGGGGAGGGGGGAGGCTGGGAAGAGAGGTGAAGGGTAAACAAAGGAGGAGGCTGCAATGCTTGGTATGAAATGTACGCATTATCCTGCCCATGTAATTGTAACCTCCCTGTACAGTATGTTCACAAATAAAAAAAAAATAAAAAAAAGAGTAAACACAACTCACAGGTACAATCCCCATGGTGGGCAACTCCTGCCCCCTGCTGGCCAGACGTGGAACATGAGAGGCTGTGCCATTGTCCTCTAGATTTCAATTGGGGGAAGTGACCAAGGACAAACGGACTTTTGCTCACCATGGGTGCTGATGCCAGAGCAGATCTGCTCCACCCTAGGCCAAGAGAGCGCCAGGAGTCTCAGATCCCAGGGGCACAAGGAAGGGAGAGGTCAGCTCCAGGCCGAGCTAAGAGGCTTTGCCCACAGACACCCCAACATGGCCTTCCTGATCACCATAAGATCTGACAAAGAACAACCCCCAAAAAAACAAAATTGGAGCTGTGGGTCAAAGTGCTACAGCTCTAGCATTGAACCAAAGAGATCAGGGACAGAGCCCCAAGATTTGAGTTCAAGACCCTGCCCCATAAAACACAGGTTTACTAAAGTAAACTTGTAGGATTTGTAAAGTGTTTCTGAAGAATGGTGATACTAAAGAAAGCACCCTAATTCTAATGACAGCTATGTGCTGAGTCCTTCATAGGGTGCTGTTTGCTGGGGCCTTCCCACATGGAGTTTTGTGCTGAGTCCTCAAAAAGGTGCTGTTTTCTGAGTCATCCCAAAGGGTGCTATGTGCTGAGTCCCTGAGAAGAGTGGGCCATGCTGGGTTTTTTAAAGGGTGCTGTGTCCCTTACACAACGTACTATATGCTGAGTCCTTCAAAAGGTGCCGTGTGCTAATTCACCCCAAAGGGTGCTGCTATGTGCTGAGCCTTTGAGAAGTGAGGGAGGAGGTGAATTTTTCAAGTGCTTTGTATCAAGACCTTAAAATAGGGTGCTCTGTACTGTCCTGCAAATGGTGCTCTGGGCTGAGTCCTTTGACAGTGTGGTATGTACTGAGTCCTTCCACACTGTGGTATATTCTGAGTCTTTCAAAATTGTGCTATCTGCTCAGTTTTTTGAAGGGTGCTATGCACTGAGTGCTTTACACAGAGTGCAATGTACTCAGTCCTTCAAAGGGGGCTGTGTGTTTCTTAACACAGGATGCTATGTACTGAGTCCCTGGGAAACAGTGCTGTACGCTTGAGTTTTTCAAAGCATGCCATGTGCTGAGTCCTTTACACTGTGGGCTATGGACTCCCTCTTTCAAAGGATGCTGTGTGCTGAGTACTCTACACAGTGTACTATATACTGAGTCATTCAAAGGGAGCTGTGTACTGAGTCCTTTACACAGGGTGCTTTGGGCTGTTTTTTGAAGTGTGCTGTGTGCTGAGTCATCTCAAAGGGTGCTATGTTCTGAGTCCTTGAGAGGCAGTTATCCCCAACAAGCACACACACACAAACACACACAAACACACACACACACACACACACACACACAAGGGTCACTGTACACCTGCTTGGTGTGTAGAGTGGAGGGGGAAGGAGGAGAGTGTCCTCCCGTGGTGGGGCTGAGGGGAGATTTGATCCCCCGGGCAGGTACTGGGGTTAGGGGGGTGTGATGAGCTGAGGTGAGGCTACAATTGCGTGGCCTGGAAGACTTAGGGCCCAGTCAGGGCTGGGCTTTCAGCAGGGGTGGGGGTGGGGGCAAAGGAGAAGGGAGCATGGCAAGGGGAGGAGGGGTAGGACCCAGGGCACACTGTGTTTGCAGTGCGGGGCCGGTGAACTCCGTGGGGGCAAGACAGCCCAGGAGAGGAGTGAGGGCAGAGAGAGAGAGAGAGCAGATCGAAGAGTGAGCACACACACAAAGGCAAGCAGCTTTATAGGCTGGCAACCTCCAAAATCTTAGTGCAGATCCTGGCGAGGAGCACAGAGCATGTGTAGCCTGTGCAGCAGGATATTGCCACAGGCAGCTACTCAGAGGTGTGGTGGCCATGGCAGGCCTGAGTCTGAGGTCCCTGCCCAGGGAGTATGGCAGTGAAGGTGGCTAAGGCAGGGGCAGTGTTGGCTGATGAGGAGGAGCAGAGGCCATGTGCAGCCCCTACATGCCCCGCAGACGCCAGCCTGCCCACTTCCTGCAGCATCGCGTTTCAAACATGGTGTTTTTGGCTCAGACCCATGGTGCCTCTAGAAGTCGCCCAGCAGAGATGGCTCGCCCCTGGCTTGCTTGCAGCCCCTAGCAGGTCTCAGATCCCTGTCCTCGTACTCTGGGCCTGCATGCCTCTGGAGCCTCTGCCTACAGCTTCTCCCAGTAGCACACATGAGTGGCTGCCCCATGGGCCTGCACCCTGGGAACCCTCCTGCCAAAAAACCCTCTCCTGCTGACATGGACCCGCCCCTCCTACCTCCCCTCTCCTGTCCTGCTATTGTGTGCCCCATGCCCCAGAGCCTGTCATGTCCCTGCCACAAATGTACCCCAGGGTTGGAGAGTGGGAGTGGGTGTTGACCCCGGGATCCCACCCCCACACTAGTAAACGGTGTACCAGGAAATGGAGTGATGCAGGAATGGGTGAGGAGGGGTCGCAACAGAGCTTGTGGCCTGGAACAGTGGGAGCTACACAGCTGCTCATCTGCACCCTTCCTCTTCCTGTTGGGAACCTGGTGGCTTTAGTCAGAGGTGGGGAGCATCACCTCCACACCTGCCTTCTTGGGTCTTTTGCTTTTTGCTGAGGGTGGTGGGTGTTGGATGCAAAAGATAGGCCCTCCTTGCTGTGTGAGCCGTTGTCTTCTGTGCTCGGTCACCCTTTCACCTGAGGAGGGTCCCAGAAAAGCCCACTAGTTATGTGAGGGCACTTGGAGTCAGGTAGAAGGTGAATACCTGGGAAGAACACACCCCATCCGACACACATATACCTGACCTGTGCCCACCACGTCAGCTGTCAACAGTTCTCACAGGGTGATCACATTTCCTAGCTCTCCCAGCATCTGCTAGCTCACAGTCCATCTGCTCTCCTAGTCCTTCACAAGAATCCCCGAAGTCACCCAGAAGCATCTAGGCTGGAAATAGGGAGTCTGTCCATGTCAGACACCCCTCTGGGACACTGTGACCCCCTTGCTTGTTTTGAGTCCTGGCTCTGAGGATCCACCTATCTCAGGACACCTTCACACAGAATCCTGGCCTGGGATTTTGGTGAATGGTGAGTAAATGCTGGTTGTTCCCAAGGGAACAACCTTGAGAAATGGAGAGGCAGAGTGGTTCTGCGTTATTAGAGCGGTGCTCCTTTGGGTGGGAGCCACTAGTTTGACAAGGGAATCCCTGTGCTCCAGCTTGTACCTTGTCCCAGAAGAGGAACCAACAAACTCAGGAGAGACACTGCTGGGTCTATTTGTGTGTGAGTCTGTGTGTGTGTGTGTGTGTGTATGCAAGAGAGAGAGGGGGATGGAGGGAGAGAGAGAGACAGAGAGAGAGAGAGTGAGAGAGAGAGGAAGAGAGACAGAGAGGGAGAGAGAGAAGGAGAGAGAGATCATCTTTCTCCTTATACTTGCCTGTCTGTGCTCAGGTGAGTGATCAGTTGGCAAATTGCAGGTGCTGCATGGAGGAGTCTTCTGTCACAGGTCTGGATTACGTGTGTATGCGTGTGTGTGTGTGTGTGTGTGTGTGTGTGTGTGTGTGTGTGTTCGGAGAACAGGGAGAACAATGAAAACATATTTAAGTCATTGTGTCTAAAAATAGCAAAAACATTTTATATGTATGTGTGTATGTGTGTATTCTTTTTTCATCAATGCCAAATATGAGTCCAGCCATAATTTTTGTTTTCTCCTTGAACGTTTCATGGCTCCTTTGGAGAAATTTCCAGTAGACGTTCCTTTCCACCTACCTCTTCCCTATTTCCTCTAGCCCACAGTAGCTGCTGGGCCTGTGTGGGTCTCCGCTAGGAGGCCTGTGTGAATTACAGACCAGAGTGGACACCTGTCCTTCTGTCTTCAGCCAGAAGGATCATGAGGCAAGTGTAAATGCAGCCATACTCTTCTAGCCAGACAGTCTGCTCTCGTGTGTATAGTTGGAGCTAATTCAAGGGTTGGGAATGTGTCTGCCAAACATAATTAAGGAATTAAATGCGGGGGGGGGGTGAGGAGGGCAGGGGCTGTGAGGCTAGGAGGGTCTGCAGAGTGGTGAACGGTGTGACATGGCACATGGTTCACCACGACCAAGGATGAGAAGGCAAACTTACCCAGGGCATTGACTGTGTCCGTGGGAATCTGGGCAGGGAGCTCTGGACCCCCAGTGATGACATGGATTCCCTCCCGCGGCATTGTACCAGTGGTCAATCATCTCTGGGGTTCTGAAAACTCCAATCTGTGTCCCGCCTGGGCAGTTTCCAGCTGGGCAGTGGTAGGCACGTGCATTCCCCCTGCGGAGCCCACCCAGTATCAGGCCGTGGCAGTTAGCAAGGGCTCTCTGAATGCCAGTTCCTTTTTTTTTAAATTTTAATTGTTATTTTTTGTGAACATACTGAACAGAGGGGTTACAATTACATAGGCAAGATAATGAGTATATTTCTTACCAAGCATTGCAGCCTCCTCCTTTGTTTACCCTTCACATCCCTTCCCAACCTCCCCCCGCCCCCCCACCCAACCCACTCCACCCCTCCCGCACCAAAGTTGTAAAGTTCGTTTTCAACATGACAACTTCTACTTCTCAAAGTTGCAACGGGTCCACCTGTATCCTTAAACGACTTGTTTTTCCCCATCTCCTCCACAAATTACACCGACATCAAATATAGTGAAAGCAGGGGTTATACTCTGGAGGAGGGACACACAAAGCAACAAAGAAATAATCTTATAAATGAGTTAGAAACAAATGCATGAAAAAGAACATTGAAATACATATCTAAGGGTTCATTTTCCTAACATCACATTATCTGACCTTTTCTGCTTGACTCATACATGTAGTAGATATTGCAAATAAGGGAAACCATTAGACCTATGTTTTTTTGGGCTTGGCTTACTTCACTTAATACAATTTTTCCAAGCCTTTCCATTTCCTAAAAAATGGGGAAATGTCATTCTTTCTGATGGAGACAGAGAATTCCATTTTGAATATATATACCACATTTTCTTGATCCATTAGTCTACTGAGGGGCATCTGGGTTGGTTCCATATCTTAGCTATGGTAAATAATGCTGCAATAAACATAGTTGTGCTGGTAGCTTTAGTGTGGTCTTGTTTGTAAACATTTGGGTAAATGCCCAAAAGTGGGATTGCTGGGTCATAGGGGAGCTCTATGTGGAGTCTTTTGAGGAACCTCCATACTGCTTTCCAAAGTGGTTGAACAAGTTTACACTCACACCAACAATGAAGTAAGGTTCCCTTCTGTCCACATCCCCTCCAGCATCTGTTGTTGTTAGAGTTCTTGATTATAGCCATTCTAACTGGGGTGAGGTGATATTTCAATGTTGTTTTGATTTGCATTTCATTTATGGCTAGGGTTGTTGAGCATTTCTTCATGTGTCTATTGGCCATCCTTCTTTCTTCTTCAGAGAAATTTCTCTTTAATTCTTTCGCCCACTTATTTATTGGGCAGTTGTTTGAGGATTTGTTGTTGGGGGATTTAATTTTTTGGGTTCCAAGTATATTTTAGAAATGAGACCCTTCTCCGTCGTATGGCTAGTGAAGATCTTCTTCCAATCTGTGGGCTTTCTATTGATCTTGCAAGATATGTCCTTTGCCATGCAGAAGCTCTGCAAATTCATGCAATCCCATTTGTCAAACCTTTCTTTGATTTGTTGTGTGTCCGGGTCTCTAATAAGAAAATTTCAGCCTGAGCCAAGGAGACCTAGGGTTTCTCCTATTCCATCCTGTAACATTTTCAGAGGGTCTGGTATGACTCCGAGGTCTTTGATCCATTTGGAGTTGATTCTGGTGCAGGTTGATATATAAGGATCTAGCTTTAGTTTTCTACAAGTAGTTAACCAATTTTGCCAGCACCATTTACTGAAGAGGCTGTCTTTCTTCCATTCTATTATTTTAGCTCCCTTATAGAAGATTAGATGCCTATAGGTCTGTAGGTTAATTTCTGGGTTTTGAATTCTATTCCATTGGTCCTGAGGTCTGTTCTTTTGCCAATACCAAGCTGTTTTGATTACTATGGCTTTATAGTAGAGTTTGAAATTTAGTATTGATATTCGACCAGCAGTGTTCTTTGCCTTGAGGAGCGTTTTTGCTATTCTGGGTCTTTTATTATTCCATATGAATTTTTGGATTGCCTCTTCTATTTCCTTGAAGAATGTGTTTGGAATTTTGATAGGTATCTCATTGAATTTGTAGATAGCCTTGGGAAGTACTGCCATTTTCACGAAGTTAATCTTTCCAATCAAGGATCATGGGAGGTTTTGCCATTTTCTAAGTTCTGTTTTGATTTCCTTGTTCAAGATTGTAAAGTTTTCATCATAGACGTCGTTCTCTTCTTTGGTTAAGTTAACTCCTAAGTATTTTATTTTTTGAGGGGCTATTACAAATGGAGTTACTTTCCTAATTGCAGCCACACTTTTCTCATTGTTGGCATACAGAAAAGCCATTGATTTTGGGGGGTTAATTTTATACCTTGATAATTTGCCAAAGTTTTGAATCAGCTTGAGTAATTTGGGATTGGAGTCTATGGGGTTCTTTAAATACAAGATCATATCACCTGCAAAAAAGGGAGAGTTTTTTTTCTTCTTTCCCTCTTTGGATCCCTTTTATGTTTGCATCTTGTCTTATTGCTGTAGCGAGGCATTCTAATACTAGATTGAAGAAGAGAAGTGGAGAGAGTGGTCATCCTTGTATTGTTCCTGAGTTAAAAGGAAATGGCTTTATTTTTTCACCATTAAGTATAATGCTGGCTGTAGGTTTGTCATATACAGCCTTTATTGTATTGAGGATTGTTCCATGGATTCCTAATTTTCCCAAAACCTTCATCATAAAGGGGCGTTGGATCTTGTCAAATGTATTTTCTGCATCTATTGAGATAACCATGTGGTTCTTATCCTTGCTCCTGTTGATGTGCTGAATAATATTAAGTGTTTTGCGTATATTGAACCAGCTGTGCATCCCTGAAATGAATCCTGTTTGATCGTGGTGTACGATTTTTTGGATGAATTGTTCGAGTCGATTGGCCAAAACTTTCTTGAGAAGTTTTGCATCAATGTTCATCAAAGAAATGGGTCTATCGTTCTCTTTATTTGATGTGTCCCTGCCTGGTTTTTGGATGAGGGTTATGATGGCTTCATAGAATGTGTTCGGTAGTGAACTTTCTCTTTCAATTTCATTGAAGAGTTGGAGGAGTACTGGTGTGAGCTCTGCTTTGAAGGCCTTGTAGAATTCCGCTGTAAAACCATCTGGTCCTGGACTTTTCTTAGCTGGGAGGTCTCTTATTGCTGTTTCTATTTCAATGCTTGATATGGGCCTGTTAAGATGGTTTAACTCATCTTGGTTTAGTTTTGGCATGTCAATATTTGCTAGGAAAATTTCCATTTCTGTCAAGTTCTCAAACTTATTAGCATAAAGTTTTGAGAAGTATTCCCTTATGATGTTCTGAATCTTGGTTGTTTCCGTGGTGATGTTTCCATTCTCGTCTCTGAGTTTATTTATTTGAGTGTGTTCTCTTCTTTTTCTGATAAGATTTGCTAAGAGTCTGTCAATTTTGTTAATTTTTTCGAAGAACCAACTCTTTGTTTTGTTGATTCTTTCTGTAGTTTTTGTGGATTCTAATTCATTTAATTCTGATTTAATTTTGATTATTTCTTTCCATCTACTGGATTGGAGTTTATCTTGCTGCTCTTTTCCAAGGAGTTTCAGATGTGTCATTAAATTGTTGGTTTCAGATCTCTCCAATATGTTGATATAGGAGCTCAGAGCTATAAAATTGCCTCTGAGTACTTCCTTTGCTGTGTCCCAGAGGAGCTGGTAATTTGTGTGCTCATTTTTGTTGAATAGCATGAAAATTTGAATTTCCTTTCTAATCTCTACCATGACCCACTCGTGATTCAGCAGTGTGTTGTTCAGCCTCCATGTGTTACCGGACTTTCTTTGGTGGCTTTTGCTGTTGAGTTCTAATTTTATTTCCTTGTATTCAGAGAGAATGCAAGGTCTAACTTTAATGTTTCTGAATTTGGACAAGTTTGCTTTGTGGCCTAAAATGCGGTCTATTTTTGAAAATGTTCCATGTGATGCTGAGAAAAACGTGTGTTATGATGTTACTGTGTGAAATATTCCGTAGATGTCTGTTAAATATAGTTGATTTTGCAGGTGTTTAAATCTGCGGTTTCTCTGTTGAGTTTTTGCCAAGTTGATCTCTCTAGTGGGGAGAGCGGTGTGTTAAAATCCCCAACAATTGATGTCTTTGGATCTATGTGGGATTTGAGGGAAAGTAGTGTTTCTTGGATAAATTTTGGTGCTCCATTGTTTGGCGAATAGATATTTAGAATTGTAATATCCTCCTGAAGGAGAGATCCCTAAATTAGTATGTAGCGACCTTATTTATCTATTCTCACGAATTTTAATTTGAAGTCTATTTTATCTGATATTAGGATTGCAACTCCTGCCTGTTTATGGGGGCCGTTTGCTTGGTAGATTTTTCTCCAGTCTTTAAAATTGAAATTGTGTTTGTTTTTATGAGCAACATGTGACTCCTGAAAGCAGCAGATAGATGGATCTTGTTTTTAATCAAACTAGACAGTCTATGTCGCTTAATTGGAGAGTTAAGTCTGTTAATGTTAAGAGATAGGACTGAGAGGTATTTGGGAGTTCCTGCCATGTTATCCACCTTCTTGGGCGTTGCAAAAACTGGGTTCTTCCTATGGTTCTTGGATTCTCAGTTTGGGTGCAGTTTCTTGGCCTTTATTTTGGTCTTGTTGGTTTTCTATATGTAGGACATCTTTAAGAATCTTTTGTAGGGCTGGTTTGGTGGAGATATATTGTTTCAATTATTCTTTGCTATGGAAGGCTTTTATTTGGCCTTAGATTATGAAGGAGAGTTTGAATGGGTACAGTATTCTTGGTTGATAGTTGTTTGTTTTTAGGTCTTGGCATACATCATTCCAGGCTCTTCTTGCTTTGATTGTCTCTGCTGAGAAATCTGAGGTGATTCTAATTGGTTTCCCTTTATAGGTGATTAATCTTTTCTCCTTCCCAGCTTTAAGGATCTTTTCCTTGGTCTGAGTTGATCCTGTGGGGATTATAATGTGACAGTGGGATGTCCTATTCTGATCTGGTCTATTTGGAGTTCTAAAAGCTTCTTGTATCTGAATAGGCCTATCTTTTTGCATGTTTGGGAAGTTCTCTGCTAAGATCCTGTTAAACAAATTTCCTAGACCATTAACTTCTGTTTCTAGGTGCTCCTCTACACCCATTATCCTTATATTAGGCCTTCTGATGGTGTCTTCCAAATGTTGGATAGATCTATCATATTTCTTGGACTTGTCTTGGATGGATGGATGTTCTTTCTCTATAATATCTAGGCTGTCTTCAATCCCTGAGATTCAATCTTCTGCATGCTCTAACCTGCTCTCAAGACTTTCTACTCTGTTTTTTATTTCTTTTCCTTCCAATTGGTCAGCTTTAATGGCTTCAAATTCTTTGTTGAAGCTTTGTTTTACATCTTGTATGAACTTCTTTACTTCCTTAATTTGGTGTTTAGTGTTTATTCTCAAATCCCTTAGTTGATTGGTTTTGGTTTCCTTGGACTCCCATTCCTTTTGTTGGGTTCCATTCAGCATTCCCTTTGTGGTCTCCCTGACTTCCTTCAGCTCTTTGTTAATGGATCCCATGAATGCCTTTAGTTATCTTTGTGTATTCTCATACTGCTCTCTCAATTCCTGTATTCCTCTTTGCTTAGCTTCCTCCCATTCATGCCATTCCTGTAGTTCTTTTTGAATGTTGTCATCCTGTTCACGCCATTCCTGCCTTTCTCTTTGAGTATTCTCAAGCTGCTCACGAAAATCCTGTATCAGTTTTTGAGTAGCTTCCTCACGCTCATGATATTCCTGTATAAACCTTTGGATTGCCTCCTCTCTCTCCCTTTCACTCTCATACAGAGTCCTTTGCAGGATTTCAATCTTTTCCTGCATTGACCTATTGATTGCCTCCTCTCTCTCCCTATCACGCTCATACAGAGTCTTTTGTAGATTTTCAATCTTTTCTTGCATTAACCTTTTGTTTGCCTCCTCTCTCTCCCTATCACACTCATACAGGGTTCTTTGTATGTTTTCAATGTTTTCATTTATCATGTTTGTCAGCAGTGTTTGTAGAGCTATTTGGGAATTCTCCTCTGAATTATTCATTATCTGTTCTGTCCCCTGATTATAATGCGATTTTTCTTGTGGTTTTCCGGCTTACTCTGCCCATTTGCGATGAAAATAACACCAGTTTTGTGCTAGAACAGTAACTTAAGGCAAGCATCAACCAAAGTCTGAATTTGCACAGTCAATAGTCTGCAGATACAATCTAGTTCAACCGATACCTCTATTCAACATCAAACTTCTATATATTAATGGGCAATGAACCACAACTAAGAATTTGATAAACCAGAAATTATTAGGGTTAGGGAGAGTTGTGGGTAAAAAATAGGAATAGTGTGATGTGGGAAGGTACAGGGAGAGTTAACTTAACTAAGTCCTAGACTCAAAGCAGGAAATAGGTTGGATAGGATGAAAGTAGAGAGATAGAAAGCAAGAAGAAAGAGAAAGGAATAAAAAAAGAGACCAGGAAAAAAATAGAAAAATAAAAATTAATAATATGCAGAAACGAGAACAAACTATTCAAAGAACGTGAATATAATGAGAGAAAGGGAGGGATATAAAGGAGATGTGAAAAACTTAAAAATAAAAATACTTAAAATATTATATAGTTATAAAGAGGTAGTACTGCTATTAAGGAATTTAAGTCTCAGAGGTTTTGAATTGAGTAATAAATTTGTGGCTTAAGTGTGTACACAATGGGGGATAGGGTTTTAGAGTCAACTACGGGTTTATGTGAGGATATACAGAACAACAATTATGTCCCATAAAGAAGAACAAAAGAGAGAAGAAGGTCAGAAAGATAAGGAAGAAAGAAAAAAAAGATCAGAAGTTCAGTCAAGCTAAGCAAAAAACAAAAAGAAAAAAAAATTAAAGGGAAATAAAAAGAAAGAAAAACGCACACACACATGTATCAGTAAAATAAAGATTATAAGGGGGGAAAAAGTTTCTAGAAAACAATTTTTTTCAAAAAAGTTAAAAATTAAAATAAAGTTTTAGAAAAGAAAAAAAATTGTAAAACGTATAAAGGAGAAGAGGAAAAAAAACATTCTTTGATTTTTTGGGGGAGCGTTAGGAAATATCCTGTATCTCCCTTGTGTCTGTAATCAGCCTCTGGTTGCAGTCTATGGTCTGCTTGTGGTCCTGTGGCTTGGTTGATTTCTTAAGTCAGTTTGTTTGGACAGGCAGAAAAATGCTCTATTTTACCCAGGATTTTGCGATCCTCCTCCCAAGTTAGTTCAATGGGAGGGGGGTCTGCTTCTATTATCACAAAAGAGGGAGATGGCTTTTTCCTCAAGTTTGGAGATGCTGTGATGAGGCTAGGTTCTGGGTAGAGTTGAGGCCTTTCAGCAAACAGTAGCTTTTCCCAGGGGCTAGTCTGTGAGAAACTCACAGAGCCCAGCCTGGAGACACTCTCAGGGTTTCTGTTTACTGATGTAGACGCTGCTAAAGGTAGGGGAAGCCTCTGGTTCTGATTTCCCAGTGAAGAAAACCACCCCTAGGGCTGGCACCCGAACTGGGTGACTTTTCCCTGGGTGGAGCTGAGTCTGGCAGTTCACGCCATTAAGTTCTTGTGACCTGATAAATGACTCCTTTTATTCCAAGGCCTGAGTTGGAGCTAGCAGCTCCGCCAAGCTTTGTTGGTATCCAAGATGGAGATCTCCGGTACTGGGGGGGGGAGGGGTGGCCTTCCCTCCTCTGCTCCCTGCGAAGGAGTGAGGATGTCAGGCTTCTATTCACGCCGAGTCTTGGTTCCTGGGTCGTCTCTGGTCTGCAAACTGCAGGATGAAGATGGCTGCTCCTTGTCGGTTCTTGCTGGTGTTGAGTGGAATCCGCTCGCCGGCCACGTTTGGCTCTTTTGTCTGAGACTCTCTCTCTTTCAGGTATGGTGGTACGGCCACCGCTGCAGCGGAAGCGGCGGCCGCTGCTGGCAAGAGCTCAGATCTGTCTCCTTGCCTGAATTTTCCCTCTCTGGCCTAACTCTCTGTCCTGTGATGGCACACTTGGTGTGATTCTCTGGCTTAGGACTGTTCACTGGAACTCTAAAACTGCTTTCTATGCGAGAGCTTGTTGAGCCTCAAGCTTCTCCTCCGCCATAGTCCAGGAACTCCTCTGAATGCCAGTTTCTGTAACCTGCTATAGGCTGTCTAGAAGGAAAAGGGGACAGTTGACTTTGGAATCCTTTGATTGGGACAAATTAAATACCATGTTTTCCAGGGTTTTATCATGAAGCTGGCAATTTCCACTAACACCTGGGATTATGGGCCAAATTAGACTGACCATTTCAGCCACCAAACAATGACATTCAAAGCACCACAGGCAGAGTTCCCTAGCCAGATGGTCTCCTGCTATGAACATCATGCCTTGACTGCATTTCTCTGGCAGCTGTTGATTCTATTCCTGCTCTCTCTAGGGTGACCACCAAAATCGAGGACATCGAGGGGGGGCAGAGATTGTGACCACACCATCCCCAGCTTGCCCGCTGTGAGCAGAGATGATTCCCAGCATCTGCACTGGACTCTTGGAGATTCAGAAACCCAGGATCCTTCGAGGATCCTTTCTCTGAAACATGAATCTTGGGGGCCGGATATGGTAGACCATCCTGGCTAGCCCCAGGGGGAGAAGAGGAGGCCCCTTCAGCCAGGCCTTCAGCTCAGGGCAACCTCGTTCACACCTGTGTGGGGAATTGAGTGCCACAGAGATGTTCAGCCACTGGACAGAGATCTTTGAGAAGATAGGCATCCCAGAGGCCCCGGAATCCAGCGAGTACATCATGGCTCACTTCCTTGGAGCCAAAACAGTTAAGTGCAGTGGCACCAGGATGGCGGGAAGTGGGAGGACAGAGAACTGTGGGAGAGCTATATCAGGCTTCCCCCCCACCAGGATGCTTAGCTGTATCAGATGGGACTTTTCTGTAGTATTGTCGTAGGAAGATGCTCATTTATTTATCCAAAAAACAGTTAGAGTGTGAGCCAGGCTCTGGGGGGTCCATAGACAATGAAAGGTTCCAGTGCTGGTTCCACAGTACATGAAGAATCCTTGGTTTGAGCTGGATGCCGATGCTTCACACCTGTCATCCTAGCTACTAAGAGGCTGAGATGGGAGGATAGAGGCTTAAGGCCGGGGCAGGAAAGCCTGTAAGACTGTTATGTCCAACTAACTAACAAAAAGAAAACAACAGAAGTGGATGTGTGGCTGAAGCTGTAGTCTGTTGGCCTTGAGTAAAAAGGCTCAGTCACATAACCCAGGTTCTGAGTTCAAGGCCCAGGAGTGAGAGAAAGAAAGGAAAGAGAAAGAGGAGGGAATTACAGAGAGAGAAAAGGAAGAAAGGAAGGAAGAAGGAAGAACATGCAAGCCTTGGTTTGGAGTCCCTGGATCAAGGAGCCAACCATTCACATCTCTGTGGGGACAGTTTCAGAGCATAAAGGCAGTATGTAGGACCAAACCACAGACCCCTCAGCAACTTCATAACATCCAGAAGCCTGGTGGTCACCGACTGCAGAGGGAAGCAGCCTCGATTAGACCCTTGGGCTCAGGGTGGGTCACCATGTTTCAATCATCTCCGGCCCCAAGGAGTTTATTTTCTGGTCAGATAAGAAGGAAATGTGTAAGGGCTAGGGAGGTGTTGGGGTGATGGAGTGTCAAGAGGGGGGAGCAAGGGATAAAAAGGAAGATGAAGAGAGAGGATGATCCCAGTTCAGGTGTGTCAGGACTTCGCCTGTCAACCTAGACCATCACTGATAGAGCTTTTGACCCAGCCACATTGCAATTAAATGTCTTGGTGCCCGTTGACCACCTGGCTATCATCCACCTCAGGATGCCTGTGCAGTATGACTTTGGGGACTGGGATTTCCAGACTCAATCTGAAGGTCACATCCCCAGTGTTCATTTCTCGACCAGAGAAAGAGGTAAGCATGCCACTGGCACAGGACAGACAGGGAATGAGGGAGGGAGTCGGGTTCAGTGGTGCCCCAAGTCTTCCTCGAGTGGGCGTTAAGACCCTGTGATTGCCATTCTCAGAGGCAGAGGTGGGTGTCTTTGCTGGCTCAGCCTTTAGTCTAGATGGCAGATCTGGGACTCAGAGAGGGCCAACTGAAGGTGGGGAAAGGTTGGGTAGAGGCTGGTGGGAAAACTAGAGGCACTAGGCTCTGAGCATTGTTGTTTCTTTGAGGATACTCACCACCTAGGAACATTCCTGGGATGGATGAGCCCTTTTCTCCTTTCCAAGAGAGAGGGACCATTGGCCCAGAAATCCTTTCGTTCCCACATCTTTTGGTTGGATAACTAGAACTCACCTCACTGCTCAGTATTGAGGCAGTACAGTGAGAGATCCTGAGTCTTTGATAAGGTCAGGGGATCCTCAGTATGAGATTGTATTGAATGTCCTAACTAGGTGCATGGTCAGTCCCATCTAAGACTTTCATGATGTAGGACATACAATCTAAAGAATCAGGGCATGATGGGGCCTGTTCTGGGGGTTTTGAGTATTATATGTTAACTTTGAACTCCCATGTGCCCAACTGCTTCTCTTTCTTGGGTGGGTCTCTGCTAGAAAAAGCATGAAACTAGGAACTGGGTCCTATCCCTTGGCTTTGATGCTGAAAGCTAGCACACTACCATTTGAGCCACAGCTCCACGTCCAACTTTTTTGGGGTGTTTAATTGAAGATAACGAGTTCTCATGGACTTTGCTGCCAAGGGTGGCATGCAACTACAGTCCTCAGATCTCAGTCTCCTGAGGGGATAGGATGACAAGCATGGAAAATATCTTTCACTGGATGCCAGTAGCTCATGGCTGTCATCCTAGGTACTCAGGAGCTGAGATCTGAGGACCATATGTCAAAGCCAGCCGGGTCTGGATAGACCCTGAGACTCTTGTCAAAAGGAACTGACAGAAAACCGGAAGTGGTGCTGTAGCTCTAGTAGTTGAGTGCTTGCTTTGCGCTGAAGAGATGAGGGACAGCACCCATACCCAGAGTTCAAGCCCCCACAACAGAAAACAAGGAAGAAAGTAAGACATCTTTGCCTGCAAAGGGTGGGGGAGGTGGGGGGGGGCAGGCAGGCGGATGCTGTGTTTGGGAGACTAGGCGATGGCATCACTGTACAGACATTTCTATGAACTCCCCAATTTTGCCCCAGTTTGAAGCCACAGCTTCAGGAGGACGTGGCCTGTAGCAGGCAGGGATTGGGTGAATGGGTGCAGGGGTGGGATTGTTGTGTCTGTATTCTCTCCATTGAAGGTTGGATTTGGATGCTGGGTGTCAGAGTCTGAAGTGACGGTTTGCAAGAAGTTTGTGGCCTGACAAATTGGGTTTCCTCTGGGTATATAAAGGTGGCTGAAGCCGGGCACCGCCGGTGCTCAGAACTGTCATCCTAGCTACTCATAAAGCTGTAAAGATCATGGTTCAAAGCCAGCTTGGGCAGGAAAGTCTGTGAGATTCGATGGCCAATGGACCACCAGAGAACAGGAAGTAGTGCTGTGGTTCAATTGGGGAGTGCTCATCTTCAGCTGAAGAGCTGAGGGACACTACCCTGGCCTGGAGTTCAAACCCCATGACCAACAACAAAATAAGAGGTGACTAAGTTTTCTGTATAGCTGTGTGTATAGTAGGAAATTCTATGCTGGGTTGTGAGATATTTCAGATATGTGAGAGGCTCATTGTTTTGTCTACAGTGGGTCTGAAGTCGAGAGTGCCAGCTTCTTGGGGATGGGATGTGACCCTAATGGAGGGAGTTCATGGTTCCGTTCTCAGGGACTGCTGAAGCCTTGGGCTATACGTGTGTGTGTGTGTGTGTGTGTGTGTGTATCTGTGTCTGTGTCTGTGTCTATGTCTGTGTGTGTGTGTCCGTCTGTCTGTGTCTGCGTCTGTGTGTGTTTGGAGGTAGAAAAAGTGTCCTTGATTTCAGGGCTTAGGTGCTGTGCCTGAGTTTTGTGCTCAAAGCTAGTGCTCTGACTCTTGAGCCACAGCTCCACCTCTGGCTATTTGGTGGTTCACTGTAGATAAAGAACCTCACAGACTTTCCTGCATGAGCTGGCTTTGAACAGTGATCCTCAGATGTCAGCCTCCTAAGTAACTAGGATGACAGACAGGAGCCACTTGAGCTGGCTTTGTGTGTGTGTGTGTGTGTGTGTGTGTGTGTGTGTGTGTGTGTGTGTGTGTGTGTGTAGAAGTGGGTTGTAACAAGGAGCAACTGAATCTTTGATAACTTCTAACTGCTGTCTTTGGGGGGGTGAATGGGCTTTATGGCTGAGGTCTGGGGGCCTGGAAGGGTGAGACTTGAAGGGGACTCAGGACCGCTAAATTATAAGATGAAGGGATTTTTGTGCCCTGGAACTGTTCACTCCCTTGGGCCTGTTTGGTGACAGAGGGAGATTGGGAGGACCTGGGGTTGGGGCCGACAGGGGGTGGCTCCCCAGGGCAACAGGGAACCTGGCCAGCACTTAGTACGGATGTGAGCCCCGTTAGTATGGAGCATATGCATGGGTCAGACTCTGGGTCTTCTCATCATGACGTCTGATGGGAGAGGCCAACCCTATTTTAAATATTGACCTGTGATCTTCAGATCTCAGCCTCCTAAGTATCTAGCATTATAGGCATGAGCCTCTGGCAGAGGGCCTCTGATTATTTTCGGTATATTAGGGTTTGAACTCAAGGCCTTAGGCTTTCCAGTCAGGTCTTCTACCACAGGAGCCAAGCCTTTCTGTCTTGGTCATTTCTGAGATAGAGACTCAATATATGCTCAGGCTGGGCTGGATTGCGGTCCTCCTGTGACAGGAATTGGTCACCATGCCTGGTCCTTCTCTAGTTGGGATGCTACACATATAACGCCATGCTCAGTCATCGGTTGGTTAGATGGATTGTCCCAAACTCTTAATCCATGGCAGCTGATTCTTGATCACAGTTGAAGCTCTGCATTGGGCCTCAACCCTCTGACCTCAGTCTCCTCACAGGACAGTTGTGAGGAAAGAAGGGATCAATACAGGGGGATCTGTGGGGCAGAACCAGGCATTGAGGGAGTGGTCATCAGATATGGTTCTTGGCAATTATGTGAGCATATGACAGGAAGATACCTGGAAAGAGCTCAGATGGGGCCTATTATTTATCGTGATGCAGGTATGGGATTATGAAACAAAACATGGCTCTCTTTCATCCTTACCCTATCCCCATGAGGAAAAGGATCTTTCACTGTGTTCAGTTTTGCAGCTGGGGAAAACGAGGCACGGAGAAGCTGGATGGCCTACTCATTTCCCCCAGCTTACAGGAAGCTCGGCCTGACTTCTCTGCCATGCTCCCTAGGACAATGAGTGCTATTCAGTCCACTTCTTGTGGTGGGAAGTCCACTTAATTTCAGTTGTGGGGCTTGAACTCTGGGCTTGGACGCTGTCTCCAAGCTCCTCAGATAAAGGCTAGCACTCTACCACTTGAGCCACAGCACCACTTCCGGTTTCCTGGTGGTTCTTTGGAGATAAGAGTCTCACAGACATTCCTGCCTGGGCTGCTATGAACCATGGTCCTCATATCTCAGCCTCCTGTGTAGTTACCATTATAGGCCTGTGCCACAGACACCCGGCTAAAGTGTATTTCTGACTCTCTCTCTCTCTCACTCTCTCACAGGAACTGGTTGAATGGGTGTTGGAGGAGGTGGCCCAGGGTCTCCATGTGGCTGTGCCTCACGGTGTCCCTCTCATTCTGGAAGTGGGCTGTGGTTTAGGAGCTGTCTCACTCAGCCTGTTGAACTAGCTCCTTGAGGTAAGCTCCTCAAGGAGGAGCCCGGGATAGACTGTGATGGTTATTCCTTGTCAGTCCATCTGGTGAGACCTTCCCCACTACCCTCTGCTAAGACATTTAAAGGAAAGTGGATGAGGAAGTGTTCCATTGTCCAACTGCACAGCACAATCCCAGGCCTCTGATCTTCACCGCCACCTATCTGGCCAGACCCTGATTTATAAGAAAATGAATTCACTCTATGTCTACTTCGCTTTGCTGGGGTGTGTTGTTTCGGGGAGGGGGGGCGGTGTGCAGCGGAAAGACCTGAGAACTAATATCTCCTGGGGAACATTTGTTCTTGTGACAGAGCCAAGTCATTGCTGTGGATAAGGAAGAATCCGCCATCAGACTGACCCAGAACAATGCTCAAAGGTAGGTAGGCTGTTGAAGTATCAAACCCATCCATGTCTGCTTCCCACTCACAACAAGGTGGGTGCAGTGAGGGTGGCCCGGCACTGGCCCTAGGGGATTATACATGGATGGTGGCAGTCAGGTGCCAGTGGCTCTCACCCGTCATCCTGGCTATTCGGAAGGCTGAGGACTGATGGTTATGACTAAGAGCCAGCCCAGGCAGGAGAGTCTGAGGGATTCTAATCTCCCATAAACCACCTCTTCCCCCACAAAAAGGCAGATGTGGTGCTGTCGCTCAAGGGTTAGAGCCTCAGCCTTGAGTAAAAGAAGCTCAGGGCATGAATTCAAGACCTAGGACTCACAAAAAAAAATAAATGAATAATGGGCTCCTGTTATCTTACAACCAAAAAGGATGGATTCAGTCTTCTCGCCGGTACTTGTAGCCAAAGGTAAGGGGCTTCCCTTGATGTTCCACTAAACCTCTCCTTCTCTCTATTATCTCTCCCGGCTTCAGTTCTGGGATAGAATTCAGATCATCATACTTGGTGTGACCTTATGTACCCTATCCTACCCACCTTCCTTGGGGTGGAGATCCTGGATATATTCACCACTGGGAGAATGAAGCACCAGAGTGATGTGGGTAGGTATCCCCGAAACTCAAACACATACACACACTCACCTAGCCAACTGAGACTAACCTTTTCCAAAGGCACTTTATCTCCTTGGATTAACTGACCTAGGAGAGGAACTTGATCCCCTGTAAATGATTATTTTAACTAGGGCTTGCTAGTTGACATGAGATAAACAAAATCTCAAAAGAAAGGCCCTGGTGCCTATCACCTCTGGCTCAGGATCACACCTAACAACCTGGCTACTCTAGAGGCAGAGATCTGAGGATCAAAAATTGAAGCCAGCCATAAGCTGCAAAGTCAGTGAGACTCTACTCTCCATGGAACCACCAAAAAGCCAGAAGTGGAGCTGTGGCTCAAGTGATAGAGTACCAGCCTTGAGCACAAAAACTCAGAGAGACAGCTTCCAGACCCTCAGTTCAAGCCCACACAAAGAAATGGCCCCATTTGTTGCCCCCAGATTGCCTGGGCCTCGAGTGCCTTGTCACAGAGTTAAATACAGCACCGGTCCTTGGGTAGTATATCAGAGCCTTCAGAAAGAAATTGGATGGTGGAAGCCAGGCCTTCCCCTTTGTGTGCTCTCAACCCACATCAACTGAAGGCAGAGCATGACAATACTGGCAGCTTGCAGAGTGGAAAAGATCCTCCTCTGCCAGGGTTTTTGGAGTGGGCTTCATAGAGACAGCACTTGAAATGGGGTATTGCTTAACAAGGAGGATCTGTCAAGAAGCACAGAGAGCAAAGATGCTGTAAATCAAGGACAACATAGCAGAGTGTGTTCATTTCCAGCCAGGGCTGCTGTTGAGAAACTCGGTAAATGTGTGCAAGACTGTGCTGAGACAAGTCCAAGGGGTCACAGAAGAACAGCTTTCCAAGATTGGGATTGTGTCTTAGCAGTAGTGGGCTTGCCTGGCACACAGGAAACCCTAGTTTTGATTACTAGGTTCCGCATACACAGAAAAAGCCAGAAGTCGCACCTTGGCTCAGGTGGAAGAGTGCTGGCCTCGAGCAAAAGCAACTCGGGGACAGCACCTGGGCCACGAGGTCAAGCCCCAGGACTGTCAATATAAAACAGCATTCCACGGGACCTGGGTGACAGGTGGATGGCTATGCCCTGTAGCTCTTAGTAGATCAATCCATGCATTGTGTCTCCTTCTTTGACAGCGGGGATCTGGACACTCCTTCTGTCCTGAGCACTCCTGGACCCACGTATCAGCAACCTTCCCACCATTTTCCACTGGGACATGGAGCAGCTGGCCCCAGAAATTCTCAGGTACTGGTGGGGTTCAGCGGGGGGATACAGGGCAGGCTGCCGAACACCTAGTGGTCTGATCTGCCCCGGAAGACCAGGCCATCCAGAGGAGGCGGATGAGATGTTAGAGAGGGGTAGTGATGTGAAGGGGACCCTTTAATACCCATGGCCCTACCCCAATTCTGAACCTCCATTTGCCATGCCTGAGGGAGGTAGAGGAGTGTCTAGGTGGTAGTGTTTAGAGGAGAATGAGTTGGAAATTCTAAGGAATGAGAAACCATAAGTCCCGCTCTGGTGGCTCACACCTGTCATCCTGGTTACTTGGGAGGCTGAGATCCAGAAGATCTTGTTTCCCAGCCCAGGCAGGAAAGTCCCATGAGAGTCTCATCTCCAATCTCCAACCAAAAGTGGCGCCATGGCTCAAGTGGTAGAGCACTGTCCTTGAGCAAAAAATCATCATCGGGGACAGTACCCAAGCCATGATTTCAATCCCCTCAACCAAAAAACAAAAAACAAAAAAGAATGCACCCCTTGCTTGCAAGAGATGGTGAAGGAGTGCGGTTGCTGTGGTTGGAAGAACAGGTGCTGGCCTCACTGTACAGACATTTCTAAGAACTCCCCAGGTTTGCCCCAGTGCAAAGTCACAGCAGGGTGTGCATTGCCTTACCAAGAACTCAAGAGGTTGTGTCCTATCTTACCTAAGGAGTGGACGAATGAGAGCAGGGGTGGGAGGGTAGTGTCAATTTTATTCTCTCCATCCAAGGAAGAATGGTTTTGGATGCTGGTGCCAAAGTCTGAAGTGAAGGGTTGCATGTGCTTTGTGGCCTGACAAGTTGGGTTTCCCCTGGGTCTAAGAAGGTGGTTGAAGCCAGGCGCCGCTGGTGGCTCACAAATGACATCCTAGCTACTCAGGAGGCTGAGATCTGAGGATGACAGTTCAAAGCCAGGTTAAGCAGGAAAGTCTGAGAGACTTTATCTCCAGTGAACCACCAGAAAATCGGAAGTGATGCTATGGCTCCAGTGGTAGAGCGCACACCTTCAGCTGAAGAGCTGAGGGACTACACACAGGCCCAAAGTTCAAACCCCATGACCGACAACCAAAAATAAGGTGGCTGACTTTTCTTCATAGCAGTGAGTACAGTAGGAAGTGCCGTGCTGAGTTATGAGCCATTCCAGATGTGTGAGAGACTCTGAGTTTTGTCTACATTTGATATGAGGACTGTAGAGCCATCTTTCTGGGGGTTAGGATGTTCAGGTGATCAGGGACTGCTGAGGCCTTGCCTTACTCGTGTGTGTGTGTGTGTGTGTGTGTGTGTGTGTGTGTGTGTGTGTGTGTGTGTATTTCCCTCATCTCTGTCCACTTTCAGGGTTCCTGTCTGCCTCTTCCTGAACTCGGATGGCGCCCCTCCTCCCTAGCAACCTTGCATTCAGCCCCCTATCAGGGTCTACAATGAGTCCTAAATTGCCAGAGACCTGCATATACCAGCTTTTCTTTGGGGCCCAAGTCCGGCTGTCCATATCTTTGGCCACCTCCAGGGGATTCTGAATCAGCAGGGTCAGCTGGCATGTGTTCTCCCCTGCCTCTGGGGTGACAGGGTCAGTCATGCGTTGTTCAGTCATTTTCCTCTGGCTGCATATCCCACTCCCAGCAGGCTGGCAGTGGAGTGGGGGAAGGGTGGTTTCCAGTGGCTCTGGCCAGATCGACCTTGATAGCTTACTGAAGGCTGCCCAAGCAAGGATGATCTGGGGCTACATGGGAGGTGAAGCCAAGGTTGCTTGGAAGTGTTAGTCAGTATCAAAGAAAAGTCAAGGTACCTTATCACAGGCAAGTCTATCTTCTGGGCCCAGCTGGGCCTCTCAGGTCCTTCTAGACAATTCCGGATGCCCAGAATACAGAGGCACAGACTTTAGATTCCAGGACCAGGTAACTATGGGATAAGGGACTGGTATGTACCAGTACCTCAATGTACTGGGGCATTAGCCTTGACCTGGCTATGCCCCACTTGTGTAAGTTCACTTCTTAGCCCATGGCCACACACCAGCTACTTCTGCTGTGGAAGTGGCAGGATCAGAAATGAGATCTAAGATGACCAAAATCTGGATTTATGGCCGGAGTCGGGTGGGGGGGGTGTCTTTAAAAAATCTTAGAGCTGGAACTCAGAGCTTAGCACTGTCCCTGAGCTTCCTTTGCTCAAAGCTAACACTCTAACACTTGAAACACAACTTGCCTTTTATCTTTTTTAGTAGTTTAGTAGACAGAAGTTTCTCACATATTTTCCTACCTGGGATGGCTTTATGTTGCCACCCTAAGAGCTCAGCCCCTTGAGTAGCTAGGATTGCTGGTATGAGCCACGGGCACCTGCTAAGGTTGTGTGTGTGTGTGTGTGTGTGTGTGTGTGTGTGTGTGTGTGTGTGTGTGTGTGTGTGTGTGTGTTTCCCGGGGCTTAAACTCAGAGCCTAGGTGCTATCCTTTAGCTTGTTTGCACAAGGTTGGTGCTGTGCCACATGAACTACAGTAGCTCACTTCCCATCTTTTTGGTGATTTATTGGAGATAAGAATCTGCCCAGGCTAGCTTTTAATCTTGATTGATCCTCTGGTTTCAGCCTTGAGTAGCCAGGATTATAGCCACTGGCATCCAGCTGCAAGGGTATCTTTTCATACTCTCTTCTATTGTAACAGCTGTCTACTTGCCCTGGCCAAGATCTCTGACCTCCATAACAGCTCCCACCAGCCCCTGATTGTGTGGAAACCACAAAGGTCAAACTGATCCCATTTCTTTGTCCTCAGGGGAGAAGGTTATGTTTCGTCTGAAGCCTGGGATAGGAGTGGTGGCTGTAGATTGGTGCTTAGCTGGGAGAGAGGTAGTCTGATTTAGCCAAGAAGGTAAGTGTGGCCAAATGCTAATAGCTCATGTCTCATATTCCTAGCTCCTCAGGAGTCTGAAATCTGAGGATTGCCATTCAGAGGAAGTGCAGCAAGAAATGTCTGTGAGACTCTCCTCTCCCAAGAACCACCTGAAAGCTGGAAGAAAAGATGTGGCTCAAGTGGTAGAGAGCTAGCCCTGAATGAAAAAAGTGAGGGACAGAGCCTGGGCCCTGAGTTCAAGCCTTAGTACCAAGATGCATAATTGCTCATCCACGCATGAACACACACCACACACACACAAACACACACACATACACACACATACAGAGGAAGGTAGTAATGATGAGCTGAGCTAGAACTGGGGGCAGTCCTGAGGCATAGTCAAAGTAAACTCTCAAGCCAAATCAAGTGGTTTCTCCCTAAGTCTTTCTTGGGCTGAAGGGTCTCGGCCATGGCAGTAAATTCCATAGAACCTACCCCTCCATCTGTGCATGGGGCCATAGGACCAAGGGAAGGACACTAGGGATGCTCGTTTGTAGTTGGCGCACGATTTCAGATCTTAATCTGCACCCAAGCACTGGTGAGGAAAGCAGGACTCCGAGCCCTGGGATTCCTGGGATAGCGACTGCTACAAGCAGCAGCCAGTTGGCTGTGGATTCCTGAGCCTACAAGGCTTTCACGAGCCCAACTCAACACCTGCCCAAGGTGTGCCTGACAAATTCACGCATTTGTGATACCCGAATGAGTGGACGTTACTTGGTGTGACATCTTGCACCTCCTGCCCCTCCTGGCCCAGAATCCTGGTCTGAGATGGCGATTTACTGCTCAGATCCACATTGCACCCATGACAGATGCAATTCTGATGATCTCCATGCCCCAAGGCTCGATCTTTCTCTGTTACTGTGGCCCGCTCTGTAGGCAATGGCCTCCAAACAGGCTCCACTCAAGACTTGTAGAACACCTACACATTGGGAGAACCTCAGAGGGCCAACAGGAAACTACTTTGCCTAGAGCCACACAGTGAGGTCCAAGCAGACCAGGTGTTGGTCACAGGGCTCGAACACTGGACCTGGGCTCTGTCCCAGCTCTTAAGCTTACCACTTGAGCTATAGAACTACGTCCAGTCCTCTGGAGGTTCCTTGAAGATCAGAGTCTCCCGGACTATCCTGCCTAGGCTGGAATTGAACTGCGATCCTCAGATCTCAGCCTCCTGAGGAGGTAGGAGGACAGGTATGAGCCACAGGTGCCCAGCTGATCTGGCCTTTCACCAGAGTGGACTAGGAGCTCCTGAAAGCTATTCTTTATTTTTCTGTGCCAGTACTGGGCTTGAACTCAGGGTCTGGTCTCTGGTCTCTTAACTTTTTCCCTCAAGGTTAGCACTCTCCCACTTGAGCCTCAGCTCCATTTCTGGTTTTTGGTAGTTCATTTGCAAGAAGAGTCTCACTAACTTTCCTCTCCTGATCTGGCTTGACCCTCGATCTCTATCTCAGTCTCCTGAGTAACTAGGATTTACAGGGTTTGAGCCACTGGTGGCATTGGGCTAGAAGCTTTTCTTAAGCAAGAGTTCTTCCCTGCGTTTGCCCTGACTCCTCCATGCAATGGATGCCTGAGGGTTAGGAGCTGTGAAAAATAGGCTTCCAGCCACAGGAAATGGCTGGGGTCTCTGGTGTAAAGCCAAGCTAATCTTCCCCCTGGGCCCCATTCTAGGACCCCACCCTCTGCCCTGTGACTCAAGTACAAACCTTGACCCAGCCTTGAATGTCCTAACAGACTTTTCTGAAGCCACAGAGCCTTCATTCCAACAACACCACCTGCTCTACAGCACACCTTAAGACCTTTGTCCATGCTGTACCTACTGCCTGAGGCTCTCTTTCCTGTATCCACATCTTAGAACTCCTGTAGAATTTTGGCACTGGATATATCACCTCCTGGAACAAGTCTTTGCTTCCCTTCTACCTCTTTTGTTATATTGAGTTGGTAGAGATGGAATTTTTGCAGGCTGACTGGCAAATGCTCTGTCTTGGTGTGTGTGTGTGTGGTGTGTGTGTGTGTGTGTGTGGTGTGTGTGTGTGTGTGTGTGTGGTGTGTGTGTGTGTGTGTGTGTGTGTGTGTGTGTGTGCCTCTCCTGGGTTTGAATTAATGGCCTGGATGCTATCCTATCCCTAAGCTTTTGTGTTCAAGGCTAGCACTTTACTACTTGAACTACAGTTCTATTTCTGACTTTGGGTGTGTTTAATTGGAGAAAAGGTTCTCATATAGACTTTCTGGCCTACAATTCGGATCCTTAGATCTCAGCTTCCTGAGTAACTTCCAAGGGTGAGCCCCCAGCACCTGCCTTCTACCCTACCTCTTACATATAACCTTGGCCTTCCTCTGAGTCCCAGAAAAAATATGTCTCACCATGTTCACATCTTTCTGTGCCAGTCTTGTAGCTTGAAATCAGGGTCTGGGCAAGTTCCTGAGCTTCTTTTGCTCAAGGGTATCACTTAAGCCACAATGCGACTTTTGGCTTTTGCTGTTTCTGTGGTACTGAGGAATCGAACCAAGGATTTAGTGCATGCTAGGCAAGCACTCTACAACTAAGCCACATTCGCAGCCCAAGGCTCACTTCTAACGAGAGTTATGAGGGTGGGATTTATTGACATACCTCTTTCGGCATAGAAATCGCTGACTATTTCATATCTTTACCAAGATTTGGGAGCAGCCTGTGACTAGGCAATGAGGAATGATAAGTGAGTGATAGTGACCAGGCACCAGAGGTCTAGGCTGACAGCCTACAGAGGGATAGAGAATATGGAGCCAGAAACTTTGACAACTCCTACAGTCTAGGAACTGTGGTCTCCCTGGAGGCAGTGGCCGGCTTCTAATTATCCCAATGGGACACCTCAGCCAGAACATCAAGCTTCAGTTATTAAATGGCATACAAGGATGCTTTGTTCAAGCTGCCGGCTCACACTTAGTACTCTTCAGGGCTTGTCTCAGCTTGCCCAGGTTGTGGGTCTGGGCATTGGCAACTTGCTGAATGCCCATCATCCGTGCATCATCCATCCATACACAGAGACATGGAGTTATTGCCTCCTTTTGGGGGGGCAGTTCCGTGTTGTACTATCAGCCTAGGCCCTGTCCCTGAGCTCCTTTTGCTCAAGGGTATTGCCACTGCCCCATTCATGTTTTTTTTTTTTTTTCTGTAATCTCTTAGAAATAAGAGGGTCGCGGACATTCCTGCCCCGGTTGAATTCAAATTGGCATTCTCTACATCTCAGCCTCCTGAGGAGCTAGGATTACAGGCAGGAGCCCCTGGGTCCTAGTTTTCTTTTCTTCTTCTTCTTTTTGTAATCATAACAATCTGAAATCTTCACGGTGTTATTCCAATGGTTTGCATTCGAAGAAAACTACCCAGGCTTGGAGTTTGAATGCCAGGACTGCCACCCACAAATGGAAGGAGATCCTGACAAACTCATTCCTATTCATGTGAATGCTAATGGAATGTTATAAAAGTAATAATTAAATATGCAGTTAATTCATGATTCTATTTTAGAATGCCATGCAAAAATTATTGGATTTATATCTGCCATTGTAGCACCATGGTGTGATTTCCCCTAATGGAAGGGTATTGAATACTTTTTAATTAATGCTTCTATAAGTATAAAACCAGGATACTTTATTAAATGAAGGCATAATTTCATAACTAATAATCGGTAATAATGTATATAATTTAATATCCTCACATTCCCTCTCTCTTTATGCATATATATGTATATACACATCTATCTATGTATCTATCTATGTATCTCTCTATCTACCTATCTATCTACCAATCTACACAATTGATCTGTTTATCCTTTTGTCACTACTGGCACTACTGGGGCTCAGTGGTATAGTGCTTGCCTAGTACATACAAAGCCTTGGGTTCAATCCTCACTACAATGTGCATAGAAAAATCCAGAAGTTGTGCTGTCACTCAAGCAACGGAGCACTAGCTTTGAGCATAAAAGCTTAGGGACTGTGTCTAGACTCTTACTCAACACCCAGGAATGGCACCAAAAAAAAGATAGAATGTTCTGACTGCAACTATATAACGATTGCACTGCAAATACCTCATCACAGAGCAAGCCAGAAGTCTGATGCTGACAACTGCCATCTAACCTGACTTAGACAGAGGTAAACGGCTGAAACCCAGCTCCACAGAACCAAATGGTGCTGGCTCCATCACCTTTGTCATGCAAGATACTCGGGGGCTGAGATCTGACACTGGTGGGTTTAAAACCCAGCCCTGATAGGAAGTCGGTGAAATTCTGAGCTGTGGCACACAGTGGTAGAGTTCTAGCCTTGAGCAAAAGATCATAGGACAGTACTCCCAAACTTTCAGTGAAATTCCCGTGGCTGACTCCACCTCCCCCCAAAAACCCATCCCTCTTAATCATTAGATGTGAACTTTATGTGGTTTGTTATGTGTTTCTGAAAGAATGGTGGTACTGAGGAAAGCACCCTAACACTGAGAGCTTGTGGGATACAGCTATGTGATGAGTCCTTCATGAGGTGTTGTGTGCTGAGTCCTTCACGGGGTAAATTCTTTCACTTGGTCCTTGTAAGGGCTCCAGAAGTCAGATGATTGTGCAGATGAGAATCTTGAGGCTCAAATATGTCCCAATGTCAGTGCCAATTGTGTATGTACCTAACTCTACTGAGTTGTCTCCTGCAGAAAATTGTTTTGGTTTATTTTTCTTGGTCGTGAACCTTGAACTCAGGACCTAGCCACTGAACCATGTGGAGCCAAGAACCCCCTTGCAGAAGAGTGTTACAGTCTAGGCATCTGTAGCTGAGGTCTGTCATCCTACCTACTCAGGAAGCTGGTATTTGACAACCTCGGTTCCAAACTATCCCAGACACAAATGGTCCCATGAGACTATTATCTCCTATTCACCACTTAGAAACGAGGTGGCAGCTGGGTGCCAATAACTCACACCGTCATCCTAGCTACTCAGGAGCCTGAGAGCTGAGGATCACTTTCCAAAGCCAGCCTGGGCATGGAATTCCTTGAGAGGCTTCTCTCCAGTGAATTAACAAAAACCTGCAGGGGTGCTGTAGCTCAAGTGGTAGAGCACTTGTATTTAGCTGAAGAGGGCAAGGACAGCACCCAGGCCTAGACTTCAATTCTTCTGACTTACAAGAAAATAAAGAAAGAAACCTGAAGTCCATTGTTGGGAATGTGTCTTAGGGTAGAGTGCTTTCATTGTATGAATACCTGGGCTTGATTATTTAGTACCACATCACTAGAATAAAGCCTGAAGTGGCTTTGTGGCTAAAGTGGTAGAGTGCTATCTTTGTACAGGAGAAACTCAGGTACAGTGTTCAGGTCCTGAGTTCAAGCTCCAGGACAAGTGTATGCACACACATTCGTGCACACACACACACACACACACACACACACACACACACACACACACACACACACACAGATACCAGAAGTGATGTTGTGACACCAAATGGTAAAGCACTGAGCTTCTGTTCTGAGCTCATGGTCAGCACCCAGGCCCTGTGTTCAACCCCAAAACCTAGCCACCCAGGGCCCAACTAGGATAGGTCAAAGGTTTTAAAACTTGATGAGCTTCACCAGCTCTAGATGACAGGAAGTATTGTGATATTACACATGTGCTTAGATTTAGCAAGCTTCCAGAAACTGGGAAGGCACCGTTGCCAATCATGAATCATTTTATAAGGTTCAGCTTCCTTGTTGTCTGCCAGAAAGACCCTTGAATTTATTGTAGCAAGTTATTTCAACTCTGGAACATAGACTAACAAAGACAGGATAAGTGCAGGGAACTTGGCCTTCCACAGGAGGTGGCACAAATGGAGGCTTCCTGTCAAAATAGCACTGAGGAGAGAGATAGCTTGAGTTTCAAAGGGGCATTTTTTCTCCTAGGTTTCAGAGCCCACCCACACTCCTGCTCACTAATTGGCCTAGATGGAGTTGTTTGTTACACAGTTGTACAGGTGTGATGATTTTGTCTGCCTGTTCCAACAATGAGGCAGACTTCCTCCAGCAATCCCTGGTGTCGAGAAAACCTCAGGCTACACTGGTATCGGGGAGCCCCGGAACATGCACTGTCTTGAAAGCACTGTCTGTGCTACCAAATCATTTTATTCAAAGCAATTTTCCTAGCTTGGTGCCTTTCATCATAGGGATTCTGGACCTTCACCAATAGAAATACATGCATACATATATGGGGAGACAGGGAGTTACTTTTTTTTTTGGCAGGTTCAGGGGTTGTATTATGAGCCTAGGCACATTTCTTGAGCTCCTTTTGCTCAAAGGTATCGCTCTGTCCTTGAGCCACAGCCACACTCATGGCAATTTTTTTTTATTTCTGGGATCCCACAGAAATAACAGTGCTGTGGACTTTCTTGTCCTGGCTGAATTCAAACTGGCTTTCTCTACCTCTCAGACTTATGAAGAGCTAGGATTACAGGCAGGCACAAATGACACCTGGCTTTCTTTTCTTCTTGTTCTTTTTTCATTGTGACAAACTGAAATCTTCACAGTGTCATTATAATGGTTTGCATTTTGAAGCAAACTACCCAGGCCTGGAGTTCGAATGCCAGGACTGCCTCCTACAAATGGAGGGAGATCTTGAGAAAATCTTCACTATTCATGTGAATGTTTAATGGAGTGTTATAAAAGTAATAATTATATTTGCAGTTAATTCATGATTCTCTTATACAATGCCACACAAAAAGTATTGGATTATGTCTTCCATTCTAGCACCACGGTGTGATAGTCCCAATTAAGGAATACTGACTACATTTACATTAATGCTTCAATAAGTATTCAACCATGATACTTCATTAAATGGAGGTATAATTTAATAATAATTCATAATATATATAATTTAATATCCGCACATAGTCTCTCTCTCATATATAGCCAACTACACATCTATCTATCTATCTCTATATCAATCTCAATCTCTATATCTATATCTATCAACCACTACTATGGCTTGTTCTCAGGTCCTCAGAACTGGCTGGCAGCTCAGTTTGCAAAGGGCTTTTTCTCTACACTGACCTTTTCATGAAAAAATAAGGGTAATAAATGTCATAGGGAATAAACCCATGTATGTAAATAGACCTCATATATGAATATTATTTATCAGTGCTGGGGCTTGAATTCAGGCCCTGGAGACTGGGCTGAAATTGTTGTATTCAATGATAGTGAGTTTCTTCTGCCCCACAGTGACACAGAATTGCCCAGGCCCTGAGTTCAAATTCCAGGTCTTCCAGAAAAATGGTGCAAATTCCAAGCCAGGGCCTTAATTTTTTTTGACCAGGCCTGGAGCTTGAACTCAGCTCGTGGCAACTCTGTCTCAAATTCTATCATCCTAAGCTGGGGTGCAGCCTCTGGACCCACAGCCCATCCTAAGACCCTATGACCCGAGTTCAAATCTTGGGACTCGGAAAAAAAAAAAAAAGGGAGAAGTGCTGGGAAGGTGGGTCAGTAATAGAGTGATTAGCTTGCATGCACAAGGCCCTGGGTTTGATTCCTCAGCACCACATAAGCAGAAAAAAGGTGGAGGTAGTGCTATGGCTCAAGTGGTAGAGCGATAGTCTTGAGCTGAATAGTTGATGGACAGCACCCAGATTCAGAGTTCTGGGCCCAATACCGAAAAAAAAAAGAAGAACAAAGAGTGGGGGTGAAAAAGGAGAAGGATACAACTGAGAATTTCCAGAAGGCGGTTTTACATAGTTTATTCCTTTGCATTGCAACCATCCTGCTTCTAAATGACAGGGCCCAGAAAGGGCCCAGAAAGTGTACATGACCTTGTACTGCTGAAGTTTGGTGGACTATCATGGAAGCCATAGCCAAAACCAGCAACCTAGGCCCGGGGTGCGAATCTCTGGACTGCCACCTACGAATGGTGGGAGATCCTATGAAATACATTCCGATATACATCCATACGAATGGAATGTTGTAAAGTAACAATTACATTAGTAGTGTATGATTATATTATAAAATTATGCACAATAATTATAGTACACTGACTAATTTTCAATTAATACTTTGTTATGTATTCAACCACCATTCTTAAATAAAGGAAGGAATAATTTATCGATAAGTGGTAGTAATATAGTATATAAAATCAAATAATATACAGATATCCTTGTCTTGTTTTATACATACAAGCATATATATATATATATATATATATATATATATATATATATATATCTGTTTCTACATTTGTCATTCCTGGGGCTCAGTGGTAGAGTGCTTGCCTAGTACATACAAAGCCCTGGGTTCTATTCCTCTCTACTGTGTGCACAGAAACATCCAGAAGTCATGCTGTTACTCAAACAGCCGAGCATTAGCTTAGCATAAAAGCTTAGGGACTGTGTCTAGACTCTTACTCAAGACCCAGGAATGGCATAAAAAAAAGATAGACTGTTCTGACTGCAACTATATAAGGATAACACTGCAAATACCTCATCACAGAGCAAGCTGGGAGTCTGAAGCTGATGGTTGGCATCTAACCTGACTTAGCCAGAAGTTAACAGCTGCAACCCAGCACCATGGAACCAGACACTGCTGGCTCACCCTTAGCTTCTCGGGGGATGAGATCAGACACTGGTAGGTTGAAAACTCAGCCCTGGCAGGAAGTCTGCCAGACTATAAGCTATGCCTCAAAGTGGTAGAGATGTAGGCTTGAGGAAAAGATCTCAGGACAGTACCTCCAACCTATGAGTGCAATCCCCGAGGCTGATGACCCTATCCACATAAAAGACCTTTCTAAACCGTTAGATGTGAACTTGTGTGGTTTGTGACATGTATCTGAAAGAATGGTGATAGTGATGAAAGCACCCTAATTCTAATGACAGTTTGTGGGATACAGCTATGTGATGAGTCCTTCCAGGGGTGCTAGGTTGTTCATGGGGTACTGTGTGCTGAATCCTTCACAGGGTCCTATATACTGAGTCCTTCATGAGTTTTATTGGTTCATCTGGTCCTTATAAGAGCTACAGAAGTAAGATAATTGTGCAGAGGCTCATATATGTCCACAAGGCAGGGCCGAATTTATGTGTACACCGAGCTCTAGTGACTTGTCTCCTGCAGACAATTGTTTTGGTTTAGTTTTCTCCATCATGAACCTTGAACTCAGAGCCTAGTTGCTGACTTTCTTCTTGGGCTCATGGCTAACGTTCTACCATGTGGAGCCTAGGACATCTTTGCAGGAAAGTGTCAAGGCTTAGGTGTCTTTAGCTGAGGTCTATCATCCTGCCTGCTCAGGATGCTGAAGATCTTGGTTCAAAATTATCCCAGATCATGGTCCAAAGCCAGCCTGGGCAGGAAATTCCTTGAGATGGTTATTTCCAATAAACTACCAGAAAGCCTAAAGGGGTGCTGTAGCTCAAGTGGTAGAGCACTACACATGAGCTGAAGAGGTCAGAGGCCGAGACTTCAACTCCTCCAACTTACAAGAAAAGAAAGAAAGAAACCAGAAGTGGAGCACTGGGAAATTTTCTTAGAGGTAGACTGCTTTGCATGTGTGAAACCCAGGGTTAAATTCACAGTACCACATCCCAAGGGAAAAAAAAGCCTGAAGTGGCTGTGTGGCTCAATTGGTAGAGTGCTGTCCTTGTACAGGAGAAAAACTCAGAGTGGTTAGGAACTGAGTTCAAGCACCATGACTGGTGTATGCACACATACACACACACACACACACACACACACACACACACACACACACACACGGAAGCACCGTTGCCAATAATGAATAATTTCATTAAGTTCAGCTCCCTAATTGTCTGCCAGAAGGACTTTTGAATTAGTGGTAGCAGTTTGTTTCAACACTGAAACATAGGCTTACAAAGACAGGATGAGTGCAGAGAACATTGCCTGCCACGAGAGATGGCACAAATGAAGACTTCCTGTCAAAACAGAGCACTGGGAGGAAAGATAGCTTGTGGTGTAGAGCACATGGACAGCAAAGATGACGCTGAGAGGGGGTTGAGTGGACAGAGCCTAATTTACTGTAGAGCACATGGGCAGCAAAGATGGCACTGGGAAAGAGTAGAGTGAGCAGAGCCAAATTTACTGTAGAGCACGTGGGCAGCCAAGATGGCGCTGAGAGAGAGTAGATAGGGCAGAGCCCAATTGATCTTCCGATCAGTGCCTAACCAGCCCGTGAAGGCTCAGGTTAATGATAGGGGGTGACCTTGACAGTGATTGGTTCGTCTTCCACCCTTGCCATGCCACCCGCCCTTTTTGGCTTTAAAAAGGGCTGCTCTCTGTTAATAAAAGAGTTTTTCTTTTTTGTTTAATTTAATTTAATTTTTTGTGAACATACTGTACAGAGGGGTTACAATTACATCGGCAGCATAATGCGTACATTTCTTATCAAGCATTGCAGCCACCTCTTTGTTTACCCTTCACATCCCTTCTTGGCCTCCGCCCCAATCTCCCCCCTTCCCCCCCACCAACGTTATAAAGCTCGTTTTCGACATGACAACTTGTACTTCTCATTGTTGCAACAGGTCCACCTGTAACCTTAAACGACTTGTTTTTCCCCATCTCCTCTACAAGTTATACTGACATCGAATATAGTGTAAACAGGGGTTATACTGTGGGGGAGGGACATACAAAGCAACAAAGAGATAATCTTATAAATGCATTAGAAACAAATGCATGAAAGAAAAAAAACATTAAAATACATATCTAAGGGTTCATTTTTCTAACATCATATTATCTGACCTTTTCTGCTTGACTCATACATATACTAGATATTGCAAATAAGGGAAACCATGGGACCTATGTTTCTTTGGGCCTGGCTTACTTCACTTAATATAATTTTTTCCAAGCCTTTCCATTTCGTAACAAATGGGGAAATGTCATTCTTTCTGATGGAGGCATAGAATTCCATTGTGTATATATACCACATTTTCTTGATCCATTCATCTACTGAGGGGCATCTGGGTTGGTTCCATATCTTAGCTATGGTAAATAATGCTGTAATAAACATAGTTGTGCTGGTAGCTGTAGTGTGGTCTTGTTTGTAAACATTTGGGTAAATGCCCAAAAGTGGGATTGCTGGGTCATATGGGAGCTCTACGTGAAGTCTTTTGAGGAACCTCCATACTGCTTTCCAAAGTGGTTGAACAAGTTTACATTCCCACCAACAAGGAAGTAAGGTTCCCTTCAGTCCACATTCCTTCCAGCATCTGTTGTTGTTAGAGTTCTTGATTATAGCCATTCTAACTGGAGTGAGGTGGTATCTCAATGTTGTTTTGACTTGCATTTCTTTTATGCCTAGGGATGTTGAGCATTTCTTCATGTGTCTATTGGCCATCCTTCTTTCTTCTTCAGAGAAGTTTCTCTTCAAGTCTTTAGCCCACTTATTTATTGGGCAGTTGTTTCTTTGAAGATTTGTTGTTGGGGGATTTAATTTTTTGAGTTCCAAGTTTATTTTAGATATGAGACCGTTTTCTGTTGTATGGCTAGTGAAGATCATCTCCCAATCCGTGGACTTTCTGTTGATCTTGCTAGCTATGTCCTTTGCCATGCAGAAGCTCTGCAACTTCATGCAATCCCATTTGTCCAAACTTCCTTTGATTTGTTGTGTTTCCGGTCTCTATTCAGAAAACCCTCTTTGCAGATGACATGATCATGTATTTAAAGAATCCCATAGACTCCACTCCCAAATTACTCAAGCTGATTCAAAACTTTGGCAAAGTAGCAGGGTATAAAATTAACCCCCCAAAATCAATGGCTTTTCTGTATGTTAACAATTAGAAAAGTGTGGCTGAAATTAGGAAAGCAACTCCATTTGTAATAGCCCCACAAAAAATAAAATACCTAGGAATTAACTTAACCAAAAAGTGAAGGACCTCTATGATGAAAACTTTAAAATCTTGAAAAAGAACTTAGAAAATAGCCAAACCATCCCATGCTCCTGGATTGGAAAGATTAACATCGTGGAAATGGCAATACTTCCCAAGGCTATCTACAAATTCATCGCAATACCTCTCAAAATTCCAACCTCATTCTTCAAGGAAATAGAAGAGGCAATCCAAAAATTTATATGGAACATAAAAGACCCCAAATAGCAAAAACGCTCTTCAACAGAAAGAACACTCCTGGAGGAATATCAATACCAAATTTCAAACTCTACTATAAAGCCATAGTAATCAAAACAGCTTGGTACTGGCATAAGAACAGATATCAGGACCAATGGAATAGAATTGAAACCCAGAAATGAACCTAAAGACCTATAGCCAACTAATCTTCGATAAGGGAGCTAAAACAATAGAATGGAAGAAAGACAGCCTCTTCAGTAAATGGTGCTGGCAAAATTGGTTAACTATATGTAGAAAACTAAAGCTAGATCCTTATATATCACCCTGCACCAGAATCAACTCCAAATGGATCAAAGACCTCGAAATCAAAGCAGACACTCTGAAAACATTACAGGATGGAATAAAAGAGTTTTTCTACTTGCTGGATTTGGCTCCCCGCTGTGTCTGATTGTCTCCTGGGCTGAGGGAGGCTGGGGAACGGGCGAGCGCCACACTTACCTTTCCTAGGACCCCTTCCATCTTTTGTGGGACAGACGAAGACCCAACATTGGGGTAATAAGAGGCCTTTTCCTCCTGACCTTCAGAACCTGCCCACACATACCCTCACTAATTGCCCCACATGAATTGTTTGTTACAGAGCTGTACAGGAGTGTGGCTTTTTCTCTGCCTGTTCCAACAATGAGGCAGACTTTCTCCAGCAGCCTGGGGTATGAAGAACCCCTCAGGCTACACTGGGAACATTGAGGGGTGCCAAGGAACATGCACCATCTTGAAAGTACTCTCTGTGCTATGAAATCTTTCTATTCAAAGCAAATTTCTTATCTGGGTGCCTTTCTTCATAGAGAATCTGGATGTTCACCGATACAAATACATGGATACATTCACAGACACATGAAGCTACTGGCTCTTTTTTTGTGGCAATTCCTGAGGCTTGAACTGTGAGCCTAGACATTTTCCCTGAGCATCTTTTGCTCAAGGAAGCATTTTATTGTGTCTTAAACCATGATTACCCTAGGCTGGGTGCAGCTTTTACACCCACAGATGATTCAGGTATCCTAGGACCCAAGTTCAACTCCCAGTTCTTGCAAAAAAACAAAAACAAAAACAAAAACCAAAAAACCCCATCAAACCAACAAAAACGGAGGAGGAAAAGACCAGGAAGTTTTATACAACAGTTTTACCTTTGATTCCTTAGTACTGTGACCCTCCTGGGTCTCAATTACTTGGCTTGAAAATTGTACATGACCTTGCATGGTCGCAGGCTGGAGGCTGTCAGTGAAGCCTGAGTCCAACCCAGACACCTAGGCCCTGAGTTCAATCCCGGGACTGCACATGGCTGAAGATCTAGGAAACTTGTTCCTATCTATAGGAATACAAATACAATGTTTGAAATGTACTAATTAAATTACAAATTAGCTAGTCATTCCAGTATATGATTGTAAGCAATAAATATAGGTCATTGATTAATTAATACTTTATTAAGTCTCCTTCTGTGATTAATTAATGGAGGTATAATTTTATACCAAATAATTGGTAATAATATAATATATAAAAATAAGATACAGACATCACTCAATAACTGGCCCGTACTGCGACCACGTGAGGCAGGACAGACTTGCCGAGTGGTACTAATTGGATGAAGGACCCACTAAGTTCCCCATAGCAGGAGTGAGACAAAACCTGAGTGAGCTTCTACCTGATATTATAGACCGAGTCCAACAGAGTGTTCACCGCAAGTCACCAGCAGGGGACCTCCGAGATCAGTTTGTAAAGCTACTGGTTTCGGAAGGGATGAATGCAGACCACCACACAGCCTGCATGAGATTGAGAGAGTGTTCCCTGAGCACATGGGTGGTGGCCTCCCAGGATGTGGAACACAACAGCCTCAGGCCCAATCACTATCTTTACCTTTACAGGCTCAGACATCTGCAGGCTTTTACCCAGGCTCTGGCATCCCAGGGCCAAGGAACCCCAAGGCCATCAGTGAGAGGGACTTGTTTTAAATGCCAACAGGAGGTCTCCTTTAAGCGGGACTGTTCAAAACAATCCCCCCTGCCCTCCACCCATTGCCAACCAGCCCGGGGGGTCCAAACCACTCCCTACACCCTGCCAAAGGTGCAGGAAGGGATACCATTGGAAAAAGGATTGTCGATCCAAATTTGATTTAGATAGGAAGCCTTTAAGCTAGGGGAGGGGCATCCTCCAGCCCCGTTAGCTCAAGGAGGATCCCCCTCTGCTGTAAGGCCCAGGCAGCCTCACGGCAGGAGACCCAGGCCCATTGGACCATCCCCCTGAGGGAAGGACTCCACCCTAAAATGAGTATTTTCATAGGTGTAAAGCAGTTTCACTGCCTAATTGACGTGAGGGCATATTGAACCATACTCAGGGAGGAGGAAGTTCCCCAGGACTGGAAGCTTGCACACGGGCCCCCGATATTGGGTGTAGGGGGCAAATCCCAGTCCAAAGAGTCGGTCACCCTTATGAAATGGACTAGCTTAGATGGAGAGCAGGGAAAGATATGCCCTTTAGTGACAAAAAACCTCACCGCCAATTTACTAGGGCAAGACATGCTAAGACAAATGGATGCTGTGGTCACTACAGACGATCGAGCATCCTATGATGATATCCTGGATGGAGTAAAATCACAAAGACTTAAACAGGATCTAGAGGGAGTTAAGAAAAAGAATTTTTTAAATTCCATAAATACAGAGAAGAACATAAGGAACCCACTTGGGTGCACCCCCAATCCTAAAGGCAATTGTCCCCCAAGTACCTCCCATTAGGTGGAAACCTAGAAGCCCTATTTGGGTGGAGCAGTGGCCATTGACCTAACCTAAACTTGTAGCACGCCACTTTTAGGTGGAGGAACAGATAAAACTTGGGCACATACTTCCTTCTGTGAGTCCTTGGAACGCACCTGTATATTTGTTATCAGAAAAGCATCCGGGCTTAGTTCATGCTCCAAGATCTACATAAGGTAACTGAAAGGATAGAGCTAGTAGGAATTCCCTAAGAGGAATGCCCTGGACTCCCGCTTCAGAATATACCTTGGTTGTAATTGATATTAAAGATAGTTTTTTTTTTTTGATCCCCTTGCATCTGGATGACTGCAAGAAATTTGCCTTCTCCATCCCTTCTCTTAATTTTTTCCCATCCTGATCGGGGGTTTGAATGGACGTTGCTGCCACAGGGAATGGCCAATAGCCTGGCCTTTTGCTAATAATACTTGGCCACACTTTTAGGGCCTGTGCTGGGTTCAGACACCTCCCTTGCCTATGCCTACATGGATGACATAATTCTGGGGCACCAAGACCTGGGCCGCCTGGAGGGCCTTCTAGCCCAGGTGCTCACCATATTAAAAAAGGGGGTTTTTACCATAGCCCTAAATAAAATTCAAATGGTACCTCCTTTTAGGTGTTCGGATCCCACCTTACCTTGACTCAGGCCTGCCCCCTTAAGCCTTTGCTGGATATTCCAGCATCTCTGTCCCTAACCCAACTTCAAAGTCTTTTAGGGGAAATAAATTGGCTGTTTCCATGGGTTCCCATCCCTAAAATAGTCTTGTGCCCTTATTCACCCTACTAAAAGACAGGACACCCCAAGAAGTTATTATAATTACAAGCAGCCATCGGGCAATATTTTTACAGTTCCAAAGAGCCCTAGATGAAGTTTCCCTGAAAAGGTAGTCTATTCTTAAGCCCATTTCCCTCTCGTTGTTTGCAGGTGTCACATTGATTTCTGCAGTTTTAAGTCAAAGGGGGGGGAGCCATTAGAGTGGGTTCACACTCCCCTTGGGGGCACACCTCAGGTGTACTCTCAGGCAGACCAACTTGCCGATGCTATTGTCAAGGGAAGGACCCAATCCCAAAGGCATTATGGCCTTGACCCTCACTCCATTGTTTTTCCTATTCGGATGGCAGACGTTGAGTGTTCACTTGAGCCAATGCTCAACTTGCTCTCTCCCTGGAAGGGTTTCTAGGTCAAATTGACTGCCATTATGGGTAATCTAAATGGACCGTCATGTTATGGTGTCTTCCCCTCATAATGCCTTCTCTATTTTCTCCTACACCTATTCCTGGCGCTTTCCATGTTTTTACTGATGGAGGTAAAACAGGCTCTGCGTATGCAGCCTTTAAGGAGGAGCAAAAGACCCCAAGCCAACAAAGATTTCAACCTTGTCAAGGGTCAGCACAATAAAAAGAAATGTTTGCTGTAATTATGGTCCTTCAGGACATTCAAAAACCCCTTGATTTGTATTCTGATAGTTTATATGATTAACTTGCTCCCTCATATTCCCCAGGGACATATTAAGCTGGATGGAAACCCTGTTTTCCCATTTTTGACACCCTTAATTGCCTATTAGATGGACGGGGAGCCCCTATTCATATTCAACATTTGAGAGGGCATTCAAAACTTCCTGGGTTTCTATCTATGGGCAATAATTGGACAGACCAGTTAGCTACTGGCCCACAAGCTTTAATGTTACAAGAGGCCACCCGTTTACATGATTTAACCCACAATAATTGGAGAGGTTTTCAACATAGATTTCCTCAGATTCCTGTAAAGGACCTCAAAAGGATGGTACATACCCGTAAAACATGCCAGCCCTTCTTAAAAGAACCCCGCTCCAACCACCAGGGGTAAATCCCAGAGGCCTCAAACCCAATGTCCTCTGGCAAACTGATGTGACTCATTTTCCAGCCTTTGGTAAGCTTAAATATATATTTGTTTCTATAGATACCTATTCAGGAGCATGTTGGGCTACAGCACATACAGGAGAAAGAACTAAACATTCAGAAGCACATTTTCTTCAATGCTTTGCTACCTTGGGTCTACTAGCACAAGTTAAAACTATAATGGGCATTGTTTTGTTAGTAAAGCAATGTCATAGTTCTTTGACAGATGGCATATTACTCATACAGAAATCCCTATAATCTCCAAGGCCAAACAATTATAGAATTAAGTGAGAGTTAACCCCCATATATAGTTACAGATAGCTTTCTTTACCATTAACATTTTAAATTTTTCAAAAGGGGCAATTGAATCCAGGTTTTAGAAGCACTGGGGACAACTAAATCCTAAGCCCCAAGTGAAAGTCAGGTGGAAGGACCCCCTGACACAACAATGGAGCAGACCTGACCCCCTAGTTACCATGGGCAGGGGATTCAGATATGTTTTTCCCATAGTAGAGACAGCCCCCATTTGGATCCCAGCCAGGAACTTTAAGTTTTACCCATTTCTTCTATACAGGAAGAAGCCCAAGGATAAACTAACCAACAAGGAAAGTAAAATGGCTATGCTGGTCGAGGCTTGTGTTTAAAAGAGGGAAAGCTAAAAAGATAATTACTGACCATCTCCAAGGGCAATCAGCCCTTGAGAAGCTCTTGCGTTCTTTAACAATTGCAGATGGTGATACTCCAGCTGTTGGCTGTCCTGACTCTCCTAGTCCTGGCAATGGCGCTACGGAATCCACATCAACCTCAATGACTCACCTGGGCAGTGATCAAATGGAGAAATCATCAACAGCACCAATGGAGAAGCTGTCCCTTCGACCTGGTGGCCTGGGCTTCATTTTGACATCTTTGACCTGGCTAGAGGATCCTGGGATGTTGGAGATTGAGACCCCCTTTACCAAGGATGGCCTGAGTGTGGGGGCCCAGGAGGATACACTGTGCCTCATGTGTGGTACCCCCAATATCCAGGCTGCTCCCATGCTTTAAAGAGGTCAACCTTATAAGATAGTGACTTTATATATGTCCCAGAAGTAATCGAACTGCTTCGGACATTTCTAACTGTGGTGGGGATGACGTTTATTAACTTTACTGAGGAGGGAAAAAGGATAACTAACTGGGAGATGAGCAGGATGTGGGGGTTGCGGTTATATCGAAAAGGGTGGAGCCCAAGAGATCCAACGCATGGCTCTCTGTGTCTATTATGATAAGCTCAGTGCTGAAGATTACTCCATATTTTAGGTGAACCACGGAAAGAGGAGGTGCCAATTGGGCGAACCTCATAAGAGGTGCCCTGACCTGAACCTCAGCAAAGAGGTGGGTTTGCCATTATAAAAGGGGGAATCTGTAGGGCACATGGACAGCAAAGGTGGCGCTGAGAGGCAGTTGAGTGGGCAGAGTCGGAGTTGTTTATGTTAAAATCTGACTGTGTACCACAACTAGGCAAAGTGACGTCTGTAGTTGAATAGCTAGAAAGACAGCAGAGAAAGTTGAGAAAGCTTAGGTGCATGATAGGGTGACCTCTACAGTGATTGGTTGGTTCCTTTTCTTCCCCTTCCATGCCACCCGGTTTTTTGCTTTAAAAATTGCTTGCTGCATGGTGATAAACGAGTTCCTGCTTGACTTGACTCCCTGCTGTATCTGACTGTGTCCGGGGATACGGGAAGCTGGTGAATGGGCTAGCAGCACACTTACCTTTCCATGGACCCCATTCATTTTCCGCGGGACAGATGAAGATCAAACAGGTAGGCGGAGAACAAAGGAGGAAGCAACAATCCTCAATAGGAAATGTACTCATTACTTTGTTAATGTAACTGTAACCCCTCTGTGCAACGTTTTTATAATAAAAAACATACATAAATAATGTAGTGCTCAAAGAAGCACTTTGGGGGTAAGGGAAGGATATCTGAATAACTGTACAAAATTCTACATTGCTTTTTTTTAATGTTCAGTATGGAACTGAATAAACATAAGTGCTTCCATTAAAAATTGAAGTCATTGTCTTGGAATTGGAGCCAGTATTTCTGCCATTGAAGGGATTTGAGCTCATTTCCAGGTAACTCTTTTACTCTATTGGTGAAGGGGAAGCTCACTGTCCTTGAGGAAAAGAAATTCAAGCTAGAGTTCCCAGGGCCTGCATTGAGGCCGTGCAATGTAAAAAATATTTCTATACATGTGTAATATATGATATATATGTACATATGCATGCATATTATATATTGATTATTATAATTATTGATTTTGTATTTATTTTATTTTATTCATTTTATAATTTATTGTATTTAGTATTATTATACACATAATATTTATTATGTTTTGTACATCTAGTATAAAATTATACACAATAAATCAGATCATTGACTTGTTATTCATTAATACTATATTAAATGTTGAAACATTTAATGATACATAATTAAATGGAGGCATTAGTCACAGTCATCACATGTTTAGAGTCTCTCCCAAGTGTGAGCTTTGTCTTAGTTATCTTTTGACAACTTACTATAGGGATTCCTTTAGATGATTTATACTCAGAAGCCTTTTCTTGAGGATAGGCAAGTTGCGGGATAAAATTTTCAGAGTGGGGCTGGAAATGTGGCTTAGTGGTATAGAGCTTGCTCAGCATGCATGAATGCCAGGGTTTGAATCCTCAGTGCCACATACTCAGAAAAACCCAGAAGCTGTGGAGTGGCTCAAGTGATAGAGTGATAGCCTTGAGAAAAAGAAGCTCAGAGACAGTACCCAGGCCCTTAGATCAAGCCCCAGGACTGGCAAAAACAATAGGCCAGTTGCTGGTGGGGAATTCTTGGAACCCTAGCTTCTCAGGAGACTGAGATCTGAAGACCACAGTTCCAAGACAGCCTACACAAGGAAAGCCTGTTAGACTCTTATCTCCAATGAATCACCAAAAGACCTCACATGGCACTGTGGCTCAAGTAGTAGAGTGTTCGCCTTGAGCTGAAGGGTGCAGGGAGAGCACCCAGGCTTCAGTATGAGAAAAACAACTGGAAAAAGAGTGAGGGATAATCAAAGTACTTTTCCTATTTGCTAATTATGAGAACATTTTCTGGAAAATGAACATTGATATACACCAGAGTTGGAGTCAGGGCTCAAGGTTCAAGTATAGCAGATCCATATGCCCAGCCTCTCAGACTCGAACATTATAACCTTGTGTCCTACAGAGATCTGAAAGGTCCAATGTTGAAAGGCATAATATGCTCCCCAAGCCCTTTGTGATAAGCACTTGACTTATATTGTCAATGTCATTACAGTTCTGAACCTAGCACAGCACCAGTAGCTCAGGCCCATAACTCTAGCTCAGGAGACTGAGGTCACAGGGTGAAGCCAGCCAGGGTAGGAAAGTCTACGACACTCTGACTTCCACTTCTGAAAGGTCAGAAGTTCAAGAGCTTCCTGTGTGTTTCCCTTGGTGATGAGAGGTTACTTGCACTCTAAATGTTCTTAGAGCTCTCAAGCTATAGAAACAGGAAAGAAACATTGTTGACCCATCCTGGGTTCAAATGAAGTTCTCAGGATCCAAGCCTTAGCCCTTTTAGCAGGAAGAACTCCAGTGTAACACTGAATTTGAAGGACAGAAAACAGTTTCAAAAGCCGGGCTAGGTGAAGAGACCTAGGCCTGCAGGATTAGGAGGCAGAATGTACACACTCAACAAGGAAGTGAGCTGCAAAACCCCTTTACTCATTCCAGGCATAGCCTGCAAAGAGGAAACCTCAATCATTTGTTAGAGTTACACCAGGGTCAGGCTTTTCTCAGCCTCTTCAAACAATGACTAATTAACATTTTTCCCTCAAGTGAAGGGAGCCTCAGTGTATCTTTAAGTAATAATAGAGAGCCAGTTTCATGGGGGAGAGGGGAGGAACAGAGTACAAAAACCCTTCTCTCTGATCTTAGGGAGTAGGTTTTTGACTCTCTGTCAGATTTGAAGGCCCCTCTTCTACCTCTTCCAGTCCATTCTCCTTCCTTCATTCTCCACATCATTAATGCAAATCCCCAGTCCAAGGAGAGGCAGGGCCCTTTCTCTACTATCTCCAAGCACCTGAGTTAGAACCTGGCTCTGCCCTCTTGGCTCTTCTGCTGCCTGAGAAGTGGGATAGGGACAGTCTTCCTGCTCTGTGGTGTGTGATGGCGATGTTGGTGGCTTAGAGCACTGCAGAAGGTCTCATGACTGGGAATTGTCTCCTTCTTTCCTCCTGATGTCTAAGACCAGATTCGCCTATCATCTATCTATCTATCTATCTATCTATCTATCTATCTATCTATCTATCTATCTATCTATCTATCTATCTATCTATCTATCTATCTATCCATCTATCTATCTATCTATCTATCTATCATCTACCTACCTACTTACCTACCTACCTAATGAGCTAGCTATCTAATACTAAATCAATTCTTACTTTTATAACATTCCATTTGTACGGATGTAACATCAGAATGCATTTCTTAGACCATCCCGCCATTCATTAGTGGCAGTCCCAGGATTCGACCTCCAGGTCTAAGTTGCCGGTTTCGGCTATGGCTTCCTTAATAGCCCACCAAACATCAGCAATGCAAGGTCATGTGTACTTTCTGGGCCTTGTCATTTAGACCCAGGATGGTCACAATTCAAAGGAAAAAAAAAAAAGTAATACCTCCTTCTTGAACTTCTCAATTTTATCCTTTTCCTTATTATTTTTGCCAGCCCTGAGATTTGAACTCGGGTCCTAGGAAACCAGGGTTGGCTGTGGCAGAGGTGCCAAGACCTAAGATCAAGCCCCGTGCTTCTCAAATAAGTAAGTAAGTAAATAAATAAATAATAAGGCTCTGGCGTGCAATTTGCATCATTGATCTGGCAGGCCTGGGATTGAACTCAGGGTCTGGGTAACTCTGTAGCATTGTGGGTGAAGGGGAAGCTTACTGACCTTAAATACAAGAAATTCAGACCAGTTCCCAGCGTCTGAATTAAAGCCTTAGCATAATATTCATATATGAGATCTATTTACATACATGGGTTTAATGCGTATAAGGTTTATTACCCTTATTTATTTAGTATTATACATATAACACTTCATTTATTACATCATTTCATCTAGATTATATTTGCATATGGATTATACATCATACTGAGACCCAGGACTTTCACAGAAAAGACAAAAATTTGTCAAATTGGCTTCTTATTTCATGAATAAATTTTTGGCCTTGCTGGATTTTAACTCACAGCCTAGAATGCCCAATTCATAAATGGGGTCTCAGTCTTAACACACCAGCCTCTAGCAAACTGAGCTGCCAGGAAATTCTGAGGACCTTAGATCAAGCCAGAGTAGTGCCCAATATACACATTGATAGATATGTATGTGTGTGTGTGTATATATATATATATATAAAAATATATATATGTGTGTGTGTGTAATATAGAGAAAAAGAGGGAATGTGAGGATATTCAATTATGTATATTATTACCAATAATTAGTTATTACATTATGCCACTATTTAATGAAGTATCATGGTAGAATACTTATAAAAGCATTAATTAAAAATTAGTCAATATCCTTCCATTTCGGGAATCATACTATGGTGCTAGAATGGAAGACATAAATCCAATGATATTTGTGTGTCATTCTAAAATAGAATCATGCATTAACTGCAAATTTAATTATTTCTTTTATAACATTCCATTAGCATTCACAAAAATAGGAATGAGTTTGTCAGGATCTCCCTCCATTTGTGGGTAGCAGTCCTAGCATTTGAACTCCAGGACTCGGTAGTTTACTTCGAATGCAAACCATTGGAATGACACCTTGAAGATTTCAAATTGTCACGATTAAAAAAAGAACAACACGAAGAAAAGAAACCCAGGTGTCAGCGGTTTCTGCCTGTAATCCTAGCTCCTCAGGATGCTGAGATGTAGCGAATGCCAATTTGAATTCAGCCAGGGCAAGAAAGTCGGCAACAGTCTTATTTCTAAGAGATCACAGGAAAAAAAAATAACACCATGAGTGGGGCTGTAGCTCAAGTTGCAGAGTGCTTCCCCTGAGCAAAAGTAGCTAAGGGACAAGGCCTAGGCTCATAGTTAAACACCACACCTGCACCCCCCCCCAAAAAAAGGGAGCAGTAACTCCATGTCTCTGTGTATGGATGGATGATGTATGGATGATGGGCATTCAGCAGGTTGCCCATGCCCAGCCGCCCCTGGGCTGGCTGGGACAAGCCCTCAGAGAATATTAAGTATGAGCCGGCAGCTTGAACAAAGCATCCCTCTGCCATTTAATAACTGAAGCCCCGAAGGCTTTGCCTGGGCTGGGGTGTGCAATGGATGCATTATGTTCTAGCTGAGGTGTCCCATTGGGACACCTAGCAGCCAGCCACTGCCTCCAGGAGTAATCGAAGTTTCTGGATCTATATTCTCTATCCCTCTGTAGGATGTGAGCCTAGGCCTGTGGGGCCTGGTGGCTCTCACTCATTCATCATTCCTCATTGCCGAGTCATGGACTGGTCCCAAATCTTGGCAAAGTTATGAAATAGTCAGCGATTTCTATGCCAAAGGGTAAGCCAATAAATCCCACCCTCATAACTCCTGTTACAAGTCAGCCTTGGGCTTCAAATATGGCTTAGCGGTAGAGTGCTTACCTAATAGGCACGAAGCCCTGGGTTCAATTCCTCAGTACCACAGAAACAGAAAAAGCCAAACGTGGCACTGTGACTAGCCTTGAGCAAAAGAAGCTAAGGAACATGCCCAGACCCTGAGTTCATGTCCCAACACTGGCAAAAAAATAAAAGGGAGCATGGTGAGACATATTCTTCTGGGACTCAGGAGGGCCAAGGTTAGAGGAAAGAGGTAGAGGGGCAGGTGCTTGTGGTTCACCCCAGTAATCTCAAGCTACTCAGGAGGCTGAGTTCTGAGGATGACAATTACAAGCACAAAGTCTATATGAACAATTTTGTCCAATTAAACACCCAAAAATCCAGAAGAAGAGTTGGGATTCAAGGAGTAGAGTGCTAGCTTTGAGCACAAACACTCAGGGATAGTGTCCAGGCCATGAATTCAAACCCCAGGACTGGCACAGACACACAGACACACACACAGACACACAGACACACACACACACACACACACACACACACACCAAGATAGAGCATTTTCCAGTTAGCCTGCACAATTTCCATATCTCAAGGGAAAAAGGAAGGGAAGACTTGCTCCAGCAGGTGATATAACCAGTGCCAAAATTCCACAGAAGTTCTAAGGCGTGAAACAGGATAGAGAGCCTAATCCAGAAGGTACAACATGGGCAAAGGTCCTGAGGTGTGGTGTAGAGCAGGTGGTGTGGGTGGAATGGAGGTTCTGTGGCTTCAGACAAATCTGGCAGGACATGCGAGTCTGGGTCAAGGTTTGTACTTGAGTCACTGGTAGGGAAGAGGATGGGGTCCCAGAATGAGGCCCAGGGGGAAGTTTAGCTTGACTTTTCTCCATGTACCTCAGCCATTTCTTGTGGCTGGAAGCCTATTTTTCACAGCTCCTGACACTCAGGCATCCTTTGCATTGAGGAGTCAAGGCAAACGCAGGGAAGAACTCTTGCTTAAGAAAAGCTTCTAGCCCAATGTTAACAGTGGTTCACCTCCTGTAAATCCTAGCTAATCAGGAGACTGGGTTCAGAGATCGTGGGTCAAAGCCAGCTCAGAGGAGGAAACTTAGTGAGACTCTTCTTGCCAGTGAACTACCCAAAGCTAGAAATTGCGCTATGGCTCAAGTGGTAAAGTGCCAACCTCGAGGGAAAAAGATAGGAGACCAGAGCCTAGCCTTGAGTTCAAGGCCAGTTCTGGCAAAAAAATAAAGAAAAGCTTTCAGGAGCTCCTAGTCGACTGTTGTGAAAGGCCAGATCAGCCAGGCACTGGTGGCTCATGCCAATCCGCCTAGCTCCTCAGGAGGCTGAGATGTGAGGGTCGCGGTTCAAAGCCAGCCCAGGCAGGAAAGTCCGGGGACTCTGAAACTCCAGAAACCTGGAAGTGGCCCTCTGGCTCAAGTGGTAAGCTGAAGCTAGGTGACAGCAACCCATGACCAACACTTGGCCTGCTTGGATCTCACTTTGTGGCTCTAAACAGAGTATTTTCCAGTGGGCCCCTGAGTTTCTCCCAATGTCTAGGTATCCTACAAGTCTTGAAAGCAGCCCATTTGGAGGCTTTTGCCTACAGATTGAGCCACATTATCAGAGAAGTGTCCAGCCTTGGGGCATGAAGGTCATTGTCTGGCTCATCAGAATGAAATCTGTCATGGGTGCAGTGTGGGTCTGAGCAGTAAATCAATGTCTCAGACCACGGTTCTGGGCCAGGAGGGGCAGAAGAAGGTGGCATGGCAGGTAAAGCCTACTCATGTAGATATCACAAGAGTGCAAATCTGTCAGGCACACCTCTGGTGGGTGTTGAGTTGGGCTCATGAAAGAGTTGTGGGTTCAGGAATCCACAGCCGGCTGGCTGGTGCTTGTAGCATTCGCTATCCCTGGAGTTCCAGGGCTCACCAGTGCATGAGGTCCAATGAAGGTCTTCAGTCGTGGGCCGACTACAAAAGAGCATCCATAGTGACATTTCCCTTGGTCCTGTGGCCCTGTGCACGGATGGAGGGGCAGGTCCCATGGAACTTACTGCCATGGCCCAGACACAGTCAGGGGCTGCTGGGAGCTGATGTGTACTGTAGTTCAAGTGGTAGAGCACCAACCTTGATCATACAAGCTAAAGGATACCACATAGACTCTGAGTTCAAGCCTCGGTAGACACACGAACACAAAAATACACACACACACACACGCAAATACACACACACACACACACACACACACACACACACACATGCACAAAAATGCACACACAACAACATCCTTAGCAGGTCCCAATGGTTCATACCAGCAATCGTACCTACTTACGATGTTGAGCTCTTAGGATGGCAGCTTCAAGCCAGCCCAGGCAGGAAAGTATGTGAGACTCTTCTCTCCAGTAAACTACTAAAAAAGATGAAAGGTGAGATGTGGTTCAAGTGGCACAGTTTTAGCTTTGAACAAAGGAAGCTCAGGAAAAGTGCCTAGGCCCTGAGTTCCAGCTCTAAGATTTTTTTTACAGACACCCTTTGCCTCTACCTCACACCCAATCAGGCCATAAATCCAGATTTCGGTCACCCTTGATCTCACTTCCACTCCTGCCACTTTCATAGCACTGCCACAAGTGGCCGGTGTGTGGCCAGCACTAGATTAAGAGAACTTTTAACAAGAGGGGCATAGCCAGGTCAAGGCTAATGCCCCAGAACATTGAGGTATTGGCCATACCAGTTTCTCATGCCCCAGTTCCCTGTACGTAGAATCTAAAGTCTGTGCCTCTGTATTCTGGGCATCCAGAATTGTCTAGAACGACCTGAGAGGCCAAGCTGGGGCAGGAAGTTAGACTTTCCTGCGACAAGTTACGTTGACATTTCCTAGACACCAACGGAAACTTCCAAGCCACTTTGGCCTCACCTCCCATGTATCCCCGGACCCTCCTTGCATGGGCAGCCTTCATTCAGCTATCAAGCTCAAGTTGGCCAGAGCCACCAGAAACCCCCTTTCCTCCACTTCACTGCCAGCCTAAAAAGAGGGACATGCAGCCAGAGACCCAGCTGAGAAAAAGAACAGGACATCGCATGACTAAGGACCCCCAGAGGCAGGGGAGACACTATGCCAGCCGGCCCTGCTTGCCCAGAATCCCCTGGAGGTGCCCAAAGATTTGGACAGGCCAGACTTGGGTCTCAAAGTAAAGCTGAAATGCAGGCCTCTGGCAATTTAGGACTCATTGTTGACCTTGATAGAGTGCTAAAGGACAAGGTCGTCATGGAGGAGGGGCACCATCTGAGGCAGAAAGAGTCAAACAGGCACCCAGGAAGTGGTCAGAGAAAGAAGAGGGGAAAATACACACACACACACACACACATACACACACACACACACACACACACACACACACAAGTAGCCCAAGGCCTCAGAAGTCCCTGAGCAATCTGAACATCCCACCCCCAAGAAGATGGTACTACTATCCTCAGACCAACTGTAGACAAAACTCATGGCCTCTCACACATCTGGAATGGCTCATAACACAGCCTGGAATTTCCTAAATGTACACACGACTATGCAGAAATCTCAGCTACCTTATTTTTGGTTGTCTGTCATGGGGTTTGAACTCTTGGCCTGTGCACAATCCCTCAGCTATTCAGCTGTAGGTGGGCCCTCTACCACTGGAGCCACAGTGCCACTTCTGGCTTTCTGGTGGTTCACTGGAGATAAAGTCTCACAGATTTTCCTTCCCAAGCTGGCTTTGAACCACGATCATCAATCAGATCTCAGCCTCCTGAGTATCTAGGATGACACAGTGTGAGCCACCACCGGCGCCTGGCTTCAGCCACCTTCTTAGACCCAGGGAAAACCCATCTGGTCAGGCCACAAACCACATGCAACCCTTCAGTTCAGACTTTGACACCAGCATCCAAAACCATTCTTCCATGGATGGAGAGCATATAATTGACCCTAATATCCCACCCCTGCTCCCATTCACCCACTCCCTGCCTGCGACAGGCCACGACCTATGGAGTTCTTGGTAAGGCACCACCCATCCTACTGTGGTTTCACTCTGGGGCAAACCTGGGGAGTTCTTAGAAATGTCTGTACAGTGAGGCCAGCACCTGGTCTCCCAACCACAGCAACCTCACTATTTCAACATCTTTTGCAAGCAAGGAAGGGGTGTCTTTCTTCCTTCCTTTCTTTGATTTTTGGTTGCAGGGTTTGAACTCAGGGCTTCGGTACTGTCCCTGAATTCTAATTTTCCTTAAGGCCAGTGCTCTACCACTTGAGCCACAGTACCACTGCCAGTTGCAGATTGGAGATGAGGCTCTCATGGGACTTTCCTGCCTGGGCTGGGAAATGAGATCCTCTGGATCTCAGCCTCCCGAGTGGCCAGCATGACAGGCGTGATATGACAGGTGTGAGCCACCTGCACACGGCTTAAGGTGTCTTGTCCTTCAGAATTTCCAGCTAGTCCTCCTCTAGATGCTACCACCTAGACACCCCTCTACCTCCCTCAGGGATAGCAAAGGGAGGCTCAGAATCTGGGTGGGGCCATGGGCATTAAAGGGCCCCATCCACATCACTAGCCCTGTCTAAGCTACCATTTGCCTCCTATCGATGGCCTGGTCGTCCAGGACAGATCAGACCCACTAGGAGTTCTGGTGCCTTCCCTGTATCCCCCTCCCCCAATCAACCAGTACCTGAGAATTTCTGGGGCCAGCTGTTGCATGTCCCAGTGGAAGATGTGGGGAGGGTTGCTGATAATGTGTCCCGGGGTGTCCAGGGCAGAAGGAGTGTCTAGCTCACTTCTGTCAAAGAAGGAAACACAAAGCATGCATGATCTATTAAGAGCTACAGGGCATAGCCATCCACCGGTCACCAAGGTCCCTTGGAGAGCTGTTTTATGTTGACAGCCCTTGGGCTTAGCCTTGGGGCCTGGGTGGTATCCTCAAGTTTCTTTGGCTCCAGGTGAGCACTTCCACCTGAGCCACGATGCCACTTCTGAGATTTTCTTTGTATGCAGGACCTAGGAATCGAACCCGAGGTTTCCTGCATGCTAGGCAAGCCCTCTATCTCTAAGACACAATCCCAGCCCTGCATAGCTATTCTTCTGTGACCCATCAGGCCTGTCTCCAGACAGTCTTGCACATCTCTACCGTGTTTCTCACCAACAGTCCTGGCTGGAAATGAACACGCTCTGCTATGTTGTCCATGATCTGCTGCAACTTTGCTCTCTGTGCTTCCTGTCAGCTCCTCCTTGTTAAGCAAGACCCCCTTTTCAAGTAATGCCTCTAAGAAGCCCATTCTGATCACCTTGGCAGAGCTGGAACCTCTCTGCTCTGCAGGCTTCTGGCCTTATCATACCCTGCCTTCTGTCCAGTGTGGGTTGAGAATGCACAAAGGGGAAGGGCTGGCTTCCACCACCGGATTTCTGAAGGCACTGATACACCACCCAGGGACAGGTGTAGTACCACACTCCGAGATAGGGCCCTCAAAGCTCAGGCAGTCTGTGGGCAACAAGACGGGGCCAATTTGTGTGGGGTTGAACTCAGGATCTGGGAGCTGTCTCTGAATTTCCATGCTCAAGGTTGGGGCTCTACCACTTGAGCCCCAGTTCCACTTCAGGCTTTTTGGTGGTTCCATGGAAAGTAGAGTCTCACAGGCTTTCTAGCTTATGGTTGGCTTCAAACTGTGATCCTCAGATCTCAGCCTCCCGAGTAGCTAGGATGACAGTGTGAGCCTTAGCCCCGGGTGACGGGCACCAAAGGCTTTTTTTTTTTTGCTCCCATTTCAACTAGCAAGCCCAAGTTAAAATAATCAGTTTCAGGGGATCAAGATCCTCTCCCAGGTCAGTTAATCCAAGGAGATAAAGTGTCTTTGGAAAAGGCTAGTCTGAGTAGGCCTAGTGGTGTGTGTGGGTGTGTAGGTGTGGGTGTGTGGGAGTGTGTCAGGGATACCTACCCCCATCTCTCTGGTACCTCATCTTTCCAGCAGGGAGTGCATCCAGAATAGTCACCCCAAGGAAGACGAATGGGGGAGGGTACCTAAGGTCACATCCAGGGGGATGATCCGAATTATGCACTGCAACTGAACCTGGACAGATAAAGGAGAGAAAGAGAAGTTTTGGGGAACATCAAGGGAAGCCCCTTATCTTTGGCTACAGGTACCAGCGAGAAGACTGAATCCATCTGTCTTGGTCGTCAGATAAAAGGTATACACATTTCATTTATTTTATTATTATTTTGTGAGTCCTAGGGCTTGGATTCAGGTTATCTTTGAGCTTCTTTTGTTCAAGGCTGAGGCTCTACCACTTGAGCCACAACAGCAAATCTGGCTTTTTTGTGTGTGGGTTTTGAGGGGGAGGTTGTTCTTGGGAGATAAGAATCTCACGGACTCCCCTGCCCGGGCTGGCTCTGAGTCACGACCATCAGACCTCAGCTTCCCAAATAGCCAGGATCATGGGCAGGAGCCACCAGCTCCTGACCGCCACCATCCATTTATAATCCCTTAGGCCCAGGGCTGAGCCACCCACAGTGCACCCCATTGTTGGGAGTGGGAAGCAGACATGAGTGGGTTTGATACTTTAACAGCCTTCCTATCTTTGAGCATTGTTCTGGGTCAGTCTGATGGTGGCTTCCTCCTTATCCACAGCAATGACTTGGCTCTGTCACAAGAACAAACGTCTCCCGGGAGGTTTCAGGTCTAGGGATTTTTTTTTCTGCACTCCGCCCCCCTAACCGAAATGACACACCCTAGCAAAGGATAGTAGACACTGAGTGTTTTCATTGCCTTATAACCAGGGTCTGACCAGATAGGTGCGGGTGAGGGTCAGAGACCCAGGATAGTGCTGGGTAGGGGGACAAAGCCTCCTCATCCAATTTCCTTCAATGGTCTAGCAGAGGGATTTGGGGAAGCACTCATGGGATGGACAATGCATAACCATCATGGTCCAGCCAGTGCACAGAGGGGCTTACCTCATGAAGCTGGTTCAACAGGGTGACCGACACAGCTCCTGAAACCACAGCCCACATCCAGAATGAGAGGTCCACTTTGGGTTCCAGCCAGATAGGGATGCTGGGCCACCTGCTCCAACACCCATGCAACCAGTTCCTGTGTGAGAGAGAGACAGAGAGAGAAATAAGGCCAAAATTACACTTATGCCCGGTGCCAGTGGCTCAGGCCTATAATCCTAACTACACAGGAGGCTGAGATATGAAGATCATGGTTCAGAGCTGGCCCAGGCAGGAATGTCTGTGAGACTCTTATCCTCAAAGAACTACCAGAAAACCGGAAGTGATTCTGTGGCTCATGTGGTAGAGCACTAGCCTTGATCTGAGGAGCTTGGGTATAGTGCCCTGGCCCAGAGTTCAAGCCCCACGACTGACAAGCAGTGGACTTCCCACCATAAGAAGTGGACTGCATAGCACCTACTGTCCTAGGGAGCATGGCAGAGAAGTCAGGCCAAGCTTCCTGTGCGCTGGGGGTCATGAGTACATCACCTGGCTTCTCCATGCCTCATTTTCCCCAGCTGCAAAACTGAATAGAGTGAAGGATTTCCTTCATCATGGAAATTGGGTAATGATGAAAGAGAACCATGTTCTGTTTCATTATCCCACACCTATTGCATGATTAAGAGCAGACCCCATCTGCCACATTACCTCCCGCAGAATCTCCCTGAGAGATCATGCCAGGCAAAGCATAAGCTTCATGGAAGCATGACTGCAAAAGGGGGTGTTGGTTCAAGGCTTCCTATACACTTGGCTGCACCTTTATTGCCTCTACCTTTATTCTTACTGTATTCTTCTTGGCTGTGCATTTGCTGCCTTTATTCTGGTTTTGGCTATTTTTCTATTGATCCGCGAACAGAGCATGTTGTTTCTTTCCAGTCCAATAGAGACGGCTTCTCTAAATAATAAAGACTAGGACCAAAGATTAGATGTGGACAATTCCCCATTCAATATATCATCTGATGTGACGCTGCCTCCAGAAACTCCTGCAACTTCAAAAGCAGTTTTGCGGCTCCCTCATAGTAAATATAGAAATATAAAATTTCCAGATATGTTACAATAGGCAGAATTAATGAATTAAACTAAACCAGAAGGACTTATCCCAAAAGCACAGAGAGTTATAGAAAAAGGGACCTCTGATAATAAAAGGAAAAGAAAGATTGCCACAACAGTTATGACTAAGTTTGGTCCAGCTTACGTTATAGGGAATAGATGGTGGTTTTCCATCTCTTTCATTTGGAAATATGATGGCTGACTTATTAACTAGAGAAACCATCATGCTTTATTTGTAATTAATCACCTTAATACTAATGAACAAAAACTTACACTTATGCAAAAACATTGGAGCGAAATTGGATTTAAAGTTCAGCCAAAAGTTAAAAGGAAAGATTTGCTCACAGGCACCTGGAAAGGGCCTGATGTATTAATCACCTCGGGAAGAGGGTATACATGTGTGTTTCCACAGGATGCCGAGTCACCCATCTGGAATCTCAACCGACTCGTGTACCCCTACAAAGATAAGAGAAACCCAGCAAAAAAAAAAAAAAAACAGAAGATGCAAATGAAGAAAACGATGCAGAAGCTCAAAAGTCTTCACCTTTCTCCTCAACAGGCAAAGACAACAAAAGAAGCTCAACCACCAACCTGGGAACAAATTAAGAAGCTCACCCATTCTGCGGAGGAGATTGTGGTTTCTACGGGAAAGACTATAACTGTTGAAAATATGTTTCTTCCTATGCTTGCCATTATTGCTATGCAGTCAGTGTCTGTTTCCGGAGAACAATACTGGGCATATGTTCCTAATCCTCCTCTTCTATATCCCGTGGGATGGGAGGGATGAAGATATAAGTAATGACAAATAATAGTGACCTGCTAGGGGGTTTGGAGGACTATTCTAATTCTCATATGACTTCTCAAACAATTAATTATGAAGGAATGACAGATACCACTCCAATTTGTATAACGCTATCAGGAGAAAATCTCCCTGGGTGTTTGCCTATAAAATATAGAACTTTTTTGACTGATGCCCTTGATCAATCCAATGATAAAAAGTTCAAAAAAAGATTGATGTGGGAAATTGGCATGATGACATTAGACTTTCATACTTATAATGAATCCTTTTTCATTCCCAAGAGGAATATACATTTAGGTAACTGCCTACAAAAATATCATGACAAGGATCAGTTTGGGGATGCATTAATTACCTCACCAAAATGGTCGGAATGTGGATTTCCAAAGGCTTCTTTTTTATAACCCTATTGGGCTCCAGATAGTATTTTTGATTTTTCCATTGCTAACCCTGATTATGATTATGCCTCCTACTTAAAACATAATTCATCAAAGTTTAATGGCTATGCTCCTGATATGCACGGGGAACCCCTGAAAAGATGGCTCAATCCAGGGTGGGTGGCTTCCATTTTGGTGAGTCACTCTCCCTTTCACAATAAAACGGGCATTCAGCTGGATTTGTTCAGACTTTTTGCAGCAAAAAAGATGATTTTACTGAAAAAGCCCAAGGAAACTAAGAGTACTGCAATTGGGGTAAGAGCATGTGTGGGTTATCCTATGGGAATTTTAGCTGGAAAACTAGATAATTTAATCATTATTAATCAAGGAAAATCTTATTATATTAGCTGTAAGGATTTTATTTTTACTAATTGTTTTACTTCTTCTCTGGGTAAAACATATTCTGTAATTTTTATTTTAAAAAGACCTTCGTATGTAATGTTACATGTAGATCTATAAAATGACCCTTGGTTTAAAAATTCTGCTTTACAAATGTTGAAAACTCTGGATATTATGTTGCAGCCAAAACTCTTTTTTGCGGCCTTGATTTTAGGAATAAGTGCTTTAATAACAATAATTAGCTCTTTAGCGATTTCTACAGCAGCCTTAGTAAATGAAGTAAACACTGCTCATTTTGTTACTGATTTAAGCAAAAATATTTCATTAGCCCTACTAAAACAATAAATTATAGATAAAAAGTTAGAAATGAAAATAAATGCTCTGGAGGAAGTGGTTCTGTCTATAGGTCAGGAAGTTCAAAATTTAAAAACACAACTCTCAGTTAAATGTCAGGCTAGTTTTAAATATATCTGTGTTACTGCTCTAAAATATAACTTTTCTTTTAATTGGAATGCCACCAAAAATCATTTGTTAGAGTTTGGATAGATAAAGATATCTCTAATGTTATGGAGGATTTACAGGACAAAATTACAGCAGTTAGTAAAGTTCATTCAGATGTAAAAATTTTACAATCTTTGGCAGCGTTAAGCATAACGTGGAGGTCCTCAATCCTCTGGATTGGATTCATGTAATAATTATAATTGCCATTGTCAGATCAATTCACCCAATTCTTATTCTTATATTTCCAGTCATTTTCTGGATGATCTTTACATTTGTCTCTTCTGTGCACCAAGACATTCATGAGCTTCAATTAAAAAATAAAAAAGAAAGAAATTCCATGACACCTCCTGCTGAATCTACGTGAGAGATCACGCCAGACAAAGCATAAGCTTCATGGAAGCATGCCTGCAAGAGGGGGGTGTTGGTTCAAGGCTTCCTATACACTTGGCTGCACCTTTATTGCCTCTACCTTTATTCTAACTATATTCTTCTTGGCTGTACATTTGTTGCCTTTTTCTCGTTTTGGCTATTTTTCTATTGATCCACGAACAGAGCTTGTGAAGCCACTTCCCCTCGTGCCTGTCCTCGCTACTCTCTGCTCTCTCTCTCTAACTCCACTTCTCTCGCAGGCTGCCTCACACCCTTTGCACATGCGCACCTGCCCCTGCGAGACCCTGGCCACTGCTGCCTCCACAGTGAGGCCCCTGAGCCCTGCCTCCTCCTCCCCTTGGCCCAGTCCCCTCTTCCCCTTGGCTCCGCCCCCTACCCTTGCCCACAAGAGCAGCCCTGACTGGGCCCTAAGGCTTCCAGGCCATGGGAATTACAGCCTCACCTCAGCTCAGCACTCCCCACCTACCCTAGCACTTGCTCAGGGGATCGAGTCTCCCCTCAGCCCCACGACAAGAGGAGACTCTCCTCAAAGCCTCTCCACTCCACATATCAAGCACATGCACAGTGACCCAGTGAGAGAGAGAGAGACAGAGACAGAGACAGAGACAGAGAGAGACTGAGAGACTGAAAGAGATTGTTGGGGAAAACTACCTCTCAAGGAATCAGAACATAGCACCCTTTTGGATGACTCAGCACACAGCATACTTCAAAAAACATCACAAAGCACCCTGAGTAAAAGACAGCACAATGTGCCCTTTGAAGGACTTAGCATATAATAGCCTTTGGGATGACTCAGCACACAGCACCCTTTGAAGGAGGGAATCCATAGCATGCAGTGTATAGGACTCAGTGCATGGCACACTTTGAAAAACTCAGCACGTAGCACTCTTTCCCAGGACTCAGCATAGAGCATCCTGTGTTAAGTCTCCATACACACCACCCTTTGAAGGGCTGAGTATGTAGCACCCTGTGTAAAACACTCAGTGCAGAGCACCCTTTGAAAAACTCAGCACATAGCACAGTTTTGAAGGACTCAGCACATACCATCTTGTGGAAGAACTCAACATACACCGCTATTTGAAAGACAGTACAGATCACTGTCTACAGGACTTGGCACATAGCACTCACCTCATCCTCTCTTCTCAAGGATGCAGCACATTACACCCATTGAGATAACTCAGCACACAACCCTCTTTGAAGCACTCAGCAAAAGTACCCTGTGTAAAGGACTGGGCCCACAGCACCCATTGAAAAATTCACCTGTCCCTCCCTTCTCAAGGGGTCAGCACATAGCACCATTTGGGATGAATTAGCATACCACACTTTTGAAGGACTCAGAATAAAGTACATTGTGTAATGGACTCAGCACACAGCACCCTTTGAAAAATCCAGTACAGCCTACTCTTCTCAAGGACTCAGAACATAACACCCTTTGGGATGACTCAGCACACAGAATGGTATTTGAAGACTCAGAAAAAACACCCTATGTGGGAAGGACTCAGAAAACAGCACCCTGTGAAGGACTCAGCACATACCTGTATGTCACAAGTTCAGCTGTCATTAGAATTAGGGTGCTTTCTGCAGTATCATCATTCTTCAGAAACACTTCACAAATCCTACTAGTTCACATTTAGTTAATGTGTGTTTTATATGGAGGAAGGTCAGCTGGGGGTCTTGAACTCAAAGCTTGGGGCCTCTGTCCCTGAGCTCTTTGGTTCAATGCTAGAGCTCTACCACTTTGATTCACAGATCCAATTTTGGTTTGTTTTTTTTGGAGGGTTGTTCTTTGACAGGCCTTATGGTAATCAGGAAGGCCAAGTTGGGGTTTCCATGGGCAAAGGCTCTTAGCTGGGCCTGGAGCTGACTTCTCACTTCCTTGTGCCCCTGGGAGCAGGGCCTCCTGGAGCTCTCTTGGCCTAGGGTGGAACAGATCTGCTCTGGAATCATCACTCAGGGTGAGCGAAAGTCAGGTTGGCCCTGGTCACTTCCCCAAATTGAACTCTAGAGGACGATAGTCCTCCATGATGGCAGAGGGACGCATGTTCCACCTCTAGCCACCAGGAGGCAGGATTTGTCCACCATAAGGATTGTATCAGTTGTATTTACTCTTGTTTCCCTGGGGCTCCCATCATGCTTTGAAGCCACCCTGGACAGGAAAGTCCTTGAGACTTACCTACAATTAACCATCGAAAAGCAAGTGGGGCTGCGGCACAAGTGGCAGAGCACTAGCCTTGAGCAAGAAAACTCAGGGATAGAGCCTTGGCCCTGAGTTCACACACACACACACACACACACACACACACACACACACACACACACACACACACACACAAGCACGCACGCGCACACACCACATGCATGCAAAATCAAAGATTTCTACACTTAAATCTTTGGGTATTCTCTACCTTTTCCCCACTGAGTCTATTGGTGGCTATTGGCCTAGGTGTTTGATGCATCCAACACCACCTGGCATCTTTAATTTTGGGGAAGAGAATGGCTAGAAGGTCAGCCTTCGCCCACCCAGCTCCTTGACTGGGTCAAGGTCTATCCAGGCCCTTTAGGTCTCCTTTTACAGACTCGCCAAGATGCCTTCAAAAGGTATCAAATGCTGGGCACTGGTGGCTCATGCCTGTCATCCTAGCTAATCTGGAAGCTGAGATCTGGAGGATCACGGTTCAAAGCCAGCCTGGGCAGGAAAGTGTGTGAGACTCTTATCATCGATGAACCATCAGAAAACAAGAAGTGGCCCTGTGTCTCAAGTGGTAGAGTGCTAGCCATGAGAGAAAGAGCTCAGGGACAGTGACCAGGACCTGAGTTCAAGCTCCAGGACTGGAAAAACAAATCTTTATTGGAGGCTTGTTTTCCCTTTGAAAACAATTCCTTCTTTGTGATAAGCATAGAATGGGCTTCTTCCCTGGCCACCAATAGATGTCCCTTGAATATGGGCCACCTCCCAGCAGCCTTTGCCCTACCCAACCCACAGTTTACCCTTTCCATGACCCAGCAGATGGAGGCCTGAGAGAAGGCCACCTGGCCACCTACTTATGGTGGCTGCTGAGGCTTTGGAGAATCACCATGTCACATAGTCATCATCTACATCAGTCTACAGAAGAAAGGGAGGGACCGTTCCTCACCTGAGCCCATGAGCTGTGGGTGGCTCTGGATGTGGGGCAGTTGCGCCAGGATGTGCTTTGTGGGGGAGTCCTGATTGGGAATCTTGATCTCCCTTCTGCTAGTTTCCATACTGTGTTGAAGTGGCAATTCTTTAAAACCTTTCTGCTCCTCCCTCTTTTCACCAGCCCTGGAGCCTGGAGTCATCCAAAGCGGCGGCAGTGACAGGAGGCTCAGTCTGTGCTGGCATCTGGAGCCTGTTGTCCATGTCTTCCCCTGTGAGGAGTGACAACGGCTCCCACAGCTCTCTCCATTTCTCCATCTTCTCCTAGGACAGCTGGTACACACGCTCAGGTTTCTTCTGACACAGCTCAGCCAGAATGAACATCTGCTCTTTACATGCCACGAGGGATTCCTCAACAGTGCGATGTGTGCCGACAGCTGGCTGCATCTATGTTGAAGATCACCCGCTGGACTATGGAAGTCCATCTTATCAGGCAGGTAGTGGACAAAGTATATTTTCTTCTCGGACTCCCACGTGTCCTGTTTCCCATCCCCACACAGCTGTGGTGCCAGCACATGGATGGAGTGCCTGTGGCTTAATCTTTCTCTGGCACTGAACTGCCAGGTGAACCTGGTGCCTGCAGCAGGCCTGCCACTCCTGCTGCAGGAGTTTCCTCCTGTGGATTTCAGCCACTAAGAGTGCTCACAAATCCATGTCCCTCTCGGTTTGGGGAATGTCTCCATCCTCTGCAATGGTCATGTCGGGGGGAGTCGACTCCTCACCTTTTGCTTCTCCAGGGTTTTAGACTTCCCCTTTCCCAGGGAACGCCAGGAAGCTCAGCTGGGCCTGCAGCCGCTCCTCCTGTGGTCTGATTACTTTCAGGCACTTGAGAGTGTCTTGCCACTTTGAGGGCACCACCTGGTCTCCCCAGTTGGTTGGGCTGTGCACTTTCTTCAGCTGCTCCAGGAGTTGGGTCTGCCTCTCTATGTGCTGCTGCAGGGCCTCCTTCTTGGAGCTAAGCCACTAATTGGTGGTGATGTACTGCTCATAGATGGCTCTGAGCTCCTGCAGCGGGGCCAGGGACTGCTCCTGCTGGTCCTGAGATGCTTGGCTTTCTTTCTCTCTCAGCCACTTCTTTCCATTCCTCTCTCTTCTCCTCTGTGTGGACCAGCTGTTCCCGCAGGTGTTTCTTCACCCGCTGCTCTGTGTCCAGGATACTGGCGAGCTCCTCCTCCTCACCACTCACCCTGTGGAGAGCCTCCCACAGCAGGGCCAGCTGTTCCTCCAGCTGTCTGTCACACACATATGCACATCATGGGGTCTCGGGGATCTCCTGCCAATCCTTGACCTTCTCCAGTCTGCACAATTGCTCCTGCTGCTCTGCGTTCTGGAGATGGAGCCTCTGGTTTTCCTGGATCTGGATGTGAAGTTATTCCTCCAGGTTTTTCAACTCCATCTGGGTGCAGTAGGCCTGGGCCTGCAACCGCCACTCAGCCTGAGATGGGCCATGGTTCTTCCAGTATTCTCTAGGCCGAACACCTGCCTCGACCCTTGCTCCTTCTCCTTGGTCAGTTGGTTCACCTGCTGGGTCAGCTGCCGGGTCTCCTCCTTCCACGTGGTCCTCTCAATGCTCAGGTCTTCTGTGAAGTTGTCTATCTCTAGATTCGCTGTGCTTACCAGTCAGCTCACGTTGTCTAGTAGTCTCTTCAGTTCCTCATGCCCCACAAGTGCTTGTTGGAACTTGCAGATTCCTTTCTCCCTGTTGTCCAGAGCACGTCCAACTTCTCCTGTAACTTTGAGTTCACTTGCTCCAGGTCATCGAAGCTTCTCGCCTTCCTTTAGCAGAAGGGTCACCTCATGCAGCTGTTCAAAGAACATTTCAGTCTCATTCTGTGATCAGTAACCACAGAAGCCGACATCTCCAGCTCTGCCACGCACTGCTCTGCGGCCTGCAGGCAGCTGGTGAGAGCTTCGTGCTCCCTTTCTGTGTCATTGGCCACCTGCTGCATGCAGGCGGGTGCACATTGTAAATTGCTTTCTGTGGAAATCAACCTCTGTATGGGTGCCTTGTGGATCTCTAGCTCCATTTTAGGTGCTGCATGCACCTGGGCTATCTTCTCCCTCTCTTTCTTCCATTGATCCTGCAGGTCTGACTTTTCCTGCTTCAGTGGTTGGATCTTGGCATAGAGTGCCTGTTTTCTTCTTTTGCTGGGGTCCAGGGTGGGCACCACGTGTCGGTAGCACCTCTGCAGATCCTTGGTGGTATCAGGACCATTGACACTCTGGAACCTCGTGGCTGTGACTGTGTCCAAAGGCACGGGAGGCCCGTGGTGGGCATCACCTTTGGCCCGACCCTTCCCTTTTTCATGTTCTTTGTTTTCTTGAATGTTGCAGGTCTGTCAGGAGGATTCTTCTACCGGTGTTCTGGTGGCAGTTTCATCCCCACAGCTTTCTCATGGAGTCTTGTTGTTTCAGACATCTGACGGCTGGGATGGGAAAGATGGGCTGGCCACCATCCCAGGCTCTGGGAAATCCTCTCTTCTCCCATTCACTGATTAGGATGTCAATTTCGTACTGTACTCCAAAGTCGCCTGGAGTCTCTTGCTCACCACTTAGCCACCTCTACCTTCCTCACTGCTGGTAGTGGTGTCAACCAACAGAGGGAATCCTGGTGCTTCCAGGCAGCATGGAATTTGGGTGTGGCCACCATTCTTGTATCCCATTGTTCAGAAAGAACCATGAAAGAATGGGGGTGTGACCAGAATACTGTGATGCAGGCAGAATGGGCGGAGTCAAGATGAGAGCAGCTGCTTTCCAAGGAAACTGTCCAATCCTGCTGGGGACACGAAGGTGACCTGCTTTAGCTCGATGGCTGCACAGATTGTTCTGTATGTCTGTTTGTTGCCAGTCCTGGACCTTTAACTCTGGATCTGGGCACAGTCTGTGAGCTGCTTTTGCTCAAGGCTAGCCCTCAACCTCTGTAGCCACACGACTCTACTTCTGACTTTGTTGGCATTGAAGTTGGACAGGGGTGACTTTGACCATGATCCTCCTATCACAGACTTGTAAGTATTAAGGAGAACTACTGAGAGCCATGGGTGCCTGCCTAATCATTGGTATTGCTGTTGTTCTTGGACAGACTTGTGAGTTCCCTATCCTGAGGATTAAATGGTGGAAGCTGGAGCCCACAGTTTGAATCCTGTTCCTGCCACCTCCAAATGGCAGGAGATCCTAAGAAACTCATTCCTATCCATATGAATACCAATGGAATGTGATATATGTCATGATTGAATGGGCAGTTCTTGAACGATTCTAGGATAAAATAATACACAATTATATCCTAGAACTCTGATCAATTTTAAACTAACACTTTATGAAGCATTTAAACAATCATATTCATTAAATGGAGGCATAATGAAATATCTAAGAATTGGGTGTCACATTGTATGAATGTGCCATTTTTTTTGCCAGGACTGGGATTGGAACTCATGGTCTGGGTAACTCTGTTGCACTGTGTGGGAAGGGGAAGCTCACCTCTGTGAAGTCAAGAAATTCAAGTCTGTTTCTTAGACCTGAAATTGATCCCCAGCACTAGAAAACATCTTTTTCATGTATATTTTACATACATTATTTATGTTTACATACATGTGTTGACTCTTTATTGCATTCAGTGTAGTTATTCATTTTATTTTTTGTTTTATTCATGTATTGGCCATTTATTTTATTGAGTATTATGGCACATAGAACATTGATTACATAGGATATAGGTCTGCATATGTATTCCACTTCATACCTGACACCCAGGAATTTCACAGAAAAAGAAAATGTGTCACCATCAGCTTCTTACTCCATGATTCATTGTTTGGGAGTATTGGTGTCTGAACACAAAGCCTATAAGGCCAAATTCCTTAATGGGTGCATGTCAGCACGCCATCCTGGGGCAAATTGAGCTGACAGGCAGTTCCCAGGGTATGAGATCAAGTCCCTAGGGTTGACAAAGTAAGAACAGATTGACATGTAGATGGTATTATGCTAATAAATATATATCTTTATAGAGTGCCAGAGATGTCAACACATTATTCAGTTATATAGACTACATTTCTACCAATTCTTGGCTATTTATTATGCCTCTATGTAATTAATGGTATTGTTTTCATCCTTAATAAACTATTAAGTAAATCAAGGTCCTGAAATTATTATATCCCTGTAAGAAATTATATTCTTTTAATGCTTCATATTAAATAAAATCAGTGTACTGAAATTATGATGTCTAATTTTATATGAGTAGCATTCACAATTAGCTCATTCAACTGTGACATTGATAACATTCCATCGTTATTCCTATGGATGGGAATGAGTCTCTTAAGATCTTCCACTATTTGGAAGTGGCATGACTGGGATTTGAACTCTAGACCTATGTTCCTGTGCGGGACTATGGCTTCCTCAATAGCCTGCTAGCCTTCAGCAATGCAAGATAAAGTACCCTTTGGAGCCCTGTCATTCAGATCCAGATCGTCATGGTGCAAAAGAAGAAAATGTAAAAATGCAATCATGCAACATTTTTTTCTTTGGTCGGTCATAGGGCTTGAACTCGGCCTGGGTACTGTCCCTGTGCTCTTCAGCTCAAGGCGAACACTCTACCGCTTGAGTCACAGTGTTACTTCCGGGTTTCTAGTGGTTTATTGGAGATAAGATTCTCACGGACTTTCTTTCTCAGGCTGGCTTTGAACTCCGATACTCAGATCTCAGCCTCTTGTGTAGCTTGGAATTCAGTTGTGAGCCACCGGCACCCGGCTCTGCCACTTTTTTTCTGTGCACATTTTTTCCACTTGCAAGGCTTGGAGATCTAGGATCCCAGGATTGGCTGTGGCTCCAGTGGCTGCACCCCAGCTTAGGATGATGGAAGCTGAGGCAGAGTTGCCATGACCTGAGTTCAAGACCTTGCTTCGCAAAAAAAAAAAAAAAAAAAAAAAAAAATTAGCTCCTTGGCTTGCAATTCACGCTGTTTTTTCTACCAGGCTTTGGATTTGAACTCAGAGTCTGGGTAACTCTGTAGCACTGTGGACGAAGGGGAAGCTCACCATGCTTGAAGATAATAAAGTTGGGCCTGGTCCCTAGGCCTGAATTCAAGCCTCAGCCCTGGAAAACATACTATTTATATTTATTGTAAAGATAGTATTTGTATTTACTATAGATGTTCAGTCCATATCCTGTTAGTTGTGGTTATTGATTGTATTTTTGTTTTATTCAATTATTTACCATTTATTGACTGTGATGATATGCATTCCATTTATTATACTGATGGCATCCCATCACATAGTATCTAAATTTGTAGACGTGTTCTTCATCATGTCTGACACCCAGGACTCTCAGAGAAAAGGAAAACAGGTGTCACACTTGACTTCTTATTCCACAATTCAATTGTTTGCAGTGCTGGGATCTGAACTCAGGGCCCAGCAGACCTAATTCAACACGGCAACCTCTAGCCAAGGAAGCTGCCAGACAGTTCCCAGTCCCTGAGATAATAGCCATACATGGATAGGCAGGTGGCAGTATACCAATAAATATATATTTGTATAGAATTCCAGAGACATCTACTTAGGATTCAATGATATCAACTACATTCCTACCAACTGTTATGTATTATTATGCTGCCATTGAAGGAGTAGTATTGTTTTCATGCTTAATAAACCATTCATTAAGATCAATCAGCATCCTAGGATCATTACATCCCATTTTAGATTAGACCGATGCCCGCAGAAACTTATACATTCATGAGTTTGCAAACAATCTATCGTTATTCCCGTGCATAGGAACAAGTCTCTTGGGAAATCTCCCCACTGGTAGGTGTCAGGACCAGGATTCAATATCAGGGACTTCGATGACATATGGGCCTGTGGCTTCCGCAATAGGCCACTAGCCTTGGCCAATGCAAAGTGAAGTAAACTTGTAGCTTTGTCATTCAGACCCAGGTTGGTCACCATGCAAAGGAATAAAATGTAAAAAATCCATCCCGCAGCTATTTTCCAGTGCGGTTTTTTTTTTTTTTTTTCTTTCTCCTGCAAGGCTTCCAGGCCTAGGATCACAGGATCGGCTCTGCGCCTATGGCAGCCCACCAGCCTAAAGTGATCGAAGCTGAGGCAGAGTTGCCCTGAACTGAGTTCAAATTGCTTGGTTGGCAAAAAATAAAATAAAATAAAAATAATAAATAATAAACCACCCTAGCTCAGAATTAGCACCATTTTTTCTGCCACAGCTGGGATTCCAACTCAGATCTGGGTAACACTATAGCACAGTGGGTGAAGGGGAAGCTCACCATCCTTGAAGCCTACAAGGTCAGGTCTGCTCCCAGGGGCTGAATTGAAGCCCAGGTCACCTTCACTCTGCAGACCGCCGAGTTCGGACCCAGCATGGTCAACATGCAAAGGAAAATGAACATAAAAGCGCCAGGTGGAACTTCCTGCCACTTTTTTTTTCCCCTTCGTGGCTTTTTTTCTCTGCAAGCCCTGGGATCCTAGGATGCGATGATGAGTTGTAGGTCCAGAGGCTGCAGCCCAGGATGATTGGAACTGAAGCAGAGTTGCCACGACTTGTGTTCAAGCTCTGAGTCTGTTAAAAAATTTTGAAGGAAGCACCCTAGCTCCAAATTCGCCCCATTTTACTGCCAGAGCTGGGATTTGAACTCAGGTCTGGGTAACTGTTACACTGTGGGGGAAGGAGAAGATCACCATCCTTGAAGACTACAAGTTCAGGCCTGCTCTCAGTGCCTGAATTGAAGCCCCAACACTGGCAAAAATCATATGTCCACCTATTTTACACATAGGATCTATTTACATACATGTGTGAAATGCATCATGCTTTCAGTGTAGTTATTTATTTTATTGTGTGTCTTAGAGATGCATTTTGTATTTTATTGTGTATGATGACAGATATAAATGTGCTGACATGCATGACAACCTATTCCCTTGTCTATAGAGTTGCCTATGCCTTGTCCATCCTAGATGAGACCCAGGACTTTCACAGGGCCGGAAAGCAGGTGAACTGATGTACTGCTCACATCAGGATTCATGTTTTGGCAATGTTGTGATTTGAACTCAGAACCTAGCAGGCCCATTTGGCGAAAGGGTCAACGTGAGGACACTGGCCTGTGAGCAACTGAGGAGCTAAACCGTTTCCAGGACCTGACATTGAGCACCAGGGAGGCCCCGGATAGGCATAAATTCATAATTTAAACATAGGACCTCTATTTATATACATGTTTGGACAGCATCTTGCGTTCGGTGCACTTCTCCTTAATTTGTGTCTAATTCATGGAGGTAATGTGTATTTTACTGAGTATGGTGACAGTTACAACTGTGCTAACATGGATGTCAACCTGTTCACATGGCTATAGAGTTGCCTATATAGCATGCTCCATTCCTAGCTGAGAAGCAGGACTTTCGCAGCATAGGAAAAGAGGAGGATCACTTGGCTTCTCACATCAGTATTCATCTTTTGACAGTGCTGGGATTAGAACTCAAGGCCTAGAAAACCCAAGCGGTGAATGGGTCATGGTGAGTACACCAGCCTCTGAGCCAATAGAGGGTTAGGTCCATCCCGGGACCTGAGGTTGAGCCCTGGTGGGGGCCATTATTGTTATAAATTCATAATTTACAGAGATGATCTCTATTTACTTACATGTGTGGAATGCATCACGCATTCAGTGTAGTTATTCTCTTTATTTTGTGTCTTAATCAGGGATGCATTTTGTATTTTATTGCATATGATGACAGATATAACTGTGCTGATAAGGATGGCAACCTATTCCAATGTGTATAGAGTTGCCTATATAGCATACTGTGTCCTAGCTGAGACCCAGGACTTCACAGCACAGGAAAACAGGTGCAACAATGGGCTTCTGAAAGAAGCATTCATGTTTTGGCAGAGTTGGGATTTGAACTCAAAGCCTAGCAGCCCCAATTGGTAAAAGGGTCAAGGGGAGGATACTGGCCTGTGAGCAACTGAGGAGTTAGGCTGTTCCCAGGACCTGACATCGAGCCCCAGGGAGAGCCAGGATAGGAATAAATTCATAATAGAAACAGGATCTGTATTAACATATTGGTATAGACAGCATCTTGCGTTCGGTGCACTTCTCCTTAACTTGTGTCTAATTCATGGAGGTATTGTGTATTTTACTGAGTATGGTGACAGATATAACTGTGCTGACATTGATGGCAACCTGTTCCCATGTTTATAGAGTTGCCTATGCATTCATTCTCCATCCTAGCTGAGACCAAGGGCTTCCACATGAGAGAAAAACAGGTGCAAAGACTGGCTTCTGACATCAGGATGAAACTTTGTCAGTGCTGCTATTTGAACTCAAATCTGGGTAACCCCATTGCACTGTGGGGAAAGGGGAAGCTCACCATCCTTGAAGACTAGGATGTCAGGCCTGGTCCAGGGCCTGATTTGAAGCCCCAGCACTGGACAAAATAATAAGCCCACCTCTTTTAAACATAGGATCTCTACTTCCATACTGGGGTGGTATGCATCTTGCCTTCAAGGTAGTTTTTTTTTAAAATTTGAGTCTTATTCATAGATGTATTCTGTATTTTATTGAGTATGGTGACAGGTATATCTGTGCTGCCCTGGATGACAACTGATTCCCATGAGTAGAGAGTTGCCTATGCATTCTCCATCGTAGCTGAGACCCAGAACTTGCACAGCACAGAAGAACAGGTGCAACAACTGGTTTCTCACATCAGGGTGAATTTTTGGCAGGGCTGGGATTCAAACTTGGGGCCTAGGAGACCCAACTGACCAATAGATCCATGTGAGCAAACCAGCCTGTGAACCACTAAGGAGCTGGGCCTTTCCCAGGAACTGAGATCTAGCCCTAGGGAGCCCACAATAATCCTCAATGCATCATTGAAACATGGGATGTCTATTCACATCCATGTGTGGACTTCCTCCTGCATTGAGGTTAGTTATCCTCTCCATTTTGTGTGTTATTCATGGATGTATTGTGTATGTTCTTGAGTATATGATGACAGGTATAACTGGGCTGGCATGGATGACAACCTATTCCTATGGCCACAGGGTGGCCCACACATTCTCCATCTTAGAGGAGACCCAGGACTCGCACAGGAAAGGAAAACAGGTGCAATGATTGGCTTCAGACATCAGGATGAATCTTTTGGCACTGCTGGAATCTGAACTTGGAGCCTAGCAGGCCCAATAGGCGAATGGGTCCACGTGAGCACACCAGCCTGTGAGCCACTAAGGATCTAGGCCATTCCCAGGACCTGAGATCGAGGCCCAGAGTGAGGTGGAGCACAATCGTTGTCCATTTATAAGCTGAAGGTAGTATGCAAATAAGTACATATTTGAATAAAGTAGGAGACATGGCGACCTGTGATGGAATCCAATTTACCCTGTGACTACCAATTCTCAGATCTTCCCCAATGCCTCCATTTCTTGACTGTGATGATTATTGTCACACTTCATCAACCCTTCATAAAAAATAATGGATACCCCATGAGTCTTGCTTATCATTTCCTACTTGCATCCTGCAGGAACTACTCATTCAAGGATGAGATGATCATATTCCACACTTCCTAGGTCCGGAAACAAGTACTTCAGGATCTTCCACCATTCCCACAATGTAGGGGGGCTGACCCGGATTCCAACCCATGGCCTCCGTTGCACGGTTGGCTGTAACTTCCCCGATAGCCAGCAGGCCTTCAGCCATGCCAGGTCACCTTCACTCTGTAGGCCACCGTGTTCAGACCAACATGGTCACTATGCAAAGGAAAATAAACGTACAAGCACGAGGTGGAAATTCCTGCTGCTTTTTTCCCCTTCTGGCCGTTTTTTGTTTTTTGTTTTCCTGCAAGCCCCGGGCTCCTAGGGTCCGAGGATGGGCGGTGGGTCCGGGGGCTACAGCCTAGGATGATTGCAGCCAAGGCAGTGTTACCTCGACTTGAGTTCAAGGCCTGGGTCTGGTGAAAAAAAACATAAATAAATAAAAAATTATGAATGAAGCACCCTCGCTCAGAATTCACGCCATTTTATTGCCAGACCTGGGATTTAAATTCAGGTCTGGGTAACTTTGTTGCGCTGTGGGGGAAGGGGAAGATCACCATCCTTGAAGACTACACGGTCAGGCCTGCTCCCAGGGCCTGAACTGAAGCCCCAACACTGGCAAAAATCATATGCCCACTTATTTTACACATGGGATCTCTATTTACATATATGTGTGGAATGCTTCATGCTTTCAGCGTGTGTCTTAGTCAAGACTGCATTTTGTATTTTATTGAGTATGATGACAGATATAACTATACTGACATGGATGGCAACCGATTCCCATGTCCATGAAGTTACCTATGCTTTCTCCATCTTAGCTGAGACCTAGGACTTTCACAGGACAGGAAAGCAGGTGGATCTATGGGCTTCTAATATCAGGATTCATGTTTTGGTACTGTTGTGATTAGAACTCAGAACCCAGCAGGCCAATTGGCGAAAGGGTCAAGGAGAGGACACTGGCCTGTGAGCAACTGAGGAGCTAGGCTGTTCCCAGGACCTGACATCGAGCCCCAGGGAGGGCCAGGATAGGCATAGATTCATGCTTGAAACATAGGATCAATCTATATTGACATATATGTGTGAACAGCACCTTGCATTCAGTGCACTCCTTTTCCTTATTTTTTGTCTTATTTATGGAGGTATTGTGCATTTTGCTGAGTATGGTGTCAGATATAACTGTGCTGACATGGATGATGACCTGTTCCCATGGTTATAGGGTTGCCTATGTATTCATTCTCTATCCTAGCTGAGACCCAGGACTTCCACATGAGAGGAAAACAGGTGCAATGACTGGCTTCTGACATCAGGATGAAACTTTTGTCAGTGCTGTCATTTGAACTCAGGTCTGGTTAACTCCATTACACTGTGGGGGAAGGGGAGCTCACCATCCTTGAAGACTAGAATGTCAGGCCTGGTCCAGGGCTTGATTTGAAGCCCCAGCACTGGACAAAATATAAAGCTCATCTCTTTTAAACATAATATCTCTATTTACATACAGTTGTGGTATGCATCTTCCATTCAATGTAGTTTTTTTTTTATTTTCAGTCTTATTCATGGATGTATTGTGTATTTTATTGAGTATGGTGACAGGTATATCTGTGCTGCCATGGATGCCAACCTATTCCCATGGCTATAGAATTGCCTATATAGCATTCTCCATCCTCGCTTAGGTGCAGGACTTTCACAGGTCAGGAAAACTGGTAGATTGATGGACTTCTCACATCAGGATGTATCTTTTATCAGTACTGGTATTTGAACTCAGGGCCTAGCAGGCAAAATTGGTGAATGGGTCAAGGTGAGCACATCAGCCTGTGAGCCACTAAGGTGCTAGGGCGTTCCCATAACTTGAGCTTGAGCCCCAGGGTGGGGCTGGTGCACCATATTCATCCATTCTTATGCTGAAACTTGTGTGCTACTAAATACCTATTTGTATACAGTAGGAGATGTGGTGAACTGTGTTGGATCCTATCTACCATGTGAGTACCGATTCTTGGATCTTTCCCAATGCCTTGATTTCCTGAACGTAAGTATTATTGTCACACTTCATGAAGTCTTAATTTAAAATAATCATTGTGCCAAAGGTCTTGTCTATCATTTCCTATGTGAATCATGCATTAACTTCTCAACTCTTCCCTAGACCTGAATTCAAGCACCAGCCCGAAAAACGTAACATTTATAGACATCTTAAATATATGATTTATACTTACATCTATATATTCAGTCTATATCGTGTTTGTTGGAGTGATTCATTATATTTTTTTATTGATAGATTGATTTAGCATTTATTTTATGGGCTGTGAGTGCACCTATAACATTTATTACATTTATTCCAATCTATTCCATAGCATGTAGCTTTGCAGATATATTATGTACATCATACCTGACACCCAGTACTTGCACAGAAAAGGAAAACAGGTGTCACACATGGAATCTTACACCAGGAAGAAACTTTTGGCAATGATGGAAACTAGACTAAGGACCAAGGAGGCCCAATTCATGAATGGGTGAGTGTCATCATGGCAGCCGCTAGCCCATTCAACTGCCAAGTGGATCCCAGTGTCTGGGATCAAGCCCCAGGTTTGGCCAAAATAGCAATAACTCTCTATGCAGATGATGGTATATAAATACATATAAATTTAGATATTTAGATACTGTTAGAAATGTCTATCTGGTATTCAATGATATATACTACATTCCGATAGATTCTCAGGTCTTCAGTGAGGATTCCATTTAATCAATGGTATTCTTTTAATGCAAAATAAACTATGAATTTTAATCAATCTGTGTCCTGTGATTATTGGGTCTAATTTTATGCTAGACTGATTCATGAACTACTCATCCAACCATGACATTGATCACATTCCTTTGGTGCTCCTAGGGACAGGCAATAATTTTGTAGGCTCTCCAGCCCTTTGTAAGTGTCATAATCGGGATTCAAACTCAGGGCCTAGGTGTCCAGGTTGGCCTATGGCTTCGCTGACAGCCCGACAGCCTTCAGCAATGCCAGGTGAACTACAGGTTGCAGCCATGTCACTTGGACACGGGAATGGTCACCATGAAAGGAAGGGAAACCCGAGAAACTACTGACCATCCACAGTTCACAGCTTTTTTTCAATGCCATTTTCATTTTGATTTCCTGTCAGCCCCCAAGGCCTAGGATCCTAGGATGGGCTGTGGGTCCAGAGGTTGCACCATCCCAGCCTAGGGTGATGTTAGCTGAGGCAGAGTTTCCACGACCTGAGTTCAAGCCCTGTGATTGGCAAATAAATAAATAAATAAATAAAACCTAAAAATATTAAAAGGACTAATGAAGCTCCCTGGCTTGGAATTTGTGCCTTTTTTTTTCCTGCTAGTCTTGAGGTTTGAACTCGGAGTCTGAGTTAATCTGGTGCACTGTGGGGAAAAGGGGAAGTTTACCTTCCTCGAAGATAAGAAATTCAGGACAGTTCCCTAGGCCTGAATTCTAGCCCCAATCCTGGAGAACATAACATTTATAGTAATTTTTAGTATATGATTTATACTAACATCCATATGTTCAGTCCATATTGTGTTTGCTGGAGTGTTTCATTATATTTTAGTATTTATTTATTTACCAATTATTTTATTGATCCTGAGTACACCTATAATATTTATTACATTTATTCCAATCTATTCCATAGCACGTAGCTTTGCAGACATACTAATACTATATACATCATACCTGACACCCAGCATTTGCACAGAAAAGGAAAACAGGTATCACACTTGGAATCTTACTGCAAGATGAAATTTTTGGCAATGCTGGGACCTGAACTGAGGGCCAAAGAGGCTCAATTCATGAATGGCTGAGTGTCAGCATGGCAGCCTCTAGCCCATTCAGCTGCCAAGTGAATCCCAGGACCTGGGATGGAGCCACAGGTTTGGCCAATAGAGCAATACCTTTCTATGCAGACAGTGGCATACAGATAAATATATATTTAGGTATTTACATACTGCCAGTGGTGTCTATCTTGTATTAAATGACATATTCTGTGTTCCTACGGATTCTCAGGTCTTTAGTGAGGACTCCATTTAATGAATAGTATTCTTTTAATGCATAATAAACTATGAATTAAAATCAATTTGTGTCCTGTGATTATTAGTTCTAATTTTATGCTAGACTGATTTATGAACTATTCAACCAATCATCCAAACATAACATTGATCACATTCCTCTGGTGTTCCTAGGGACAGACAAGAGTTTCTTAGGCTCTCCAGCCCTTTATACTGGCATGACCGGGATTCAAACTCAGGGCCTATGTGTCCAGTTGGCCTATGACTTCGTTAACAGCCTGCCAGCCTTCAGCAATGCTAGGTGACATACAGGTTGCAGCCTTGTCATTTGGACCGAGGATGGTCACCATGCAAGTAAGGAAAACCAAGAAACCGCCATCCATCCACAGTTTGTGACTTTTTTTCACTGCAGTTTTCATTTTGTTTTCCTGTCAGCCCCCGAGGCCTGGGATCCCAAGATGGGCTATGGGTTCAGATATTGCACCATCCCAGCCTAGGGTGATATTAGTTGAGGCAGAGTTGCCACGACCTGAGTTCAATCCCTGTGCTTGGCAATAAATAATGAATGAATGAATGAGTGAATGAATAAATACATGAAATAATTTTAAAATATTAAAAATAGTCAGGCACCAAAGGCTCACGCCTGTAATCTTAGCTACTCAGGAGCCTGAGATCTGAAAATCGCGGTTCAAAGCCAACCCGAGCAGGAAAGTCTTGAGACTCTTATCTCCATTAAACCACTATAAAACCCGAAGTAGCGAAGTAGCGCTGTAGTTCAAGTGGTAGAGTGCTCGCCTTGAGCTGAAGAGCCCAAGGACATCTTCCAAGGCCAGAGTTCAAGTCCCATGAGATATATATATATATATATATATATATATATATATATATATTACTAATGAAGCTCCCTGGCTTGGAATTCATGCCTTTTTTTTTTCTGCCAGGCCTGGGAATTGAACTCGGAGACTGGGTAACTCTAATGCACTGTTGGGGACAGAGAAACTTACCCGCTTTGAACACAAGCAATTCAGGCCTGTTCCCTAGGCCTGAATTCAATCCCCAGCCCTGTTAAAGTAATATTCATCCACATTTGAAATAATGATTAATATCTACATACTTATGCTTATTGCATATTGCTTTGAGTATATTTATTTTACTTTTTGTATTATTCATTCCTTCATTATTTTTGTTGACTATTATTATACTTATATGTTAAATTGATTACCTCTTCTGAGAACTATACAGATTTACATATGCATTATATATCTTAATTCAGACCCAGGACATTCACAGAAATTCTATAGTAGATCATCCCATGCATAGAAAAACAGAATGAATACATCAACCAAAGTCTAATTTATCCATAGGTACCCCAGTGGCTCACATCTGTAATCCCAGCTACTCAGAGGTGAGAAGTGGAAGACTAAGTTTCAAAGCCAATCCAAGCAGAAAAGCCTGAGAGATGGATGTCATCTCCAATTAACTGGCCAAAAACCAGGCAACAGGGATGGCTGAATTGGTAGAAAATCAGCTATGAAAAACAAAGCCAAGAAAGAGCAAGTTGAGTTCAAGTGCAGGGAGAGGGGGTTTGGGGCATAAAGGGGAGAGAACTCCTCCAAAAACAGAGAACAAACAACAGTACACAAATCCCACCTAATTTAGGGTACCAAACAAAGGGAAAAAAAGATCAAGCTTGTGCAGTTGTATAACTTTACATGATCACATATGTTCTTAGGTACACTTCAAAGCTATGTTTCTACTAATATATATGTATATGTTAATAATGTATATATTGTGTATATATATTAATAATGTATATATATGTGAATAAATTAAGAAACCAGCCAATGAATAAATACTTCTGAATTAGTGCCTTAACCATGGCACTATAAATTATTTGTACTAAAAGTATATTCCAAGTTTCTTTCTTCAGAATCAATCTTTAAGACGTTTGTTCATGTGCCAGGCACATGAGGCCCATGCCTATCATCCTAGTTACTCAGGAGGCAGAGATCTGAGGATGGTGGTTCAAGGCCTGCTCTGGCAGGAAAGGCCGTGAAACTCTTATCTCCATTAAACCACTAGAAAACTGGAAGTGGTGCTGTAGCTCAATCAGTAGATTGCACGCCTTTGGTCTGAAAAGCACAGGGATAAAGCCCAAGCCAAGAGTTCAAGCCCCACCACCGAAGAAAAATTTGTTCATAAAAAATTCTAATGTTCTAAGATTTAGGAAACTTTTCTTCCAGGGTCTTATGCTCTTTAGGCAACTACTCCACTGCTGGGCTACATCCCAGTCCCAATGTTTTTGCTTTTAATTTTAAAATCCAGTTTATTCCCAAAATGCTTAAAAGTTCCTACTCTCCTCACACAAGTGAGTTTTTAATCCACAAACCCAACCTTTTGTGGTATGAAGACACCCTAGTGTATTTTGTGGTAGGCACTGAGGAAAACTCACACAAATTGCAGACAGTTTATAATTACAAAAGTAACTCTGAATAGAAAAAACATCAGTTGCCAGGTGCCGATGACTCAAGCCTGTAATCCTACCTACTCATGAGGCTAAGATCTGAGGGTCACAGTTAAAAGCCAGCCCAGGCAAGAAAGTCCATGAGACTCTTATCTCCAATAAACCACTAGAAAACCGGAAGTGGTGCTGAGGCTCAAGAGGTAGAGTGCTTGCCTTGATCTGAAGAGTGCAGGGACAGCGCCCAAGCCCAGAGTTCAAGCCCCAGGACCAACCAAAAAAAAAAAAAAAAGAAATAACATCAACTCTCCCAATCTTCTAGGGAGAAATAATGTCCTCATTTTCATTCTCACCCTTCATGGCAGATGACCAAAATAGAAACACCAATGTGCTATGCTAAAATGTAAAAGTTTAAACCCCTTTTTGAAAAACTCTCATGTTTTAAAATCAAAATGTATCAAATAAAGGCAAAGTGAACTTTAAAAAAATATTAAAAATGCTAATGAAGCTCCCTGGCTTGGAATGTGTGACATTTTTTGTCTCCAAGGCCTGGGATTTGAGCTTGGCGTCCAGGTACCTCTGTTGCACTGTGGGGGAAGGGGAAGCTCACTGTGCTTGAAGACCAGAAAGTCAGGCCTGTTCCCTAGGCCTGAATTCAGGCCCTAGCCCTGTAAAACATACTCCTTATATATATTTTAAAGATAGGATTGATCTTCTATACAGATGTTCATTCTATATTATGTTTGGTGTGGTTATTCATTGTATTTTTTGTTTTATTCATTTATTTGACATTAATTTTATTGACTTTGATGATACCTAACCATGTATTATATAACTAACCATGTATACCTAACATCCTATCACATAGCATTTAGATTTGTAGACTTGTTATCCATCATGCCTGACACCCAGCACTCTCACAGAAACGAAAAACAGATGTCACACTTGGCTTATAACTCCAGGATGAAATTTTTGTCAGGAGGTGAGATCGAGCATCAGGGGTGACCAAAATAGCCATAGATGGATAGGCAGGTGGTAGTATATCAATAAATTTGTATTAGTACAGAGTGCCATAGCCATGTATCTAGTATTCAACGACATCTACTACATTCCTACCAAGTCTTTGGTATTTATTATGCCTCAATTGTAGGAATATTATTCTTTTTGTGCCTAATTAGCCATTAATTAAATTCAATATGCATCCTAGGATTATTGTGTCTAATTTGAGACTAGACCGCTGCACGGACTACTCATTCAATCATGAGTTGGATACCACTCCATCTGAACTTCTATGAATGGGCAGGAGTCTCTTGGGATCTTCTGCCATTGGTAGGTGTCAGGACGGGGATTTGAACTCAGGCATTCTGTTGTGTGGTTGGCCTATGGCTTTTCTGACAGCCAGCCAGCCTTCAGCAATGACAGGTCACCTCTGTGTTGAAGGCATGTCATTCAGACCTATGATGGTCACCGTGCAAGGAACCAAAGCCAAGAAACCACCTACCATGTGCGGCTCGCGGCTTTTTTTTTTTTTTGGTGCCATTTTCATTTTGTTTTCCTGTCAGACCTCGGGTCTTAGGATTCCAGGATCAGCTTTGGTTCCGGAGGGTAGTGTGATAGAAGCTTAGGCAGAGCTGCCACGATCTGAGTTCAAGCCACATGCATGGCCAAAAAAAAGAAAAGAAAAAGAAAAGAAAAAAGAAAAAAAAATAAGACAACTAAAAAAAGTAAAAAAAAAAAAAAAATTACTTAACTCCCTGGTTTGCAATTCGTGGTATTTTTTTCTGCCAGGCCTGGAATTTGAACTCAAGGTCAGGGTAAATATGCAGCACTGTGGGGGAAGGAGATTCTCACCATGCTTGAAGAGAAAAAGTCAGGACTGTTCCCTAGGCCTGAATTCAAGCCTCAGTCCTCGAAAACATACTCTTTATATAGATTTTAAAGATAGGATTTATACTTCCATACAGATATTCAGTCCATATCATGTTTGATGTGGTTATTCATTTTATTTCTTGTTTTGTTTATTTATTTACCATATATCTTATTGACTCTGATGACACCAATACCATTTATTACATTGTTTACATCCTATCACATAGCATCTAGATTGGCAGATGTGGTCTCCATTATGCCTGACACCCAGGACTCTCCAAGAAAAGGAAAACATGTATCATACTCAGCTTCTTACTCCAAGATTAAATTTTTGGCAGTGCTGGGATCTGAAGTCAGTGTCTAGCAGGCCCAATTCATGAATGGGTGAGTGTGAGCGCGGCAGCAGCTAGACAATGAAACTGTCAGGTGGTTCCCACATACTGAGATCGAGTCCCAGGTTTGGCCAAAACAGCAATATATGAATAGCCAGATGGTGGTATACAAATAAATATATATTGGTAAAGAGTCCCAGAGCTGTCTATCTATGACTGAATGACCTCTACTACATTCCGACCAACTCTTAGGTATTTATTATACTGCCATTTAAGGAATAAACTATTAATTAAGATCAATCAGGTGCTCAGAAGGTGGCTCAGTGGTAGAGCGCTCGTCTTGCATGCATGAGGCATGAATTTGATTCCTCAGCACCACATAAGCAGAAAAAAGAAAAACCTGGAAGTGGTGCTGTGGTTCAATGGGTAGAGTGCTAGCCTTGAGAGAAGAGCTGAAGGACATTGCCCAGGCCCAGTTTTCAGGCTCCATGACTGGACGCCCCCCCTCCCCCCAAAAAAGATCCATCAGCATGCTTGGATTATTGCATCCAATTTTAGACTTGAGTGATGCACAAACTACTCTCTCAATCGAGTCTCTTGTGATCTCCTGCCATTGGTAGTTGTCAGGACTGGGATTTGAAAATGAGGCCTATGTTGACAGGTCGGCCTGTAGCTTTCCTGATAGTCCACCAGCCTTCAGCTATGGCAGGTCAGGTCCACTTTGCAACTGAGTCACCGTGCAAAGAAAAAAAAAGCAAAACCTCCATTCCTCTGCAGCTTGTGACTTTTTGTGCTATCCCACTTTTTATTTCGTCCTGCAAGCCCTCTGGGCCTAGGATCCCAGGACTGGCTGTGGGTCTGGAAGCTGCACCCCAGCCTAGGGTGATTAAAGCTGAGACAGAGTTTCCACGCCCCGAGTTCAATCCCCATGGCTGGCAAAAGCAAAAAGAATAAATACAAAATTAATTAATTATTTAACTAAATAAAAAAAATCTCCCTGGTTTGAAATATCTGCTAATTTTCTTTCCTAGCCTGGGATTTGAACTCAGTGTCTTGGTATATCTGTAGCAATGTCAGGGAAGGTTCAGAATTGCCAATACTTGAGTTCAAACCCCATGCCAAGCCAAAAATAAAAAATTAAGTCACTGACCTTGGCAAGGGGAGCAATTGTGGAGATTGGAGGGAAGGGATGGTAGGAGGAAAACAAAGGAGGAAGCAACAATGCTCAGTAGGAAATGTACTCATTACCTTGTTCATGTAACTGTAACTCTCAGTACAACATTTTTACAATTAAAAATGTTCAAAAAAACCCGAAAAAATATAATGCTCAGAGAAGCATTTGGGGTGTAAGGGAAAGATGTCTAAATAGCTGTACAAAATTCTACACTGCTTTGCTTTTAATGCTCAGTATGGAACTGAATAAACATAACTCCTTCCATTAAAAAAAATCAAGTCACTGTCTTGGAACTGGGCCAGTATTTCTGCCATTGCTGGGATTTGATTGCATTGCCCAGTAACTCTTTTGCAACAAGGGTGAAGGTGAAGCTCACTCTACTTGAGGAAAAGAAATTCAGGCTAGAGTTCCCAGGAACTAAATGAAGGCCCTGCAATGGAAAAAATATTTCCATGCATGTGTAATATATGATATATACTTACATATGTATATTTATTACATATTATTATTTTTATTATTGATTTTGTATTTATTTGATTCATTTATTGTTTATTGTATTTAGTGTTATTGTACACATATTTTACATGTTGTACATGTATTATAAAAATATACAAAATAAATTAGGACATTGACTCATTTTTCATTAATATTATATTACGTGTTGAAACAAAATACATAATTAAATGGAGGTATTTGTCACAGTCTTAAGATGTTTAGAATCTGTCCCCAGTATGATCCTTGTCTTACTTATCTATGGACATCTTCCTATAGGGATTTCTTTACATAATTTATACTCAGAAGCCTTTTCTTGAGGATAGGCAAATTGAGGGATAAAATTGCAAGGGTGGGGTTAAAATGTGGCTTAGTGGTAAAGAGCTCGCTCAGCATGCATGAATGCCAAGATTTGAATTCTCAGAGCCACATACTCAGAAAAAGCCACAAGCTGTGGAGTGGCTCAAGTGGTACAGTCCTAGGCTTGAGAAAAAGAAGCTCAGAGACAGTACCCAGGCCCTAAGTTCAAGCCCCAGGACTGTCAAAAACAATAGGCTAGATGCCAGTGGCTCACTCCTGGAAACCTAGCTTCTCAGGAGGCTGAGATTTGAATACCACAGTTCAAAGACAGCCTACACAAGGAAAGCCTGTTAGACTCTTATCTCGAATGAACCACCAAAAGGCCTCATATGGTGCTGTGGTTCAAGTGGTAGAGTGTTCACCTTGAACTGAAGGGCTCAGGGACACTGCCCAGGCTTGATACAAGACACACAACTGGAAAAAAAGTGAGGATTAATGAAAGTACTTTTTCTATTTGCTAATTATGAGAACATCCTGTGGAAAATGAACACAGATGTAACCAGAATTGGAGTTAGAGCTCAAGGTTCAAGTGAACACATCCATATACCCAGCTTCTCTGACTCTAGCATTATAACTTTGTGTCCTACAGGGTTCTGAAAGGTCCAATGTTGAAGAGATTAATATGATCCCCAAGCCCTTTGTGATAAGCAGTTGACTACTATTACAGTTCTGAAGCTAGCAGAGTACCAGTAGCTCAAGCCCATCACCCTAGCACATGAGGCTGAGGTCTCAGGCTGAAGCCAGCCAGGGCAGGAAAGTCTATGACACTCTGACTTCCACTTCTGAAAGGTCAGATGTTCAAGAGCTTCCTGTGTTTCGGTTGGTGATGAGAAGTTACTCGCACTCTAAATGTTCTTATGATGTGTCTTTCCTGCTTCTATAGCTCAAGAATTCTAAATGTTCTTAGAATTCTTGAGCTATAGAAGCAGGAAGGACACATCATTGACCCATCCTGGGTTCAAATGAAGTTCTCAGGATCCAAGTCTTAGCCCTGTTGGCAGGAAGAACTCCACTAAAATGCTATATTTGGAGGACAGTAAACAGTTTCAAAAGCCGGGCTAGGTGAAGAGACATAGGCCTGCAGGATTACAAGGCAGAATGTACACACTCAACAGTGAAGTGAGCTGCAAAACCACTTCATTCATTCCAGGCACAGCCAGATAGGGGGAAACCTGAAATATTTGTTAGACTTACACTAGGGTCAGGCTTTTCTCAGCCTCTTCAAACAATGACTAATTAACCTTCCTCCCTCAGGTGAACCGAGCTTCAAGCTATCATTAAGTTCATAATAGTGAGCCAGTTTAGTGGGGGAGAGGGCAGGAACAGAGTAGAAACACCATGCTCTCTGGTCTTAGGGAGTGGGTTTTTGACTCTCCATCTGTCAGATTTGAAGGCCCCTCTTCTACCTCTTCCAGGCCATTCTCCTTCCTTCATTCTCCACATCATTAATGCAAATCCCCAGTCCAAGGAGAGGCAATGCCATTTCTCTTCTGCCTCCAAGCACCTGAGTTAGAATCTGGCTGTGCCCTCTTGGCTCTGGGGCCTTCGGATGCCTGAGAAGTGGGACAGAGATTGTCTTCTTGCTCTGTGATTGTGTGAAGGCGATGCTGGTGTCCTCGCACACTGTAAAAGGCCTTATGACAGGATTGTTCCTTTCTTTCCTTCTAACGACCAAGATCAGCTTCATTTATCATCTATCTATGTATCTCTGTAATTATGTATCTATGTATCTATCTATGTATCTATCTATGTATCTATCTATGTATCTATCTATGTATCTATCTATGTATCTATCTATGTATCTATGTATCTATGTATCTATGTATCTATCTATGTATCTATCTATGTATCTATCTATGTATCTATCTATCTATCTATCTATCTATCTATCTATCTATCTATCTATCTATCTATCTACCTATCTATCTATCTATCTATCTATCTATCTATCATCAATCTACCTACCTAGCCAGCTAGGTATCTTTTTGCCAGTTCTTGGGTTGAACTCAAGACCTGGGCACTGTCTATAGCACTCTACTACTTGAGCCACAGCATCAATTCTGGCTTTTTCTGTGTATGTGCTATTGAGAAATCAAACACAGGGCTTCTTGCATGTTAGGCACTCTCACTAATCCACATTCCCAGCCCCCTCATCTTTTCTTAATGGTAATTTTTACTTAAGCATGCTTTCATTTCACGTTTAATTTTACGTTTAATTTTCTGAATACCGGTTACTACTATGAAACCTGATCTTCTCTTTCCCTGCCTCATTTGTGGCATTGGCCTCTTAATAAAATGTAAATAAAGGCTGCTAAAAGCTTAAGTGTGCATCATATAAAGACAGAGGCCAGGAACCCTAGAAGAGAAAAGAGATGTGCCTTAAGTGAAGGGAATTATGTAGTATTCACAATGAATATATCTGAAGAATAAATCAGTAAATAAAAGCAGAAGCATTACATGTGCTCTGTTTACATTCAGGGAGGTAATTTACACACATAAGCAGGTAGGGCACTGATTCATAAACTTGGCCTCCCCTTTTTGAATTTTCTTTTTGGCCATCCCAGGGCTTAAACTCAGGGCCCGATGCGTTCCTGAGCTGTTTTGCTCAAGGCTGAGGCTCTACCACCACCACAGCTCCAGCCATCTGGTTGTTAATTGGACATAAGCACCTCCCAGGCTTTCCTGCCTGGTCTGAACTGAATCTCCCACTCAGCTTGTTCTCTTAAAGCTCGAGCTCTACCCTCTGGGCCACTACTCCACTTCTGGTTTTCTGGTGGTTTATTGGAGATAAGAGTGTCACAGATTTTCCTGGTCGAGCTGGCTTTGGATGGCGATCTCCTGAGGAGGTTTCAAGCGGCTTTTCTCAGGGATTCGCCGAGGAGCCTCTCCACACAAACCCTTAGTCTAAATCTCGGGAGGTACTAGAGAAAACAGAAACATGCAGTTGCTTCTAGTATTCTCCAGATACTTAAGGTTGGAGACACAAAACACTCATAATTATTAAATCATTTTATAGGCAAAAGGAGCAATGCAGACAGTATGAGGATCGCTCCAGCTTCGGTCCTCTCATCTTGAGACAGTAAATTCATTTCAGCTCAATACTAAGTGACAGAACTGGCATGTCCTGTGGAATATGCTCCCAAATCCTGTGACACTCATTTCTCACTTTTGGCTTCAAATCTGTGACTAGAGAAGATGAGGAGAGAAAATCCTTCTCAGAGAAAGCAGCTATAAAGAATATTGTGGTAGTTTACTTGTAAATTCAAACTATTGGAATGATCCTGTTAAGAAGTCAGATTGTGCAGATTAAAAAAATGAAGAAGAAAAGTAAGGCAGGTGTCAGTGTAATCCCAGCTTCTTAAGAGGCTGAGATGTAGAGAATCTTAGTTTGAACCCAGCCAGCATAGGAAAGGACATGACATTTTTATTTCTAAGAGATCCCAGAAAAACCCAGAAGTGAGGCTGTGACTCAAGGTTAATGCACTACCCTTGAGTAAAAGGAATTCAGGTGCAACATCTAGGCTCAATGTTCAACCCCTGGACCTGCCCACCCCCAATAGAGCCTATACCTCCATGTCTTTGTGTATGTATGGATGTATTCCTATAGGCAAATCTCCAGAGTAGATATGATGAATGGCACCAAGCAAGGAATTTTTTTCAATACAATGATTTCATAACAGAGACTACTTTTATGACAATGTATGTTCCAGGGCTCCCTTCACTGTTCCCAGTGTAGCCTGAGGGTTTCTCTGCATCCCAGGCCTGCTGGAAGAAGTCTCCCTCATTGTCTGTACATACAGACAAAAGGCCTCAGTCCTGTACAGCTTTGTAATAACAACTCCATCTAGGCCAATTAGATAGGATGAGTGTGGGTGGGCTCTGAAGGCCAGGAGAAAAAGGCCTCTTTGCACTACAAGCTATCTCTCTTCCCAGTGCTCTGTTTTTACAGGAAGTCTTCATTTGTGCCACCTCCCGTGGCAGTCCAAGTTCCCTGCACTTATCCTGCCTTTGTGAGACTATATTCTGGTGCTCAGATACAGTGCTCAATATAATATATAATGAAATATATAATGAAATATTACATTGCCGGCGATGATAGGCCTATGATACCTCTCCTTGGTTTTCTGGAAGCTTGAGAAATCTAAGCACATGTCTGATATAACAAAGTTTCCTGTCATCTAGGGCTGGTGAAGATCATCAGGTTCTGAAATTTTAACCTCTCCTAATTGGGCCTTGGGTGGGTAGGTTTGGGGGTTAAACACAGGGCCTGGGTGCTGACCATAAGTTCAGTGGAGAAGTCCAGTGCTTTACCATTTTGTGTCAGAGCTTCACTTCTGGTCTATGTGTATGTGTGTCTGTGTGTCTGTGTGTGTATGTCCATGTGTGTGCACACATACAGTCATGGAGCTTGAACTCAGCACTGTACCTAATTTCTCTTGTACAAGGATAGCCTTCTCTCACTTGAGCCACAGAACCACTTCATACTTTTTCTAGTGATGTGGTCCTGAGTAATCAAGCCCAGGGTTTCATATATGCAAAGCACTCTACCCCTAAGGCACATTCCCAGCCTTGTATTTCAGGTTTGTTAGATTGTTTCTGGTTTTTTTTTTTTTATGTTGTTGGTTGTAGGAGTTGAAGTCTGGGCCTGGGTGCTGTCCCTGAGCTCTTCAGTTCAAGTCTTGTGCTCTATCACTTGAGTCACAGCTCCACTTCAGGTTTTCTGGTGGTCCATTGGAGCTAAGTGTCTCAAGGACATTCCTGCCCTGGCTAGCTTTGAACCATGATCCTTAGTTCTTTTTTTTTCTCCTTATTTAGAGAATACTTTATTAGTTTCTGTAACCAAACCCATGTAGATAAGACCTTACATATTTAATACAGTGCATTTACCCCTGTACAAATGGAAAAAAATTAAGTTTAACATTTCTAGACCAATATGGCTATTAATTTCTGTACAATGCCAACTCAACACGGTAAACTGGGATACTTTTTCCAAAGTTGACAGCACAGGTAAAGTTTCCAAAAATTCAAATTATATATATAGACCAATAATAGCAGTATGTTATGCATCTATAGCAGCAACAGCTTTTCCAGCTTTGAACCATGATCCTTAGTTCTCATCCTCCTGAGAACCTAGGATGATAGTCATGAGCCACAAGCACCAAGCTTCCACTTGATGTTTCTTAGTGGTGAATTGGAGATAATAGTCTCACGGGACTTTTTGTGTCTGGGATAGTTTAGAACCCAGATCCTCAGATCTCAGCTTGCTGAGAAGGCAGGATGACAGACCTCAGGATGACATGACCCCTTGGCCATGGCACTCTGCTGCAAAGGGATCCTTGGCTCCACGTGTGGAGTGCTAGCCTTGAGCCCAAGAGGTAAGGGTCAGAATCTAGGTCCTGAGATCAAGGTTCATGACTGAGAAAAAAAACAAAGCAAAACAATGGTCTGCAGGAGACAACTGACTAGTCTTCAGTAATACTTAATTTTGTCCCTTCCATGGGGATATATCTGAGCCTCAATATTCTTATCTGCGTAAGCATCTCAGTTATGGAGCTCTTATAAGAACCAGATGAACGAATGCACCTGTGAAGGACACAGCACATGACACTGTTTGAAGGACTCAGCACACAGCATCATGTGAAAGACTCAGCACCCAGAACCCAATGCAGGACTCAGCACACTGTAACCTGTGAAGGACTCAGCACATAGCACCCTGTGCATTACTCAGCACAGAGCACCCTATGAAGGACTCAGCACATAGCTCTATTCCACAAGCTGTCATTAAAATCAGCGTGCTTTCTTCAGTATCACCATTCTTTGAGGAACATTTCACAAACCACACAAGTTCACATCCAATAGTTTAGTGGGGTGTTTTTTTTTTAGGGGGGGAGGTTACCCATGGGGCTTGAACTCAAATATAGGGATACTGTTCTAATAACATTTGCTCAAGGCTACAGCCCTACCACTTGGAACTACGTTTTGAAAAGTCTCACAGACTTCCTGCCAGGGCTGGGTTGTAAAGCCCATGAGCAGCTAGAATGACTGAGGTAGCCAGCAGCGTGTGGTTCGGTGGAGCTGGGTTGCAGCGATTTACATCTGGATAAGTCAGGTTAGGTGGAAGCTGTCAGCACCAGACTCCTACCTTGCTCTGTGATGAGGTATTTGATGTCTTGACCTTCTATAGTTGCAGTTAGAACAGTCTACCTTTTTTGGCGGCAGTCCTGGGCCTTTAGTAAGGGCTTAGACACTCTCCCCAAGCATTTGTGCTCCAGGCTAGTACACAATTGATTGAAAGAAAGCAGAACTTCTGGTTTTTCTTTGTTTGTGGTACTGAGGAATGGAAGCCAGAGCTTCCTGCTTACTAGGCCAGCACTCAATCACCCAGTCCCAGGAGTGCATGAGGTATAAATAGAAATTGCTGTATATAAATATTATATATACAAAAAGAGATATGTGGTCTGGGAAGGTGACTCAGTGATAGAGCGCTTGCCTTGCAAGCATGAGGCCCTGAGTTCGATTCCTCAGCACCACATAAGCAGAAAAAAAGGCGGAAGTGGTGCTGTGGCTCAAGTGGTAGAGTGCTAGCCTTGAGCTGAAGGGCTGAGGGACAACGCCCAGGCCCAGACTTCAGGCCCACGACTGGACCCCCCCCAAAAAATAAAGAGAGACAGAGGTATGCATATTACTAAATTATAGCTAATAGTACTACCAATTATTAGGTATTAAATGATGTCTCCATTTAATGATGGATCCAAGTTGAACAATTAATAAAACATTCATTATTACTCGATATACTGTTATTGTTTATCATATATGTACATACGTCCATACATAGGATTACATATTTTATAGAATTAGACGTCTGTTTATAATTAATTTATGCATCATGTGTTACTACCAATTATTAGGTATTTAACTATGTCTCCATTTACTTTTCATTCTGTTAATGCTTAATAATATAGTAACCAAACTTAATCCACATCCTATAATTATTTTGTCTAATATTATCCCAGAATGATTCACTACTAATTCAATCTGTTTTTCATTTATTATAGTGACAATTCTTCCACCTATGACATTTTTACCTTTATGATACCCTATTACATAACATATTGATTTGCATATGAATTATACATTGTACCTGACACCAAGCAATTTCATAGAAAAGGAAAATATGTGTCACTCTCAGCTTCTTACACCAAGATTGCATTTTTGGCAGGGCTGGGATCTAAACTCAGGGCCTAGAAGGCTCAGTTCATGAATGTGTGACTGTCAGCCCAGCAGCCTCTAGCCAATTCAGCTGCCAGGCAGTTCCCATGCCATGAGACTGAGCCTCATATGTTGACCCATATTGCGCTTAGTGTAGTTATGCATTTTATTTGTTGTTTTATTCATTTATTTACCATTTATTTTATTGACTGGTATTACTCATAGAACATTTATTACATTTATTACATGGGATATAGATTTGCCTATGTAAGAAACTTCACACCGGACACCAGACACTCACAGAAAAGGAAAACATGTGTCACCAGTGCTTCTTACTCCACGATTCAATTTTTGTGAGTGCTGGCATCTGAACTCAAAGCCTACAAGGCCCAATTCAAGAATGGGTAAGTGTCAGTACGGCCAGCCTGGGCCATATGGAGCTGACAAGCAGTTCCCAGCACCTGAGATCCAGCCCCAGGGGTTGACAAAATAAGATAGATTGACATGCAGATGGTAGTACACAAATAAATATAGATCTTTGTAGAGTGCCAGAGATGTTTATACATTCTTCAGTTAAATAGACTACATTTTTAACAATCCTTGGGTATTTATTATGCCCTCATGTAATTAATATTATTGTGTTCATCCTTAATGAATTATTAATTTAATTAACCACTATCACAAAACTATTGTGTCCATGTAATTAATAGTATTCTTTAATGTGTCAAAATATTCTTTAAAATCCATCGGCCTCCTAAAATCACTAATTTTATAGTAGTATCATTCAGGAACAATTGATTTAATCTTGACATTCATAATCTTCCATCAGTATTCCTATGAATAGGAATGAGACTCTTAGGATCTCCCACCATTGGTAGGGGTCGAGACCGGGTCTCGACCACAGGGCCTATGTTGCAGTGTTGACCTATGGCTTGCCTGGTAGCCCACCAGCCTTCAGCAATATCAGGTTAGAAAATTTTCAGCAATGTCATTCAGACCTAAGATGGTCACCTTGAAAAAAAAAAATGTAAAACAGACAGCCATCTGCAAGTTGCCAGATTTTTATCTGTGTCATTTTATTTATATTTTTCCTGTAAATCTTTGGGGCCCAGGAACCCAGGTTCGGTTGTGGGTCCAGTGGTTGCACCCCAGCCTAGAGTGATCAAAGATGAGGCAGAGTTGCCACAACCTGAGTTCAAGCCCTGTGCTTGACAAACTAAAAATATATAAATAAATTCATTAAAAATATTTCAAAAATTATGAGGCTCCTTGGCTTGGAATTCACGCCATTTTTTCTGCCAGGCCTGGGATTTGAATTCAGAGTCTGAGTAAATCTGCAGGATTGTCAGGGAAGGGGAAGCTCACCGTGCTGGAAGACAAGAAAGTCAGGCCTGTTCCCAGGGCCTGAATTCAAGTCTTAGCCCTCAAAAAGTAATATTCATATATATTTTAAATACATGATTTATATTTGCATACACATGTTTACTTATATTGCAGTTAGTGTAGTTATTCGTTTTATTTTATTTTTATGTATTTCTTGTGTATTTTAGTGAGTATGATTACATATATAACATTTTTTACATCCTATTAATAGGACATAAATTTGCCTATGTATTATACATTATTCCTGAGCCCCAGGAATTTTGACACCCATAAGGAAAACTAGTGGGACAATTGACTTCTTCCACCAGGATTAAGTTTTTGGTAGTTCTGTGATTTGAACTCCGGCCCTAGAAGGCCAACTTCATGAATGGCTCAATGTTAGCACACCAGTCTGATGCAAATGAAGTTGTCGGGCAAATTTGAGGACCTGAGATCAAGCCCTAGGAGTGGCCAATATATAAAAAGATAGATATGTAGATTGCAGCGTGTGTATTTACATATGAATATGGATCTATAAATAATTGTATAAAGAGACAGACATTTATGTAGATTCTAGTGTATAACTCTATATAAAGTGATGTCTATATCTTATTTTTGTATATTCTATTACTACCAATTATATATTCTATTACTACCAATTAGTTGGTCTAAAATTATGCCTCCATAAATTAATCACGGTAGAAGACTTAATAAGTTATTAATTAAATTATTCAATGCCATATATTTATGCATACAATATTATACTAGAAAGTCTAGCTAAATAGTAATTCAATTTGTACATGCCAAACATACTATTAATGTTCCTATAGATAGGAACGAGTTTCCTAGGATCTTCAGTTGTGTGTAGGTGGCAGTCCGAGGATCGAACTCACAGTCTAGATATCTGGGTTGGGCTCAGGCTTCACGAACAATCCGTGAGCCTTCGGCCATGCAAGGTCACAAACAATTTTCAAGCCGAGACATTAAGACCCATGGTGGTCACAGTGCAAAGGAAACAAAGGTAAAATGGTTGTGTAAAACTTGCTGGATTTTTCCTCCTCCATTTTTGTTGGTTTGATGTATTTTTGCCAGTGCTGGGAGTTGAACTGGGGTCCTAGGATGACTGGATCATCTGTGGGTGTAAATGCGGCAAACCAGCCTAGGGTAATCATGGGTTAAGACACAGTACGGTGCTTCCTTGAGAAAAAGAAATTCAGGGATAGTGTCTAGGGTCACAGTTCAAGCCTCAGGACCTGCTACAAGAATAGAGCCAGTAACTCCATGTGTCTGTGTATGTATGCATGTATTTCTAGCAGTGAATATCTAGAGTTGCTATGAAGAAAGGTATGAATGGAATGATTTCATAGCACAGAGAATGCTTTCAAGACAGTGCATGTTCCAGGGCTCCCCTCCCTGTTCCCAGTGTACCCTGAGGGCTTCTGTGCACCCCAGACTGCTGGAGGAAGTCTGCCTCAATGTTGGAACAGGCAGACAAAAGGCCTCCCTCTTGAACATCTGTGTAACAAACAATTCATCTGTAGCAATTAGTGAGGATGAGCAAAGAGTGAGGATGAGGGCAGACTCTGAAGACCAGGAGGAAAAGGCCTCTTTGTACCCCAAGCTATCTCTCCTCCCAGTGCTCTGTTTTGACAGGAAGACTTCATTTGTGCTGCCTCTCGGGGCAGTCCATGTTTCCTGCACTCACCCTGTCTTTGTTAGACTATGTTCCAGTGTTGAAAAAAACGGCTACAATTAATTCAAGGGTCCTTCTGGCAGAAAACAAGTGAGCTGAACCTAATGAAAAGATTCCTAATTGGCAAAGGTGCCTCCCTAGTTTTCCGGATGCTTGCTAAATCTAAGCACTTGTGGAAAATCACAATGCTTCCTGTCATCTAGTGCTGGTGAAACTCATCAGATTTTGAACCCTTTGCCTTCTCCTAGTTGGGCTCTGGGTGTTTATATTATGGGGTTTAACACAGGGCCAGGGTGCTGACCAAGAGCTCAGAGCAGAAGCTCTTTTCTTTACCATTTAGTGTCACAGCTTCACTTATGGTATCTGTGTGTGTGTGTGTGTGTGTGTGTGTGTGTGTGTGTGTGTATGTCTGTGTGTGTGTATGTGTCTGTATCTGTGTGTGTGTGTGCAAACACCAGTCCTGGAGCTTGAACTCAGTACCTCAGCTCTGTACCTGAGTTTCTCCTGTACAAGGATAGTGCATTACCACTTGAGCCATAAAACCACTTCAGGCTTTTTTTTTCTAGGGATGAAGTACTGAGGATTCAAACCCAGGGTTTCATACATGCAAAGCACTCTACCCCTAAGACACATTTCCAGCACTCCACTTCAGGTTTCTTTCTTTCTCTTCTTGTAGTTGGAGGAGTTGAAGTCTGGGACTGGGTGCTCAAGTCTAGCACTCTACCACTTGAGCTACAGCGCCCCTTCTGGCTTTCTGGTGGTTCACTGGAGATAAGCATCTCAACGAATCTCCTGCCCAGACTGGCTTTGGACTGTGATCCTCAGCTCTCAGGATCCTGAGTAGCTAGGATGACAGGCATGAGTCACCAGTGCCCAGCTTCCACTTCAAGTTTCTAAGTGGTGAATAGGAGATAATATCCTCATGGGACCTTTTGTGTCTGGGATAGTTTGGAACTCAGATCATCAGCTTCCTGAGAAGGCAGGAGGACAGACCTCAGCTAAAGACACACTTTGCTCCAAGGGGGTCCTTAGCTATGAGGTAGAGTGCTAGCCATGAGCCCAAGAGGAAAGTCAGTGCCTAGGCTCTAAGTTGAATGTTCATGATGGAGAAAACTAAACCAAAATAAATTATTTCTTCCTTTATTTAAGTATCATGGTTAAATACATAATAAAGTATTTATTGAAAATTAGTCAATGTACTATGATTATTGTGTATAATTTTAATATAATCATATACTAAATACTAATACAATTGTTACTTTTACAACATTCCATTCATATGAATGTCTATCGGAATATGTTTCTTAGGATCTCCTGCCATTTGTAGGTAGCAGTCCCGGGATCCGAACCCTGGACCTAGGTTGCTGGTTCAGGCTGTGGCTTCCCTGATAGCCCACCAAACTTCAACAATGCAAGGCCATGTACAGTTTTCGGGTCCTGTCATTTAGACACAGGATGGTCACAATGCAAAGGAAAAAAAAATGTAAATCTGCCTTCCAGAACTTCCCAGTTTTATACTTCTCCTTTTTTCCCCCATCTATTTTTTTTTTTTGTCTGTTGTGGGGCCAGAAATCTGGGTCTGGGCGCTGTACCTCGAATCTTCAGCTCAAGGCTATCGTTCTACCATTTGAGCCATAACACCACTTCCAGCTTGTTTCTGCTTATGTGGTGCTGAGGAATCGAACCCAGGGCCTTATGCATGCAAGGCAAGCACTCTACTATTGAGCCACGTTCCCAGCCCTTCACCTTTTTTTTTTTTTTTGCCAGCCCGAGATTTAAACTTGGGTCCTGGGATCTCAGGATGGACTGTGGGTCCAGAGGTTGCACCACAGCCTAGGATAATCAAAGCTGAGGCAGAGTTGATACAAGCTGAGTTCAAGCCCCGGGCCTGGCCAAAGAAAAATAAGTTGGAATTTGTACCATTTTTCTGTCAAGCCTGGGATTTGAACTCAGGGTCTGGGTAACTCTGTGGCTCTGTGGGGGAGAGGAAACTCACCATCATTGAAAACAAGAAATTCAGACCAATTTCCAGGGCCGAATTCAAGCCACGGCACTGGAAAAAATAATATTCATGTATGAGATCTTTTTACATACATGGATTTACCCCATATGACATTTATTACCCTTATTTATTTATTCTTTATTTTATTATTATTACATATATAATATTTATTAGATTTATTAAATCGTATCACATGGATATATTTGCACGTGGATTTTACATCATCCTGAGACCCAGGACTTTTACAGAAAAGGAAAAAAATGTGTCAAAAGAGGCTTCTTACTCCACCTATAAACTTTTGGCCATTCTGGGATATGAACTCACAGCTCACAATGCCCAATTCATGAAAGTGTCAGTTGTAGACAAAGCCTTTGGCAAATTGAGCTGCCAGCCAGTTCTGAGGACGTGTGATCAAGCCATAGTAGTGGCCTAGATATAGATTTAAATATAGATATAGATAGATAGATAGATAGATAGATAGATAGATAGATAGATAGATAGATGTGTAGTTTGCTCTCTCTATATATATATGAGAGAGACAATATGAGGATATTGAATAACATATATTGTGAATTATTAGTTATTAAATTAAGCCTCCATTTAATGAAGTATCATGGTTGAATACTTATTAAAGCACTAATGTAAAAGTACTCAGTATTCTTTAATTAGGAGAATCATACCATGGTGCTAGAATTAAAGACATGATCCAACACTTTTTGGCATTCTTTAAGAGAATCATGAAAAATTGAGGATTTAATTGTTACTTTTATAACATTCCATTAAGCACTCCCATGAATAGGAATTATTTTCTCAAGATCTCCCTCCATTTGTAGGTGTCAGTCCTGGCATTTGAACTCCAGGCCTGGGTAGTTTACTTTGAAATGCAAACCATTAGTATGACACTGTGAAGATTTCAGATTGTCATGATAAAACATAGAACAACAAGAATAAAAGAAAGCCAAGTCTCAGAGGCTCATACTTGTAATCGTAGCTCTTCAGGAGGCTAAGAGTTAGAGAATGGAAGCTTGAATTCAGTCGGGACAGGAAAGTTCAGGACACTCTTATTTCTAAGGGATCACAGGAATATAAAAACCCATGAGTGGGACTGAAACTCAAGGGCTGAGCACCACCCTTGAACAAAAGGAGCTCTGGGAGAGTGCCTAGGCTCATAGTACAAGCCCTGGACCTGCCAAAAAAGAAAAAGCCAGTAAATCCATGTCTCCCATGTATGTATGCATGTATTTCTATTGGTGAAGATCCAGAGTCGCTATGTTGAAAGGCACCCAGCTAGGAAATTTGCTTTGAATAGAATGATTTCATAGCACAGAGAGTGCTTTCAAGACAGTGCCTGTTCCGGGGCTTCCCTCACTGTTCCCAGTGTTGCCTGAGGGTTTCTGTGCACTCCAGGCTATTGGAGGAAGTCTGCCTCATGGTCTGGACAGACAGAAAAAAAGGCCTCATTCCTGTACAGCTGTGTAACAAACGACTCCATCTGAGCCAATTAGTGAGGAAGAGTGTAGGCAGAATTTGAAGGCCAGGAGAAAAAGGCCTCTTTGTACTCTAAGCTATCTTTCTCCCCAGGAAGCTTTCATTTGTGCCACCTCCTGTGACAGGCCAAGTTCCCTGCACTTATCCTGTCTTTGTTAGATTATGTTCCAGGATTGAAATAACCTGCTACAATTAATTCATGGGTCCTTCTTGCAGATAATAAGGGAGCTGAACCTAATGAAAAGATTCCTAATTGGCAATGGTGCATCCCTAGGTTTCCAGAAGCTTGCTAATCTAAGCATTTGTGCAAAATCCCAAAGTTTCCTGTCATCTAGGGCTGGTGAAGTGCATCAGATTTTGAAACCTTTGACCTATCCTAATTGAGCCCTGGATGGCTAGGTTTCGGGGTTGAACACAGGGTTGAACACAGAAAAGTGCTGACCATGAGCTCAGAAGAGAAGCTCAGTGCTTTACCACCATTTGGTGTCACAGCTTCACTTCTGTGTGTGTGTGTGTGTGTGTGTGTGTGTGTGTGTGTGTGTGTGTGTGTGTGTGTGTGTGCGCGCACGCACGCATACACTTGTCCTGGAACTTGACCTCAGGACCTGAGCATGGTTCCTGAGTTTCTCCTGTACAAAGATAGCACTCTACCACTTGAGCCACAGGGCCACTTCAGGCTTTTTTCTAGTGATGTGGTAGTGAGGATTCAAATCCAGGGATTCATACATGCAAAGCAGTCTAAACCCTCCTCTTTAGGTTTCTTTCTTTCTTTTCTTTTCTTGTAAGTTGGAAGAGTTGAAGTCTAGGCCTGGGTGCCATCTATCCTAGAGCTCTTCAGCTAAAACCAAGCACTCTACCAATTAAGCTACAGCACCCCTTCAGGTTTTTGGTGGGTCACTGGTGAGAATTGTCTATCTCAAGGAATTTACTGCCCAGGCTGGCTTTGGACCATGATCCTCATCTCTCAGGCTCCTGAGTAATTTGGATGACAGGCATTAATCACTGGTGCCCAGCTTCCATTTCAAGTTTCTAAGTGGTAAATAGGAGATAATAGTCTCATGGGAACTTTTGTGTCTGGGATACTTTGGAACCCAGATCCTCACATCTCAGATTCTTGAGTAGGCAGGGTGACAGACCTCAGCCACAGACGTCTAGATCATAACTCTCTGTTGCAAGGAGCCACGGGGAATGCACTGAAAATTTGGGGGTACTGTTCTAAGATCTCTTGCTCAAGGCTAGATCTCTACTACTGTGAAACACAGCTCAGAGTTTCACAGATCAGCCCCCGAGTAGCTTGGATGACAGTGGTGAGTGAACCAGCAGCTTCTGGTTCCGTGGAGCTGGGTTGCAGTGGTTTATCTCTGGCTAAGTCAGGTAAGATGGCAGCTGCAAGCACCAGACTCCATGCTTGTTCTGTGATGAGGTATTTGCAGTACTATCCTTATATTGTTACAGTCAGAACATTCTATTTTTTTTTTTTTTTGGTGCCAATCCTGGGTCTTGAGAAAGGGTCTAGACACAGTCCCGAAGATTTTATGCTCAAAGCGAGTGCTCAACTGCTTAAGCAACAGCACGACTTCTAGATTTTTCGGTGCACAAGGTAGTGAGGAATCGAACCCAGGGCTTTGTACGTAGTAGGTGAGCAATCTACAAATGAGCCCCATGACTGACAAGTGTATGAACACATAAATATGTAGATTGGTAGATAGATAAATAGATGCATATGTATAAAACAAGAGAGAGATATCTGTATACTAGGAAATTACATATAAAATTTTACTACCGATTATTGCTATGTAAATTGTTCCTTCCTTTTTAAGTAACATGATTGAATAACTAATAAAGTATTAATTGAAAATTAGTCAATGTAGTATAACTGTTGTGTATAATTTTATATAATCCAAAATTTAATTGTTCCTTTTTTCTTTTATTTTAAATTGTGAAAATACTGTACAGAGGGTTTACAATTACATGGGCAAGATAATGGGTACATTTCTTATCAAGCATCGTAGCCTCTTCCTTTTTTGTTTCCCCTCCCTGTCCTTTCCCATTCTCTCCCCGCCCCCACCCCCCTACACAATCATCCCCCAATGCCCCCCACCCCCACCACAGTTGTAAAGATCGTATTTTGACATAACGACTTGTACATCTCATTGTTGCAATGGGTCCACCTGTATCCCTACTTAAATTATTTGATTTGATTTTTCCCTTCCCCTCCACAAAATACACCAACATCAAATACAGTGAAAGCAGGGGTTATACCATGGGGGAAAAACAAAGAAATAATCTTATAAATGTGTTAGAAACAATCACATGAAAGAAAAAAAAACATTTGAATACATATCATAGGGTTCATTTTCCTAACATCAACTTGTCTGACCTTTTCTGCTTGACTCAGACATATGCTAGTTATTGCAAGTAAGGGAAACCATGGGACCTATGTTTCTTTGGGCATGGATTACTTCACTTAATATAATTTTTCCAAGTCTTTCCATTTTCTAACAAATGGGGCAATGTCATTCTTTCTGATAGAGGTATAGAATTCCATTGTGTATATATACCACATTTTGTTGATCCATTCATCTACTAAGGGGCATCTGGGCTGGTTCCATATCTTAGCTATGGTAAATAATGCTGCATAAACATAGTCGTGCAGGTAGCTTAGTGTGGTCTTGTTTGTGAAAATTTGGGTAAATGCCCAAAAGTGGGATTGCTGGGTCATAGGGAGGCTCTATGTGGAGTCTTTTGAGGAAACTCCATACTGCTTTCCCAAGTGGTTGAACAAGTTTACATTCCCACCAACAATGCAGTGAGGTTCCCTTCTGTACACATCCCCTCCAGCACCTGTTGTTATTATAGTTCTTCATTATAGCCTTTCTAACTGGGGTGAGGTGGTATCTCAATGTTGTTTCGATTTGCATTTCTTTAATGGCTAGGGAGGTTGAGCATTTCTTCATGTGTCTATTGGCCATCCTTCTTTCCTCTTCAGAAAAGTTTCTCTTAAAGTCTTTAGCCCACTTATTTATTGGGCAGTTGTTTCTTTGAAGATTTGTTCTTGGAGGAGTCAATTTTTTGAGTTCCAGGTACATTTTAGATATGAGGCCCTTGTCCGTTGTATGGCTACTGAAGATTTTCTCCCAATCCGTGGACTTTTGATTGATCTTACTAGCTATGTCCTTTGCCATGCAGAAGCTCTGCAATTCCATGCAATCCCATTTGTCCAACCTTTCTTTGATTTGTTGCGTTTCTGGGTCTCTATTAAGAAAATTTTGGTCTGTCCCAAGGAGAACTAGGGTTTCTCCTATTATACCTTCTAATGTTTTCAGAGTGTCTGCTTTGACTCAGAGGTCTTTGATCTTTTTGGAGTTGATTCTGGTTCAGTGTGATATATAAGGATCTAGCTTTAGTTTTCTCCAAGTAGTTACCCAATTTTGCGAGCACAATTTACTGAAGAGGCTGTCTTTTTTCCATTCTATTTTTTAGCTCCCTCATTGAAGATTAGATGGCAATAAATCTGTAAGTTCATTTCTGGGTTTTCAATTCTATTCCATTGGTTCTGAGGTCTGTTCTTGTGCCAGTACCAAGCCGTTTTGATTACTATGGCCTTGTAGTAGAGTTTGAAATTTGGTATTGATATTCCTCCAGCACTGTTCTTTCTGTTGAGGATCGTTTTTGCTATTTGGGTCATTTATTGTTCCATATAAATTTTTGGAATGCGTCTTCTATATCCTTGAAGAATGAGGTTGGAATATTGATGGGTATCGCATTGAATTTGTAGATAGCCTTGGGAAGTATTGCCATTTTCATGATATTGATCTTTCCAATCCAGGAGCATCAGAGTTTTTGCCACTTTCTAAATTCTGTTTTGATTTCCTTTTTCAGTTTTGCAAAGTTTTCATCATAGAGGTCCTTCACTTCTTTGGTTAATTCCTAGGTATTTTATTTTTTGTGGTGCTATTACGAATGGAGTTGCTTTTCTAATTTCAGCTACACTTTTCTCATTGTTGGCATACAGAAAAGCCAATGATTTTTGAGGGTTAATTTTATACCCTGCTACTTTGTCAAAGTTTTGAATCAGCTTGAGTAATCTGGGAGTGGAGTCTGTGGGATTTTTTAAATACAAGATCATGTCATCTGCAAAGAGGGAGAGTTTTACTTCTTCTTTTCCTATTTGGATTCCCTTATGTTTACATCTGGTCTTATTCCTGTAGCTAGGTATTCTAATACTAGATTCAAAAGAAGAGGAGAGAGTGGACCTCCTTGTCTCCTTCCTGAGTTAAGAGGAAATGGCGTTAGTTTTTCATCATTAAGTATAATGCTGGCTGTAGGTTTGTTATATACACCCTTTATTGTATTGAGGAATGTTCCATGGATTCCTAATTTTTCCAGAACCTTCATCATAAAGGGGTGTTAGATCTTGGCAAATGCTTTTTCTGCATCTATTGAGATAATCATGTGGTTCTTATCCTTGCTCCTTTTGATGTGAAGAATTATATTAATTGATTTGCATATATTGAACCAGCTGTGCATCCCTGAAATGAATCCTGTTTGATCGTGGTGTATGATTTTTTGGATGAATTGTTGAAGTCGATTGACCAAAATTTTGTAGAAATATGACATTTATTACCCTTACTTATTTAGCATTATTACACATATAACATTTCTTTTATTATATCATATCACATCGGATATATGTAAATATGGATTATACATCATTCTGAGACCATGGACTTTCACAGAAAAGGAAAACAATGTGCTAATATTGGCTTCTTACTGCATGAATAAATTTTTAGCCATCCTGGGATTTCAACTCACAGCCTAGAATGCCCAAACCATAAATGGGGTCACAGTCTTAGCAGACCAGCCTCTGGCAAACTGAGCTGCCAGGAAGTTCTGAGGACCTGTGATCAAGCCACAGGAGTGCCTGATACTTAGATAGATAGATAATAGATAGATAGGTTGATTGATAGATAGATATAGATAGAGATATGCGTACATGGATATATATATATATATATATATATATATATATACACACACACAAAGAGAGGGACTGTGAGGAATTTAAATTATATATATTATTACCAATTATTAGTTATTAAATTATGCCTCCATTTAATGAAATATCACTGTTGAATACTTATAAAAATATTAATTAAAATTATTCAATATCCTTAATCATACCATGGTTCTAGAATGGAAGACATCAATCCACTATTTTTTGTGTGGCAGTCTAAAATAAAATCATGAATCAATGGCACATTTATTACTTTTTTTGGGGGGGTCCAGTCGTGGGGCCTGAACTCTGGGCCTGGACCCTGTCCCTCAGCTCTTCAGCTCAAGGCTAGCGCTCTACCACTTGAGCCACAGCACCACTTCTGGCTTTTTTTTCTTTTTGCTTACGTGGTGCTTTGAACCCAGGGCCTCAGGCATGCAAGGCAAGGGCTCTACCACTGAGCCATCTTCCCAGCCCCACATTTATTACTTTTATAACATTCCATTAGCATTCACAGGAACAGGAATGAGTTTGTCAGGATCTCGCTCCATTTGTGGGTGGCAGTCCTAGCATTCGAACTCCAGGCCTGGGTAGTTTACTTTGAATGCAAACAATTGGAATGACCCATTGAAAATTTCAGACTGTTATGATTGAAAAAAGAACAACAAGAAGAAAGTAAGGTGCCAGTGGCTCCTGCCTATAACCCTAGCTCCTCAGGATACTGAGATGTAGAAAATGCCAATTTAAATTCAGCTGGGGTGGGAAAGTCTAGGACACTCTTCTTTCTAAGAGATCACCGGAAAAATAAACATGAATAGGGCTGTGACTCAAGGGCAGAGTGCTACCCTTGAGAAAAAAGAACTCAAGAACAGGGGCTAGGATCATAGTACAGCAGTGTACATGCCCTCCCCCCCAAAAGGCTGCAATAACTCCATGCATGGATCTCTGTATGGATGATGGGCATTCAGCAGGTTGCCCATGCCCAGCCGCCCCAACCTGGGCAAACTGGGACAAGCCTTCATAGAGTACTAAGTGTGAGCTGGCAGCTTGAACAAAGCACCCTCTTCCATTTAATAACTGAAGCCCTGAAGGCTTTGCCTGGGCTAGTGTGTGGAACGCGTGCATAATGTTCTGGCTGAAGCATCCCATTGGGACACTTTGCAGCCAGCCACTGCTTCCAGAGAGTCCACAGTCCGTAAACTGTAGGAGTTGTCCAAGGTTCTCTCTCCATAGTCTCTATCCCTCTGCAGGATGTGAGCCTAGAGCTCTGGGGCCTGGTGGCTATCACTCATCTATCATTCCTCATTGCCAAGTCAAAGGCTAGTCCCAAATCTTGGCATAAACATGAAATAATCAGCGATTTCTTTGCCAAAAGGGGTAAGTCAATAAATCTCACCGTCATAACTCCTGTTAGAAGTGAACCTTGGTCTGCGAATGTGGCTTAGTGGTAGAATGCTTACATAGCATGCACGAAGCCCTGAGTTCCATTCCTTACTACCACAGAAACAGAAAAAGCCAAAAGTGGCACTATGGCTTAAGTGAGAGAGTGCTAGTCTTGAGCAAAAGAAGCTCAGGAACATACCCAGACCCTAAGTTTAAGCCCCAAGACTGGCAAAAAGAAAAAAAAAGTGAGTCTGGTGAGACATATTCTTCTGGGACACAGAGGAGGGCCGAGGTTATAGGTAAGAGGTAAGGTAGAAGGCAGGTGCTGCTGGCTCACCCCTGTAATCTTAGCTACTCAGGAAGTTGATATCTGAGGATCCCAATTACAAACAGAAAAGTCTATATGAGACATTTTTCTCCAATTAAACAGCCAAAAACCGAGAAGTAGAGCAGTGGTTCTAGTAGAAGAGTGCTAGCCTTGAGCACAAAAGCTTAGGGATAGGACAATGTCCAGGCCATAAATTCAAACATCAGGACTGGCACACACACACACACATGCTCGCACCTGTGCATGTGTGTGTGCATGCACGCACACACACACACACACACACACACACACACACACACACACACACACTCAACACACCAAGATAGAGCATTTGCCAGTCACCTGCACAAAGTTCCATCTATAGCAACTCAATAATAAAAAAAAAAAGAGGTAGAAGGGAAGGAACGACTTGCTCCAGGAGGTGATATAACCAATGCCAAAATTCCACAAGAGTTCTAAGGCATGGAATGGGACAGAGAGCCTCAGGCAGAAGGTCCATCATGGCTGGACAACGGTCCTTACGTGTCGTATGGAGCAAGTGGTGTAGGTGGAATGAAGGTTCTGTGGCTTCAGACATTCTGGCAGAACATTCAAGGCTGGGTCAAGGTTTGTTGAGACACAGGTAGGGCAAATGGTGGGGTACCAGAATGGGGCCCGGGGGAAGATTAGCTTGGTTTTTCACCATGGACCCCAGCCATTTCCTGTGGCTGGAAGCTTATTTTTCACACCTCCTGACCCTCAGGCCTCCTTTGCATGGAGGATTCAAAGTAAACACAGGGAAGAATGCTTGCTTAAGAAAAGCTTCTAACACAATGCCAGAAGTGGCTCAACCCCTGTAAATCCTAGCTACTCAGAAGACTGAGATCAGAGATCATGGGTCAAGCCAGCTCAGGTGAGAAAAGTTAGTGAGACTCTTCTTGCCGATGAACTACCAAGAGCCAGAAATAGAGCTGTGGCTCAAATGGTAGAGTGCCAGCTTTGAGGGAAAATGTTAAGAGACCAGAGGCCAGACCCTGAGTTCAAGCCCAGCATTGACACCTAAAAAATAAAACTTTCGGGAGCTCCTGAAACGTCAGATCAGCCAGGTGCTAGTGACTCACACCTCTCCTCCTAGTTTCGCAGGAAGCTGAGATATGAGGATCAGGGTTCAAAACCAACCCCAGGCAGGAATTCTGGGAGACTATGATCTAAAAGGAACGTCCTGAATACCGGAATTGGCCCTGTAACTCAAGTGGTAAGCTGAAGAGCTGGGGGACAGCACTCAGGACCAGCGTTCAAGCCCCATGACCAACACCTGGCCTTCTTGGACCTCACTCTGTGACTCTAGGCAGAGTATTTTCCAGTGGGCCCCTGAGGATCTCCCAATGTCTTGGTGTCTTACAAGTCTTGAGTGCAGCCTCTTCTGAAGCCTTTTCCTATAGAGCAGGCCACAGCATCAGGGAAGGATCGAGCCCTGGGGTACGGAGGTCATCAGTCGGGTCATCAGAACGGCATCTGTCATGGGTGCAGTGTGCATCAGACCATGCAATTGACATCTCAGATCATAGTTCTGGGCCAGGAGGGGCAAGGGCTGCAAAATGGCACAACAGATAACATCCACTCACATGAGTATCATAACAGTGTGAATCATCAAGCACACCTTGAGCGGGTGTTAAGTTGGGCTCATGATAGACTTTTAGGCTCAGGAATCTAAAGCCAGCTGGCTGCTGCTTGTAGCAGTGGCTATCTCTGGAGTCCCAGGGCTCAGAGCCCTGCTTTCCTCACCAGTGCTTGGGGGTATATGAAGGTCTGCAATGGTGGGCCGACTACAAAGAGCATCCATAGTGTCCTTCCCTTGGTCCTGTGGCCCATGCATGGATTGAGGGGCAGGTTCCATGGCACTAACTGCCGTGGCCCAGAACCCTCAGCCCAAAAAGGATAGGAAGAAACTACTTGATTTGCCTTGAGAGTTTACTATGTCTATGCCTCAGGACTGCCCACAGTTC